>NC_072012.1:8817302-9122418 GCF_027791375.1 Indicator indicator | reverse complement strand
CCACTACACATCCTTATACAACTCACCTAGTATTTAACTGGAACAAGGACAGGGAGGCTGACATTTAGCCTAGAAAAAGATGGGGAAAGCATATAGACTAGGAATTCAACATGGAAAATGCATAGGAACTATCAGTACACTGGTGGGCATTTTTTATTTCAGCTTGGATGAATTGCAGCTCTGAGATTGGCATCAACTTTCAGACTGCGTAATTCAATCTGCCTCTTCTTATCTATGTAGTGTGGCCATGGCTGGGGGACAGTATCTTCACCATTATACCCAAGACCTGCAGAGGCACTGAAAGTCTGTGTTAAGATGCAAAACAAGAAAAAGCAAGGTGTATATACCCAGTGTATAAGCCTCCTCCTTTATTCTGGCAACCTTGATGACTTCTAGAAAATGTGAAAAAGCCTTTTGTTTTACTTATGAGTGAAGTGAGAACCTTTTAATGCCCTACCAGAACATGGTGGTCAGGTGAGAAAGATTCATTCACTTACAGGTTTAATCTGTTGGGCTTTTTTAGGTACTCTGTTGTGTTTTGCAGCCTTTGCACATCTTTTGTTGCACTTATGCTTAGTGCAGAGAGGACTATTTAAAGAACTTCGGTACGTTTATTTAAAGAAGAGTCAAAAAATGAGAATGCAAGAATGTGCACTCTAATATCCTTTGGAGCTCTTCCCCATGATTACATGTTAAGTAAGACACAAAGACCAATAACTACATTGAACACAGGGACTTTCTGTCATAACTATTTTATTCATTTCATTTCATTTCATTTCATTTCATTTTTTTAACCTCGGCATGTACAGCTCCTAGCACAGCTGTCGTACTGGGGAACCTATGTGTGTGCTGCTGCAATACTGGGAGGTAATTAGTATTTCCTGCTCTAGAGAATGAATGCATGGACTGCATGTAGAATATTCTGTTGCTCAACACCCCTCATTTGGCTTTCTCAGACTCCGTGTTTTGAAAAGATGATATTCCCATAGCCTTGCTGTGGTGTTGTTCGCTGTTACTTTCAAGTAATAACAGGGATGATATTGATCTGAATATATTCCCAAAGTGATCCTTGGAGCAAAATTTGTTGAACAAGTGTTATTTACAAATTCACCCCCACGTACAAAAGAAATTAAATTATTTTTTTTTCAAAGCAGAGTGGTAAAAGGATTTTGGTGACTGGATCAGCCTTGCAAAACATAGTGAGGCTGGAAATGCAGGACAATAGCAGCAATGCAAAATTGAAAAAAAGGAGGCAGGGAGGAAGAGAAAAAATAAATACAATATCTAGGAGGTTTCTGTAATTAAATCCAGATTAAATATTCGTGTTTTGCAAATGATATGAATTTATATAGTTTTAAAAGCTATTGCTGGCATTCCACTATGAGAGTTCAATATATTTTCTGCCTTAGGGCTCTGTTCAGCAGAAATGTTAAACAGGGCTTCTGTGTGCAGGAGCCTGCTGAATACAGTGAAATGGGCTTCTTCATCTTTTCATCCTATTCAACAGAATTTTGACTGTCCTATGAAAATGGTTCCAGGTACTACTGGGCACTTTTGAACAGAGCCAAAGAGAGGTGAAGGCTTCATTGTAATGCTCCTCTTCCTCCTGCTGGGTCACTATCTCTTCATGGCACTACAAAGTCCCGTTGCGTTCTATCACAAAAATTAATTTAATGCTCTCATCTGAAGTGAAAGTGGTGTTGGTTTAAGTCACTGCCAGTGCATGGGGGAACAGAACTTTGGGAATATGTTTGCAAAGGACTTTGCATAAGAGCAAAATGTGGCATCAGGAAGCTAAATTCATTAGGCTGGAGCCAAGGTGACTGGTGTCATTGTTTTTCTACACTGACCACAAGAAGATGACAGAGATCAGAAAGTCTATGGCCCCTGCCAGAGCCAGGCCTGGTTTCTAGGGTATTAAGACAAATGAAAAACTTCCACTGTGATATATGACTTGTTTGGCAGAATGAAGACATTAGTGGCACAGTTACCCCTACCAAAGAGTATGGCTGAAGTGTGAGTAGGCTTGGGCTGATAATTGGTTATTCTCTTCCCTACTGGAAAACTTAAACAATTTTCCAAACTTCCCAAAAGATTTAAATTTGTAACACTTGTTGGAAATAGGCCTCTAAATCTCCTCGGCAGCATGGGAAACCTCAGACTTCATATGAGACATTTCTTATTATCGTAATTTTCAGCCAGATGTATGTATCAAGCTGCCCAAGTTCTCCCATGCGCAACTGGCAGATGAACCTGTTCAGAAAGCATTTTGTAGAAACAGTTGGCTCATTACCTCCTGCCTGAAAAAGAGGTCAAGGCACACGCTGGAGATTGATGCTGAAAAGTATGGACTACTCTTTCCCAAGAAAAGAGACAGACCAGCTAAAAGTGAGGAGAGAATTTATGATGAACTTCAATATCCTGTTGAATTCTTCATCAGTGTGAAATGTCTTGGAGTAGGTGATATTTAGAAGAGAGAGAATTCTTCTCTCAAAGGAGATTAGGAGGCCAATTTTGATGACTCAATGGGACTCAGGTGCAAATACACACGTCTTGAAAGAGATGGAGCATCTTAAGTCCAAGTGACTTGATCACTTAGAGGGTGTAAGTTTCTTTCCTAAGCCTTTTACAGTTTGACACATTGTTGTACTTTGCTAGCTATATGCCCCAATTCTTATGCTTCATCCTTTTTTCTTCCCCCCTCCTTTTTTTTTTTTTTAAGTTAGTGAATTTGGCTACTCTTTCTTTTCAGGTGTGTAATTGATATGTCTCAAAGTGACTTTATTCTCTGGGGAAAAAAATGAAACAAAACAAAACAAACAAACCCCCAAACCACCACCACCAAAAAACTAACCAAACAAAAGCCACTACCACCACCAAAACCACAAGCAACCAACAAACAAAGAAACCCAGAGCACAATTTCCAACAGGAAAAGAGAAACAGCCAGAATTTGCTGATCAAATTTTTAAAGCATTCCTTGAGCCTCAAGGTCATGGGAGGGATTTTCAGAAGTGCTCAGCATTATTATACCTCATTTGAATTTTACCCTTCACTTCAAAGTTCGTGATGTTAGCCCAGTATGAAAGCTTTTTAAAATCACACTGCATTGATTTAAATCTCATAGGCAGAGATTCTACTTTGCACTGACACCACAGGTGTAAATCAGGAGCAGGCTACACTCTCAGGACTTGCTTCAGCAGTTCAGCCAAGAATATCTCCTCCACTGAGTTAGATGCTAGATATTCTTTCTGCACTGGTTGCACTGTACAATTCTTTGAGATTTCTTCCTGTTTCCAGGAAGAATATTTTCTTGACCAGCTTTTCCCAAATGTCCAGGACTACATGGAGCTTAGCTACCTTTCCACACTGGCTGCCCTGTAACATGGGGACAGTACTAAAGCTTGGGTTTTCACAGTCACTGCTGAAGCTGTTTTCCATACAAGCAGCATGGAAACATTGCTTCTGAGACTTCTAAATGTACCAGAGGTTTTCTTTGGATAGATTTGTGGATTTTTTTCCTTTAGATTAGAATGTCTCCATTTTTCAGAATTTCTTTTCTGTGTGGATATGACAACAGAGGGAAGGACTTTCCAAGGACTGAAATGAAAGCAAAATCCCAGCTGATGGTTTACACATGTAACCAACTGCTAGTTTGTCCAGCACATAAAAATACCTGTGGCATTTTGCATTTAAAGAGCCAGATCTTTTCTGCATTTTTCATTGAAGTCAGTAAGAGTTTTCTGCACATAGAGTAGAATTTTGTCCTGTCATGAGATTCATAGTCTACTTTGTAGGTCTGAGCCTGTGATCCATATAGAAGGGTAAAATGAGAGTGCTGGGAAAAATCAGAAGACGTATGAGAGATGGACGGACAGGATGAAAGGCAGAACAGGAGAACACTTATAAAAAGTGGGAGAACAAGAGAAAATGTTATGACTAGAGAAATGCTTAGAGCTGATAATGGAAAGAAAACAATTTAATTGCAAACAATGACCTCGAGACTACAAGATGAAGATGTCCTGCCCCAAGGGAAAAGCCAGATTTTAAAGGTTTACCTGACACCTTCTGAAATCAAATTGAACTCTTAAAGCTGCCTGGGATCCAAGTCAGAGGTGTAAATAACTTTACAAATCTGGTCTTCTGGGCTCTCAAACCTCCTGGGTTGAGAAAATCTGTGCTTCAGAACTGGAATGCAGGCAATATGAATGAATGTAGTGTGGCAGGAAAACCCCACAAGCCAAATCTTGAGTGCCTCACTAGAGCAAGGGGAAGAAAATTTGCCCTTACAATGGTAAGACAAAGACCATGGAAAAGTCTCAATGTATTCCATGGTCAGTTTTGTAGATGTAACTTTTAGAGTGCAGTCTTTGGCTGCACTCTAAAATTGCTGTGCATCTGCTTTTAGATTATGTCTATATCATAGAACAACATCTTATCTTCTGTTACATTGAAAAATTTTCCCTTATAATTTTTTTTTATGTGACCCTTTTCCTGCTAAGAAAGCCAGGAAAGTGTGTCTAGATCTCCTAGCCTCTAGAATCTTCCAGTTAGGAAGGATCTTGTGATTGTCCTGACTGATATTTAGAGTATTTTTGAAAAGTCAGTATGGGTAAATCCTTTCTGTGGATGTGGAAAAAGTAAGGCAAGAAGCTAAACACATGAGGAAAAATCTTGGTATTTGTTTAAAGGCTGTAAGTATTTTAGGCTTCTTTCAAGTTGTGTTTTTATATTTGTAATTGTTACAAAGAATGTCTATTCTCTTTCTTTTACTCCAGGTAGGTGAACGTGACTGGAAGTCTAAAAATCCTGGTAAGTGGAACATTGTCTTAAGGAATAACTTTTTTCTCCTTTTGCTGTTCAAGCAATCGCTGGGAATTTCGGGTTTATGGTGTTTTATCAATAGAAGCAATAGGTTGCAAGGTGTAAGGTAATGTCTATTGTAATTGGGTAGCCAACAATAAGACTTATACATGGCCATTTAGAAAGTGAAGCATAAGATAGCCGAGTGTCAACAAGGGGAACCCTTTGAGGAAGAAGGAGAGGTGGAATAGATGTAATTTAGGATATCCTAATATGATAAATCAGATGTACTAGCAGAGGGATAGTAGTAGACTGATCCAGGAGAGATCTTAAGAGGTCATCTGCCCCCTCCCATGCCTCCATATGCTTTCTGGAGGGTTTTTGTTTAATCTTTTGTTAGAGATGACCAATATCAGTGATTCCAGCATCTCCAAAAAGAATGTGTACCAGCATTACCTACTTTGCCCTTCAGATATGTTTTTAGTAATGTCTAGTTGTTTTTAGTAATGTCTAGTCTGACTCCCTCACTGCAATGTAAATCTAACCCTTCCTGTTCTCTGCCTATGGATGAGAAGAACCAGTTATTCCCACACTGCTTTTCTATGTCCAAAGAGTGTTTGTATGTCACTCCTCAGTCCTCTTTCTAGTCTAGTCCAAGCCTTTAACTAACTCTTTCCTTGCAGATCAAGCATTCTCCAGATTTCTGATCTTAGTGTCCTCTGCTTTCTCATCAATCCAGCCTCATGTTTCTTGAAGTGTGATCCTCAAAACTGGACATAGCTGTCCAGCTGAGGCTTTGCCAGTTCTGAGTATAGCAGAAGAATCATCTAATATATTTTAAATGCTTCCTCCCCATTTATGTATCTTAGCCCTTTTTTTTCACAGCAGTCTGACAATTCTGACCTTCATTCGGCTTGCACAAATGTTGCAGCTTCCTGTACATCTTAGACACTGGCATTTCACTGTTCTTTATGTCCCTTCTTTCTGATAATTACAGGGAATTAATTAATTTCCTGATTCATGTTGCCTCTCCTGAAGGTTTTTCCACCAAAGACAAGAACTGGCCACATCTCTCAGTCTCACTGAGATAGCCATTCTTTCTAGTCCTCGGTTAAGCTGGTTTTGGAAAGGAAAAAATGTTACTTTCATAAAGTAATTTCTGTTCTTTCAATAATCTTCTCAGATAAGCTGGAAAGATGATCTTAAAGGGGGAAGGAATATATTGCAGGATGGAGGTATCCAGAAAATACAAGACAAACTACATAACTTGAATAGATAGCTAATCTTAAGCCTTTCTATGAGGCTTCAAACTCTGCTGTTTCCTTACCTAGCTGGTCATTAAGTTTTATAGACACTGACTATTCCCTCTTGCAGAAGGAGCCTTTGCTCTTGCAGGAAAGCTGATAGAGGCTCATACAAAGATGAACCTTCATGGTACATTGCCATTCACTTCAAGTACTTTCCCAGGACACTCTGTGTTGTGCAGCTATCTTCAGACACTTGCCAGTTTGGGAAGAGGAATTTAAAGTGTGAGGTCTTTGAAGTGCATGGATTTTCCAATAAAGCCATTGATGTCTTTAGAAATCACTGTCCAGTACTTGATTCCTCCACATCTTTGTAGGACTCTTTGTATGAGAGAATTACACAAGGGTATGTGAGAAAGTGGATATTCCAAGTTCTGTTACAGAAATATGGCGTTTCTGGAAGCAGTTAAGAGCCTCATTTTCCTTTATATCTTTACAAGTCTGCTCCATAATCAGTAATAGCATCTCATAAGCGAGGACCATCATCACCTCCTGTGGGGATGTGATGTGTGTGAGATGCATTAAGAGAAAGAACTTTTGGGTGTCTGGTGTTCTTGATACAATGATGGGTCTTGAGTGTCTGCATGCAGGAAATTATGTTAAAAAAGATGCTAGTGTTCTTCTTGTGATAATGCACTCTGCAGTGCATTTTTAGGTAACCCTATAAGGTAAGTCAATCTGTCAAATAGATCTCTGCAGTATCTTTTTGCAGAAAAAGGATCTGATTTAGGAGCTTCTGTGCGCATAAGTGACAAGGACTATCAATTTAATTCACGTGCATTCAGATTTACAATAGCAGAAGTGTTTGCAAAACACTTGTAGAACTGGCCTCTTGTTCCTCATCCACCCAATGTCATGCAGAGACTAACGAAACTTTAGCAACAGAGAAGCTACATTTCTATTTTGCTATAGAATACACACTGTTTCTGCAGAAATGCAGAGTATTTTTTTGTGAAAAAGTCCCCGTCCAGGCTCTGGACACAATGTCCACCACAAAAAGAACGGAGTGCTACAGTTTCTTCTGGGGGGACTTCTGAAGATTCACAGCTTCTAAGAGCAAGGATAATATTTCCAGGGGTCAATAAAAACCATGTTTAATCACATGACATGTCACACTTCATATAACATGACTTATTTTTTTGGTTAGCACTGACCATAAATTTCCATACTTAAGCAGACCCCTTTGCAATGCTGCCAGCTGCTCTATTTGGTCTCCCATTCCCTTTGCATTTTCCAGCCAAACTGTAAATATTCCTTATGCAGATGAAGAGATGGAAGGGAAGCTCAGTCATGTGTCTCATGTCCCTCCAGCAAGCAGGGTGACTCTTGCCACCAGAATTTCCAAGTAAATTGCATGAGGCTGTTAACATTATAATAGGTGGTTGCATCATGTTATTGCATGTTTGGCAGATTAATGTATTTTACACAAGTTCTCTAGAAAACCAAATAAGCAGTATCAACCAAGGAAAAGCAACGTACTTCATTACAGTTTATCATTTAGTCTTCTATTAAAACCTGTGACCTGTCATAGCATGACTGGCAGGTTGAAACAAATTTCTAAGTCTTTCCTCCTGGCATATCGCTGATGTGGGAAGAATAACACAATAACCCTTGCCCCTTGCAGGTAAAGTCACAAAACTGTACACCTTGATGAAACTGCACACTTCTTTGCAAGAGATTTGGCTAACAGTGATTGCTGGTTTTATGATGAACAAGTGTCTATTTTATAATGCTGAGGAAAAGTCTCTTTGCTGTACTCATAAAATACACATTAAACCAAACCAACTAACGTAATGTCAATGAATTAACAGTGAATACATAGAGGTGTCATGCCTGACGAGTTTAGTCAGTTTTAGTCAACGGACTGATTCTGAACTCACAGAAGTTTTGCACTGACATAATCAGGGGTTACAAAGGTAACATTACCACTTCACAAAATCCTTCAGCCTTCCCTTTTCCAAAAGTTTGTTCAAATGCTTCATTAGCTTGGTTAGAGCCACTTTAAATGTCTGAATAACTGCTTAGAAGTCTAACCTACTTATGCACCTTACTTTAGATGTCAGGTCTTATCAGGTATTTATGTAGCTTGCAAAGCCCTACTTTTGTTGGGTCTAGCACTACAAAATACCTTTGTACAGAATGCCTGAGAAGTTGCTCTGGTCCTACATTGGAACATTTTCATATTCATCAGTATGTGCAGGATTGACCTATTTGTCTTTACAAATGTGAGTAGAGTCTAGATTTTTTAAATCCCCCCTACAGATAAGTCATTTTATTGATTGAGAAGTAAACACCCCCTTCTGATGTTTTCAATTCAGGCACGTTATGGAAAACAAACTGACTTAGACATTATCTATACAAAGAGTTGTGCCAGGGGATATTTAGATTACACATTAGGAAAAATTTCTTTATTGAAAGCCTGGTCAAGCATAGGAACAGAATATCCAGGGAAATGATGGAGTCACCATCCAAGGAAGTGCTCAAAAAACATGTAGTCATGGCACTTTGGGACATGGTTCAGTGGGAATGGTGGTGTTGGGTTGATGGTAGGACTTGATGATCTTACAGGCCTTTTCCAACCTTAATGGTTCTATGAAACTAGCTTTCTGATTTTACCTGTTCAAGCCATACAAAAACGCTGCAAATACAGTCTGTTACCATAACAAATGCTACTAATTTGAATAAGGCTTTTCTAAAGTATATTCTTTAATTATAAGGTTAACAGGAAAAAAAATTTAGTCTTTATTCATAGTTTTGGCAAGCTGAAAATATTCTATCATGAATCATCATGTGATTTTAATGTAAGAAGTTGTCCTATGTTTGGACAGACTATATTCAAAAAGTTTGATGAAAATGGATACATTGTTTTGAACTCCCAGTATGTTATCTCTCAAAGCAGTTTTAATTACAATATAGTTGATGTAAGTTGGTTTTGGTGTAACTTGGTGTCTTAATTAGTTTTGAGATTAATTTAATTAGTTGTTAAAACTGGCACCCAGGCACATCTGGAGCACACTGATGTTTTAAATACTGATTAATCATTTAAGGCGAGTTTCAACTTAATATTTTAGTACAGTTTAAATAAAATATTAGCGTTCAATCATTCCAGGAATGGGAGTATATATGCACCAAGGTTCTTGTCTTGGGCACTCCATCAACTAACTGCTTGTTAAAACCTGCCCTGAATTTTCACTGTCATCAATAAAATTATTGAGCATTATTTCTGGCTTCCAACCCTACTCCAGCCATGCATCAAGACAACAGTAAATCTAACTGCACAGCTCCTATTACTGCATCAAAAATACTGCAACTACATGGCAAAACACTGAGTTCAGATAAATTTGTGCTGCTTGTTTAAACATATTTTAAAAATGGACAGCAGCCTTGATGCTAGATCAGGCTGTGTCTGTCCCTAGGACCTGAAGCCAAGTCACAAAAGGGACATAAACATGAAGGTGATGCATTGCTGTCCACACCTGATCTAGACCACATCTATGGTGCAGCATGACCCAGTGGCACCTGTATCTGTTACTGACAGACAAGGAACTGTGTCTTCACATGGTTGAAATGGAGTATCCAGTTGAGCCAACCTTCCTGTGACCGTTTGAAGCCTTGCTGCTGTTACTTAGTAATTAAACTGAGGCCATGCTTCCTTGTTGCCACCCCTCTGCAGCAAGTTTGAGCGGTTGCAGTGACCAAGTGTCCCACACTTGCTATCCCCTCCGCCCTTTAGCTACTGCAACTCGCTATTTGGGTGCTTATGCTTTCAGGTGCAGACTGGAAAACAGACAGAATTAGTTCCCTTGAAAGTACTTTGCTATTTAACCTGGATCAGCTGTGGGCTCGGTACAGCAGCTTCTGGTGAGGAGCAAACACGACGAAGTCGTGGATGAGAGGGGAATAATTTGAAGGCGATGCACTGCGAAGTGGTAAGCAACCCTCCCTGACACCAGGCTTCCTCTTGCCTGAAGTTGTGTATTGAAGTGGGTGAAACCGCTTTGCTGGGAGAAGTTTTTTAGGGGGCGGTAGGAGGTCTTCCGCGGGGGCAGGGGTCTCTCACAGCCTTCATCAATGACCGGCCGCTGGGTAAACCCGGCAGCGGGAGCCGTCACCAGCCCGTAGCGCGACGAGGCGAAGAACGGCTGCTCAGCCTGGCAGTTAATCCCGCGCCGGCCGGGGCCGGGGCCGGGGCGGGGAAGGGAAGAGCAGATCCAGCAACGGGAGAAGGGCAGAAGCAGAAGGGGAGAAAGGCAGAAGCGGAGAAGCAGAATGGGAGTGCGCGGAGAAGATGGCGAGTGTGGAGGTGTGTGGAAGGACTGGAAAAAACTTCCCTCAGCCGCTAGCTGCGGGGGAATCCCTTCCCCTGCCCCTTCTCCAGGGCATCCCAAAGCCCTACACGGAGACAAGCGTTACCCCACTAAGACGAAAATCCCCCAACCCGACAGCCGCGACGACAGCCCAGAGGCAATGAGGGTGGAGCAAGAGGTGGGGTTCGCCGGCCCCGCCCCCCTCCCCGCGCCCTCACGCTGGGACTCGTCGGCACTTTGTTTGTTCTCTCGCCTGCCGCGGCGGCGGCGCGGCTGAGGCGCATGCGCGGGCCGCAAGCCTTCACTGCTCCAGCTCCTCCCCTCACTCCCCCCCCGCTTCCCTCCTTTCCTCCCTCACTCCCTGCAGCCTCCCCCCCCAACTACTCACTCTCTGCCCCACCCCCACCCCGCTCCATCCGGGCACCGCCGAATTAGCATTGACAGCCGAGGCACAACTTTTTTCCTCAGGCAAAGTGAAATCAAGGCGCGCACTCCCAGGAAATATAGTCCCTCCCGTTTTCAGCCCTTTGCCGTCCCCATTGGCGGGGGCGGCGGGGCGGCGGGAGGCGGTGGAACGGCTGCGGGGCGGAGCGGGGGCGGTGTAGGTGGGGGGGGGAAGGACGGGACGCGGGGGGCGAGCGGGCGGGGGTGCGGGGGGAGGGGCCCCCCCCACTTTGGCGGAAAGTGAGTGATGAGTCTGTGTCCCCAGCAAAGAGGCAAAGAACTTGCTTTGCAGACTGAGTAGTTGTTTCTTCCGATTGTTGTTGTCTCTTTTTTTTCCAGTATTATTATTACTGGCACTCCTTTTTTTTTTTATTTTTTTCCTAGCTTTTAAAATTATTATTATTACTTTTTTTTTCACATTTTTGTTGGTTTTGTTGTTTTCTGTGTTTTTTTTTTCTTTTTCTGTGGAGGGAGGGGTGGCTGCCTGGCTGGCTGGCGGGTCAGTTGCAAAAAGCGAGCGAGCAAGAGAGAGAAAAAAAAGAAAAAAAAAAAAAGGAAAAAAAAAAAGAGCAAGGAAAAAACCAAAACAACCAAACAAACAAGAAAAAAAAGGAACAAAACAAAACAAAACAAACAAGCCAAACAAAACCAAACCAAAAAACAAACCAAACAAACAAAAAAACTTCACTCGGACCTGAAAGTGGCAGGAAAGTGCCTGGCAAGTTGCAGGGATGGAGCTACACAGCTTGCAAGAGGCGTTAAAAGTGGAAATCCAATGTCATCAGGTAAAAAAAAAAAAAAAAAAAAGGCAAATAAAAAAAATGCTCTTCTATCCCCGGTGCTTTTTAGAGGGAGAGAAGGATCGGAAGGGAGCCAATGTTGCATGCTTATCAAGTAGCCTTTGCTTCTTGTCGCAGGGTCTATCGATCAGGGGAGGGACGGGGGGGGGGGGGGGTGTGAGAGGTGCCGGGGCCGTGTCGGGGGAGACCGAGGCCGCAGTGGGGGCCCCCGCCGGGTCCCCCGGGCCCCCCCCGCGGCAATGGCGAGCACTTCGCCAAAGTAGTTTTGCGTCTTGTTGGGCTGAGTTTTTTTGTGTGTATGCGTGTGTCGTGGAGATGCGGAGTTATCGTTGCGGTCGGTGCTTGTGAGAGCCTGTGAGTGTGTGTGCGTGTTTGTGTGTACCCGTGAGTGTGAGTGAGTGTGCGCGAGTGTGTGTGTGTGTGTGTTGGAGAGATTAGGACGAGACTTGAATATTTATGAGCTTTGCTTGAAACTGACTCGCAGTGTTTACTTGCCTCTTTGTTCCTTACCCCCCTCCCTCCCCCGTCCACACACATACATACATTTAAAAAAATCCATTAAACTTGAAACAGTTTCTAATTCCTCCTTTTTTGGGGGTGATTTTTTTTTATTTTTTTTTTTTTATAGAAACTAGTTGCACAGATGAAGCAAGATCCACAGGTAAATGCAGATCTTTTTTTTTTCTCTTCTTCAGTATTTTATCCCTGCTGTAATAAGCGCACTTGTGCTGGGACAGCAGGATGAGAAACTTTATCAGTAAGAGATCTCATTTTGTAGTCTGCACTGAGCTTTCTTACTGAGGAGGGTGTTTTGTGTGTGCATGCTTTCGTACGGCTTTGGTGGAACGGTTTTGCCTTTGAACAATTTCTAGATCGCAAGTTTATTCATTACAGGGGTTAGTTTACACTTTGCCTTTAATATGCATCTTATTGCCGTTTTTGCAGAACGGGGATCTTAAGAAACAAATCCATGAAAGGCAATCAAGAATAGCAGCTCTTAATGAGAAACAAGTAAGGAACAGATCGATTCAGTTGTGTTTGGTTTTTCTTCTTGTTTTTACAATGCACTATCTAAACATCCGAAAAGTGTCTGCGTTAGCTGAAAAATACCGACAGCGGAAAATATAACATCCATTTTCCTTAGTGTAAAGTAAGAAAATGCATGTTTTCAAAATGAGGTTGGATTCTAGCATGTTTTGCTGGGGGAAAGAATGATTTTAGTACTACTAGTAAAAAGATAAGCAGTAGTTAAAACGTAAAAAAAAAAAAATAAAAAATGAGGCGTCCATTTTGAGTTGGTCGACATGTTTTAGGAATATGGAAAATTCTCCTGTCTTGGGCTACTTTGTGCACTTCCGTGAAATGTGCAGAGCAAGAGTTGGGAGGGAGGAGGCTAGAGCACAGTTCGGAGCCATTTCTGGGTTTGATTACAAAACTGATTTTTATTGATCACTTTATTTTATATTTTTCTTCTGCCCTTTTTTTTTTACCACCTCTTCCCCCCCCCGCCCCCCGCCCCCCCTCCTCACTTGCCTTTCTCTTCTCTTGGTTTGATCTGACGTGTTAGATTTTGATTCGAGTTCACTTAGGCACTTTCACTTTTTCTCCCATTCCAAAAATACGAATAAAAACAGATTAACCTGTTTCAGCTGCTGGGGAGGGGGAGGTGGGGGTGGAGGAGGTGGAGTGGGGAAAAAAAACAAGCCGACAAAAAAACGAAGGACGGGAACAAAACAAACCTGAAACCTTCCTTCCTCCCCCCTCCTCCCCTTGCCCTCCCCAAACTTTCTCATCTCTCTTTTTTTTTTTTTGTGCCGAATGACCCCCCATGGGCCCGCCGCTCCGCCCGTGACCCGCCCCCCACCCCCACGGGAGGAAAGTTGCGGGGCTCGCCGGGGGGCGCCGGGCGCTCAGCACCCTGGACAGCGACCGCGCCGCCGTCGGGCGCACACTCGAGGCCACTCACTCACACTCACCCAACTCTCCGCACCGACAACCCCCAGGGGCTCAGTCCCCACTTTCAGGACTTCCAGTGCAGGAAGGATAGTTGACAAACCCGGCAGGAGATCTGCCGCTTTCAGCCCCTTTCCTCCAGAGATGAACTTTCCCTCTCCACCCCACTCTGGCCCTCACAGCCCCCCTTACCCCCACCCTCCACCTCCCCGGGGGTTCGGCACGGCTGTGCTGAGATTCCCCTTCCCGGCCTCGGGCTCCCGGCCCCGCCGGCGGCGAGATACGAGCGTGTTTTCTCCGGAATGCAGCAGCCCTTTCAGCACCGGGGACAGCGCCTGCGAGGTGGTGGGGCTGCCAGCCCCAAACCACAGTCTCCTTCTTCCTCCTCCTTCCCCCAGGCCACGGACCTCCGGGGGAGAGGGGCCACGTGTGCCATTCCACCCCTTTTCCCCCCTTCTTTCTTTCTTTCTTTTTTTATTTTTTTTGGTTAATATTTGTTTGTTTGTTTTTTTTTTTGTCTGCCTGGAGTTGTGGTCAAAGTTGAAAAGTGATCTATGTGTATATAATCTGCGCCCATAGGTGATGGTGGTTATATGCCACCCTTTTCCTCCCAGTTTATTGTAATCAGAATTTGTCAGCACTCTCAATTTGGTAGTGGAAGCTTCCATTTTGTGAGGAAGGGGTGTTGGTTTCTTCTAACATGGAGAAAAGTCTGCAGAGTTTGAAGGTGGGGGATGGGGCCCCATTCATGCTGAACATTACCATTTTGATTGCTTTGATGCCATTTTTGGAGGGGGGAGGGGATAGAATACCCTACTCAGCAGAGCACAAAGATGTTTAATCACTGTATAGAATCAAATCAGATACTTTCTTTTTTAAAGCAAATCTGACACTACACGATAGCTAAGGGCTGTTAGTCCTTTTTTTTTTTTTTCAATGTAAAACAGCAAGTTGTTGACTCTAATACTACTATACTGAGCAGAGGATTTTTATTTTTTTAAACAATGCATCTTTATGTGTTCTTTCTTCAATGTAGAAATAGTTTTACTGTTCTAAGTGAGTATTTAGAACATATATTTGATCATTTGTCCCTCTATGGTAACAACTATTTCAAGACTGTTTAAATTTTTATGATGATAGTAAATGAGAAGCTGTTTATTATGTGTCATGTTGGAATTTAGATAAAGCCAAGAGAGACAACTGAAAATACAGTTTGAGTGTTCTGATTCAGCTCAGTGAAAAAGGTTTTTGCTAAGCTTGTGCTTTGTGTATAATCCAAACTAACTAGCAGTCATCATATATTTGTGACAACCTTCACGTAATCTGATAAATAAATCTATAAATTACGAAGTATTAAAGCATAAGATACCAAAATTCTGTAAACAGCAAATTTGCCCTATCAGGAAAACTACTATTTTTAGGTAAAACCCTAGAATTTTTATTTTTGCTGATTTCAACATCATATGCAACAAGAACTTATAAATAGAAGACTAGCTGGTGATGTTACGTCCCTTTGCCTTCAGACTGTCACCTCTGGAGGTCTAAGCTGAGATCTTTCTTGGGTCACTAGTGAAATGAGTTGGGAGGTCTTAGCCTTTGACCAAATCACAAAACTATCATGTAACTTTGCAGACTTGCTGTAATTAGTAGTTGCTCCATAGGTAATGGCTTAGAAATGAACTATTGGTCCCTGGGGGCTTAAGGAAGGTGCACTGAAGGCTGGTGAGACAATAGATAGGCCAATGCTTGAGCTGTTTAGTAGTTTCAAGCTCTCGCTTTTGTGGCTATACCAACACACTGATGTAAACTTTAGTGTAAGCAGGGAGGTTATTTTTACATATGTATTTGTGTTCTCTCCCTACTTGCTGCCATACCACCTCTCTTCCCCTCCCCTTTCCTCCCTCCCCAAGATTTGTTTAGGCACAACAAATTCATAATTCAATAGTGTATACTTTTGACTGTGCATGCACTGAATACAAAAGATGCTAAAATTGCATTTCAATTAAATTGCACATGTGGATGATGAAACAGACAGTAAAATGAATGGATGATCACATCATCCACTTCTGTTAGAAATATGGCAGGAATGAGCATTATCTTTCAGTATCCCTATTCATCAGTTTTCTATCATAGCCATTGGCATTTCTGGCAACATTTCCTTTTATTAAAAATTACAAATAAAGGCAGAAAGAGCTGAATGACGAACTCAGCTTTTGGTTCATGAGGTAAATGTGTAAAGTAGACTTTTAGGTACAGTTGGATTTTAAGTTGCCACCTAATTAAGAATCTATGACCAGTCACTTAGGTTTCTTTTATGTTGGTGGTTTAGAGAACTATGGAATTAAATGGAGTTTTAATATTTTCTTCAGTATATTCAAGTAAGTAATGTAGAACCATAATTTTTATTATTGAAATGGTGCATCTTGGGTCAGTACTCAGTTTGGCATCTGACTCAGAAAAACAAAAGTTAGACTTTTGCTGGAAGTGTATCTTTCATTTTGATGAATTATAATAGCATTTGCAAGTGGGTTACCTCTTCTTTAACAAGATATGAAGTGTGAAGACTCCATTAGTTGGTCCAGTGGTTTTACACCTTCAATCTACAGCACATGCAGAGCAGCAGTAACATTTTAATCTAAATTGTCAGGCAACAAGCATTTATATGTAAATAAAAGAGCAATCATAAGAGCTAGCACTGGCCTTAAAAGCACACCAGAGGTGCTCTGCTGCATGTGTTTCTTGCTTTCTTTATATCCTTCAAGAGTCATTAAAGGTCTTTTAATTTCAGAAAGTTGTCTTTTAATAATTAACCGATCAAGATGAACAAAACCCCAAACCTTTAACCTCTAGTTCGATATTGCTAGTTATATAAGTATTAGGTGGTAACCCAGGTCTTAAAAATTAACAATGAGTACATGTGGGCCACTATATTTTCAACTGTGATGAACTCTGAATTCAGACAGGCTGTCTTGGAGTGCAGTAATAAAAATATGTCTTCCTGAAAGACATTATGTAGATGTCATTCACTTGTGCACTGCCTCATTTCTTTACCATAATTTACCATCTATGCAGAAAATCAACATTAGTTTCAGGCAGACTTTCCCTAGCCTGTGTTACTGGTGGCTTGTATTTTGGTGTAGTGTATCTGAAATTAAACTTCTGACTGTATTTTGCCTGTGGTGATCACCAGCAAAACCTGTTTGCAGACAGTGTTAGACTTATAAGTTAAGTACAGTTCTTATGCAAGTTGTTGGAAGCGGTTTAGTTTGAGAGGTCTGGTTTTACTGATGTTTTATCTTTGTTTTGGGAGAAAGGAGGAATTGAGTTTTTTGGTTTGTTGAAATTCAAGCTGCACCGTGCCTAGAAATGGCAGCGCTGTTTACACATGTTAAAGGGGAAATTATTGACATTTGCCAAAGCTCAGTATTTCATATGGCTGGGTACTTTCCAAATTGTTGAAGTAAAATAAGGGTTATAAGCTTTAGTGAAAACAGGTAAAACCTGAAAGGCATTTCCAAATCAAGTTGAACCTAATGCCAAACTCTGTCCTAGGGTGTGCACAGTGCTCCTGTTTATTGTGACAAGAATTGCATGGGCGGAAGTCAAGGGAAACAGGGTGATGAGCTCCTACATGAAGTACTAAACTTTTCAATCGCTGCATTGAGTCTTTAAACACAAAGACAACGCATAATAAATACAACACTTGACTTTGCAGTTCTTTTGCACCTTAAGGTACTGCTGACTTTGCTGGGAAACCTGAACAACTGCAGAATCAAATGAACCTACTGTATCAAAGTAAAAAGTGACTCTAGATTGTAATTCTGAAAGCTTCCATTTCCATTTTTTAATTTTTTTTTATTAGTTTATTGGTTGCTTTGCCATCTGTAGAAAAAGTGATAAAACTAGGGAAGGATTTACCTTTAGCTCCTTGTAGGAGAAACTTGGGAATATACTTTGTGTAATGGTGATCCTTAGCATTCTTTTTTCCTTTCACTAATACCATATTGAGATTCCCTGTTCATATTGGGTAAAAAGGATAATAAAAATTTTCATAGAGGTGAAACACAATGGCAATATGTGTATTTGTGTCTTTCTGCCTTCCATAAGGTTACCCTCATAAGATTTGTGGAAATTTTACATCCGTAATAAAAATGTGTACTGGAGGGCGTTAGAACCACCTTTTGTTTGGCAGCTGCTTGACTGGCATGTGAAATGCTATTCCATTCTAGCATTTTTCTTTGACTGTACACTTTTCTGTACTTGTACAGTACAGCACTTGGCAGGGCTAAGAGTTGAAAAGTGAACGTTACATTCATTCTAACCATTTTAAAGAGTTCACTTTGATATTTTAGCCATTTAAAACACCTGCTGTCAGAACAGTACAATTGATTTCAATTAACTTTGAATTTCTTCAATAAGATGACTCTTATAATAACTCCAGTAATCCCATGATGCCTCATTAGAGGAGCTGGCTATGGTGATTATCCCTGTGATTTAGCAATTTTTTCTTACAATGCCTTTGTCTATTCAGAAAAAGGAATAATGCCAACAATACTACTTGCTACCTGTTATACATTGTAAAATAGCTAATTTATACTTGCAGCAAACAGGTATTTGTTCAGATGTATGTGATACTTTGGTAGGGAGACCCTTTCAAAGAAACTTTAGATCTGTATAAGAACTGTACCTCTTGGAGTTAGAATTTGTTTTAATTTTTATTAGTAGGTGATTGGACAGTTAAACGTGGTGCTTCTGCAGGAGTCTTTGTCTAAAGCTCTGGTCTAATGGAACAAATTTTGCACTGGTTCACGCCATGTGTGCAGCTCATCCAGAACAGCGTGTCATGTCAGATGTTTATACCAGTTTGCCTTGTTTCCAGATCTGGTCCATGGACTCATTCTCCTTGTGGAAGAAAAGGGGAATATGTCACTAAATGTTTTCTTTCCATAGCATGATGCTAGAGAAGGGGTTCAGAATGGTGATTTTAAAGCACGTTTCCAATGGGATACGGCATCACTCTGAATACTTCTGGTATGTTCAAGTAGAGAAAAATCCCTTTTCATCTCATTCCAGATTTGATTTTCAAGTTGAAAGCATGAAGGCGTATAAAAGCACGTTAATACAGTTACTTTTAACTTTTCCCTCTATGCCTTTCTCTTTGTGATCAAAGATAAAATATGCAGTATTCCTCTACTTGATTATGAACTGATACCTCCCTCTCCTCTCCGCTCGCCCAAAACAAAATCCAAAGCGCCAACACAATTTCTAATCAATAGAGTTTAAAGGGTGAAAGTTTGCAAATCAATAAGACAAGGCCGTAGTAAATGGTGTATGTGTGGCAGTGATGTCAAAGAGGGCAAATTTGTACACACAGAGTAGTTGGAGGTAAAGGAAGTACGAAAATGGGCTGCAAGTTTAAGATAAGAACAAAGAAGAACAAAAAAAAAAAAAAAGGAATTGGACTAATTGAAATGCAAATTTGTCTTTCTGCCATTAAAGTAGACAGTTATTTCAACCTAACAGACTCATATTTGGTCTGTCCAATCCTTGTTATTGGATGACCTTAAACACACTTCCCTTATATGCATGATTATAAATGTATGTATATCTTTGTGGTTGTTTTTGTTTTAACTTAAGGTGGTACTACTTCTTCATTTGGAAAGGTTCTTCTTGAACCAAAATGTACTTCCTTAAACATGCTTTCTCCCCACCTCCCCTCCTCTTCTTTGAATCAGCTACTTATTGTTATGTAGTAGCAATTTCCAGAGTGTCACATGAAATTGCTGATGCGGCTTAGTTCTAGCTACAAACTGCAACTGCCAATAGTAAGCATCTACTGAAATCTAATATGTACCACAGGGCTTTTTTTCAGATCCTTCTGGTTAACACAGAGAGACACTGGAAAAAATAGGAAGATGAGTTTCCTTTTTTTTTAACCTACAGAGGAGTTAAAATATGCCTGAGTTTAAACTAAAAAATGACCCTTCTGTTTGAATGAAAGTAAACCTAAGAGTTGATCTTAAATGTAACTGCAGTAAAATCAAACCAATAAGTATCTGGGAACTCTGTAGATGTGACAGGTAGTGCTGATATGAGTTCTTGACAGACAGTCTTATTTTCTTTGGAATTTATCCAAAAATCCTGGGCATGGAGTCTGCTCACCTGAAAGTTTGTCTGATTGCTTGCATTTAAGCAACAGAAGCATAGAACTGGTCCTGCAACAGAAATTAAATCTATGTAGTGTATAGGTAATTTTCCTTTCCACATTGATTTAATTTGATTATGTTATTAATCTGTGATTTAGCTTACCTCTTATCCAGAGAGAAGGAATGGGGTAGCCTTTCTGCGCAAATTCAGCTATTGATGGCAAGTCTTTGCAAGGTTACAGAAAGTGAAAATATGTATTACATTTGGATTAACATGAGTCAAGTGAGAATCACTGATACTCTTGACATGCAGCAGAGACTGAGTTGCATTTTATGCAATTTTCCATTTTTCTGGAGCACGTTGAATCTGCTAAGATTGCCTAAGTATTTGTTGGTGAATCAAAGAATTTCTAAGAATGAGAAAGAGAATTGTCTAATCTCAGAAATGTACAGACTTGAGCATTTCTGTGTATAAATGTGCTTGGTGTGTATGTGTGTGTGTATGTGTTTGGGTGTAAGCATAAGGTCTTTCTCTTTGATATCATTCAGGCAGAAAGCCAATATGCGCATGTAAATGAGCCTGAAAATGTAATTAAAAATATATACATACTGGGGACTGTGATACAGAATTTAATATAAGATGCAGGTTATAAAGTGACAAGTAACATTTCCTGTATAATCACTGGTACTAGCTCTCATCTGTGATTTTTGCATCTCTTGTATTATTAAGTGCTGGATAGATAAATGCTGAAATCATTTCTTCAGATGTGATTTCACCACAATGAATGGACAAAGCATGCGTTGCTCATTCTTTTCCCTTCAGCCAAAACAAAAGCCAAAATACACCCACCATGAAAATGTTACTACAAGGAATAAGAGTATTTTATATAAAGTCACATAAAGACTTCTTTGATAACTACCTTTCCAGGCAATAAAATGTGACAAAAGAGACTTACTTGTGTTATTAATATTTTAAGATCAAGGAAATTCTGCAAACCAGTAACACACATCTAAGAACTTATACGCAAGGGGAAGAAGGTAAATATTGCCAGGTGAAAGATGTAAACAATCTTGGCCTTTATTTCAGTGTAGATAACAAAAGGCTTGCACAATAAAAGCTTATATGAGAGGCATCTAGGAAACTCAAACTTTTGGCAAGAATCAGTTTTCTTTGCCTGAAAGTATTTCCTAAAAGTTAGGTTAGAGTGATGGGTGCAGAAGCTGACATTTCTGCTCTCCAGCTTGGGGAGAAGCTACTAGGAAAAGCTTTATTTTGCTTTTAAAAATGCAAGTGAAATCCAGATGCATTTCTGCCAACAGCTCCATAGCCCATAAATTTATACAACCTAAGCCAGTGCCTTATTTACGTTATTTTATTAACATTCTTTGCTGAGTGGGCTTGAATGGAGCACACAATCTCTCATATAGAGGATCTAATTATAAACACAAGGGACAGAACCAAATAAGCAGTCTTTAAAGGGAAAAGAGTCTGGCAGCTTTGTTTAAAGTGTCCTTTAATGAACTTCTTTAGCAGCTTGTATCTTAGCAACACATTTTATTACATACCAATGCGGGAGAAGCAGTTTGCAGATGGAGTTGCACACAGTAATTTATTTCCACCCCCCTCCTTTTTTTTTTTTTTTTCCATTTTTTTTCTACTTCTCTGTGGTGACTCAACTGGAATGTGCAGAGTAGCTTTTCTAACACTGATAGCTCACTCGAAATCCCTGATTGGTTCATTTGTATCTGCTCTGTTTTGTTAGTTGATGAAAACGGCATTTAGTATGGTAGATGCATAGTGGTTTTGCTTGCTCTTAGAAATTCAGATATGACTGTTCTGAATAGGCATGGATTTAAATTAAAAACAACCCAAGCTTCTTTTTGATGCACTTCTTTTCCTTGTATGTGTTCCGCTCAGCATTAGTGCTTGTTGCACGCAGATGAGTTTCCAGATTTGGAGGTTATTTACTCTCTGCTTGTAGATGGGGTCGCTTTAATCTATCATCTTTTGCTTCTCTAAAACTGACTGCAATATAAGAGTAGCAAGAACATTTGCAATATTTTTTTTCCTTTCTTCTTAGACAATACCTGGCATATAAACTGCAAATATATAAACAAATAATTGTGGTTTTAAAACCAGTTGAAATACTGCACTACTGTCACTCCTTCAAATGACCTATAGCACTTACCTTGGTTGAAAGAAATACTTCTTGTTCTCTCCATTTCTAATTGCAGACCAAGTTCTGCTTGTATGGTTTGAGTGCAAAAGCCTGTGAGTAGTTTTTTTCAGTGGGGTCTGTTGAGGAATGTGGTACCAGTGTATAAGCAATAGAACCTGGACTTCATTATTTTTTCTCATAAAGGGGGTGAAAATGCCATTTGTGATCAAAGTAAATACTATTCATCTCAGTTTACATTTTCTGATGGCTAGGTAGGTGTAAATCCAGGAATGTATTTTCCTGGAATTCACTGGATTTACCCAGAATTTGCTTGCAGTAGCGTGATAAAACTCAGAATCTGGCTAGCAAGCAAGTGGGAAGAGGGGAGGGTGGATGAAGGCAGTCTGGATGAAGGCAGTCTGGTGTTAGGAGAACCCACAGAAGATGGAGACTGCTGCTCTTCTGTTAAGAGCAAATATGTTAAGGGTTGATACTAAAAAGACAAACACCACCCATTTCATAAAGTCCATTGATATTTGCAAGTAGATGGAAGATGGTTTATGAAAGAGATTGAACTGTTTCTTTGCTTAACATTAGCAAAATGTAAGTGTATTTCCATTCAGTGACAAACTGTTACATTTCCTGAGGCCTTAGTTCAAAACAGAAGTTTCTTTTCACTCCAAAATATGGAAGGATGGATGAATTTGAGTCCAGTTTTCTGTTTTCAGTATGTCAGCTGATGGTCTGCCTATTGTCCCCTTTGGATCTGGAATATCTCATCCTTAACAGGATCATGAAAGAAGTCCTTTGAACTTTAGAAACAGAAAGTGTGCCACAAATGGAAGAGTTAAAAGATAAAGTCACAGCTACCTTTAAAACGCTCTGATGTTAGACCCCAACCAGAAAGATGTCCTCTGTAGCCAAAAGTGATTAAATTGCCATGTGATTAATTTACTTTTTCCCTTTGCAATTCAGTTCATTGTTTATTAACTTAAATCATATTGAAAAAACTCTCAGCTCTGGGAATGCATCAGAATCTTGCACAATGACTAGGATTAATGATGACAGCCTGAACTGTCAAGCAAGATAAAATAATGAAATTTGCAGCATTGCTAGACAAAGGGTTATATGTTTTTCTGCAGCTGTATTGGTCATAACAGAAGGGACCAGCAGTTTCTGGTACAATTCATTTCCTGTCAGGAGAAATAGTGGTTATTCCACACACAACATTTGAAGACCATGTCTCAGGGTAATTTTTTTTTGATGTGGTAATGCTGGGGGTATTTTAAGTGAAGCGCAAAAGCTAGAGTCCTTTACAAATGTTGCAGTAACAAAGAACAAGATTAAGAACTTTATTATTTTCTGAAACATTTAGGAAACAATTGGCCAAAATAAAGCAGACAGCTCCAGTTTTCATTTTTCCTTCAATAAAGAAAAAAAATACTGTTTTTTTCAGAAGCACAAACATTCTTAGAAACTTCTTTAACCCTCTGAATGCTAGCACTGCACCTCATTATTAAAGTATTTTCACTAAGGAACTTCCATCCCCAGATGAAGTGAAGACTCATTTATAAACGATGAGAGAAGGAACAATAGAAAGCTGAGTGTATTCTGCATGAATAATATAACTGAGGGTTGTGAAGAGCCTATGATTTTCATATGCCAAACTCAATGTGGGAATGGAGCATTCAGCTGATTTTTTTTTTTTACATGGGAGATTCATCCATTCTCCCTTCCACGTGTGTGTGCAAACATGCACATACAGAGGACTAGCACTGGTGATTTACAAGGGAAGGCATCAGCAGCTCCTGTGCAGTGATGTTGTGACTCAGGTGTGAATTTATAAAACTGATAGAACTTAGAATGAAATCTAGGCCAGCATTAACTTTAATATATGCCTTAGGTAGGTGAAGGAGAGGTTGAAGGCCTGTTTTAAGAATACAGTTTGAGTGTCAGTCTGTATTCTTGCCTGCAAGTCTGAGTTGGTTTGCATTTGAGAGATTTTATTTCAGAGACCTTAGAAGGCCTTCAGTATGAACTAATTTTCTTGGCAACATTAGATATACAATTTTTATTTATGAGACTAAATCTGGTTTTAAGCTCTGGATTTGAGGCCTATTGATTGAAAAGAAATGACTATAGTTGTTTTTTTGTGGTGTATTTTTTTTTTTTTGTCTTGCATTTTATTAATTAAAGTTATTCTTGTAAAGATGCTGAACTGTAAGATTTTTGGATCTGGGTCTGTCTTTGCTCTGTGTGCATTTAGTGTTTGGCATAATGAGATTTTCTTCCAGGACTCCCAGACCACAAGGTAATAAAAATGGTGAATAATAAATTGAAGGCAAGAGTAGCTAATGTTTTGCCATACACAGTCACAGAATAAACTTTCCCTAAAACTCATCTTTGAGCATCTTTGCCAAATACAGCAATACAGAGGAAACAAGTTGGAATTTTCTTGTCCTAGGCTGGCTGATATACTCTATTCCATCCACTGTTATGGATTTACTATTTTATAAAGATGTCTGTAGTTCTATAGAAAATAATATCTAGAGTTATTTTGTTTAAGTTGGGTTTTTGGGTTTTGGCGGTTCAGTCCCTGGTTGCCCTTTGAAATTGCTACCTGTTAAGCTGCATGCTGTGAAATGGTAACAATGAATTTTGTGAGATGATCCAATGTCTTGAAAGCTGGACTGAAATCCACTAGTGTGTTTCCTGAGAATCTTTCTGATGTATGGCACTGGTGTTAGCTAGGCACAGTGGTATGCGAAAGTTTTGTCCCTAATTACAATTTCTTGTCGTCTTCCATTTTACTGTACCATTTGGGAAGACAAATCAAAACCAAACCAACAAAAAAAACCCCCCAAAACCACCACCAAACAAACAACACAAACAAACAAAAAATAAATAAAGGAAAAAGTATTACATTAGTCAGATGAAGATTTTGTAGTTTCAGTGGCTTCAGATGAACTGTGGCTGTTGATACTCCCTGAGCATCTGGTGCAGGTAGGCATAACTTTTCCCACCATCCCCAAATTAAACTTCATAAAAAGAAAAAAGTCCTAAATTTGCCACCTACTGATACAACGTTTGACTTGATCACTAACATTCTCACTCTTTCATTAAGTTAGTTTCTGCTGAAGCCACTGTTAGTTTCATGATGGTTTTCTCTAAAGACTGGGATTAAACCTTCAGATTTTGGCATCTCTTGCAGTTATTTCTTTTAAAAGTAGCTTTGAAAATGTTATTCTAGAGCAAAGTCCAAATGATAACTAGCTGAAGATTGCTGCATAGTTACTTAACGATTCATTATTGCTTGAAAAAGATCTTTTGATCATCAGATACTTACATATTCATCATCTGGGCTGTTGCAACCTACCATGTAAATACATAAGTTTTTAAAATTCTCACCAGACTGGACATATACATGACCTCAGGATTATTATAAAGTAAGTTGTTCATATGACTGAGCTCAGAGCTCTTGTAGTCTGTTGGGTTGGGATACACTGAAGGAGTTTTACCTTCCCAGGTTAAGGATCCATTAGGTAGGAACAGTTTTTCCAAAGTCATGATGCTGTTTTCAGCTTGGAAAGGCTGGAAATTAGCATTAATGAAGTACTGGACTTCTGTGGGAATTTGATTTGCTATGCTGAATGTGCAATTAATCAGTCTTAAACAAAAATTATTTAGTTGCTTTACAAGCCTATCCAATGTTACTCTGAGAGAACTGTCTGCTGTCTAGACTATAAGCATCCAAAACATGGGGAGTTTTTTGTTTGGTTGGTTGGTTTGTTTGGGTTTTTTTAGTGTAAAGAGCTTAGAAGGAGAAGTAGAGACAAAAATTTATGTTTCAAGGGCCAGGTTCTGACGAACTCAAGGGCTTTGGTGTAAGCACTCCTCGCATTTTAAGGAGGAAAACAAAGTGCAGAAGTGATTTATAGATTGTATACAAACCAAAACACTCAAATAGCATGAGAAACAGGAGTAAGAGCTGATAGTAACCTGGTCTAGCAGAAGGTGTCCCTGCCCATGGCAGGAGGGTTGGAACTAGATGATCTTTAAGGTCCCTTCCAACCCAAGCCATTATATGATTCTATGATATCTAGAACAAAGGGAGTAAACTTTAAGATTATGGGTTCTTTGTGAACACAACTATGATGCCTAAGTATTGGGATGCTCCATCAAGAGGGATAGATAAAAGTTTGAGACAGGAAAGTGATTATCTTTCCCAGTTCCTGGGAAAGGGATGCTGAAGAGCTTCTGTGAAAGAAGTGTCAGAAAGCAGGATGTGATTGTATGCATACCAATACCTAGCACAGGTCTGAGCAGTTTCCTCTTCCTGTGTTTCCTCCTTTCCCAGAAGAAGGAGAAGCTAACATTTTAAGACTAATTAGCTAATGATAATAGGCAGAAATTCTATTCTACAAGTTTGATAGTGAAGGGGGAGTTTAGATGAAGATTGGCTTTTCTCTGTATGCCTTTCAGTCTTAATTATTTGCAAGAAGTTGATCCATTATGGCATGCAACAAACTTCTGTTGAATATGTACCCAGGAAAAGTGTGGAGAGGTGAGCTTAAATGTGACTCAAATCAGTAATGGTTGGGATTGTCAAAATGCCGTGTGTTTTTTTTTTTTCTTAAGGCTAATATACTCCATCTGGTTTTAATTACCAGCTCTAACTGGAGGTGTGATTGATTTTTCTCTACTGGAGTGTCATTGCAAGCCTTTCTATATTCAGATGTCCATGTTAAAATGTTTGAATAACCCTCTAGTTAAGAATTATGATGTCTCTGCTCAGTGTAATAATTTCAAGCTAAATAATTTCATTTGAACTTATTCTTAAGTCTTGGGATGGATACTTCCATTTTCTTCCCTTGCCTGCATACTTGCCTATATACCAAGAGGTAATGTAAAGCTGACCCAGCAAAACGCTGTTTAGGTAGGTAAACCTACCTCTGCTTTCATTGGTCAGCTAAGAAAATCAGTGTTGTCTGATAGCTGTCAGCTGTTGGCTGATGCTATCACTTGCCATTACTACCTGTTTCTGGTGTGGAAGCTTATAATGCTCTCTGAATAGTGCAAGTAATTGTACAGCTGGTTTCCAGCTGGCTTCCTATCAGTGTAGGGTTCAAGCTAACCCTACACTGGTTCCAGGGACTGCACATCTGTTACTGCATGGACCATGTTAATTGTGCTCCAGAAATTTACTCTTCTATTGAGTTTAATCCAAAAGGAATCCACGTTATCTAATCTAAGATGACTTTGTAATGGGAACTGAAGTACAAGATCTGCTTTGAGCAGATCGCTGGGTGACCTGCTTCCTAAGTGAGCTCTTGATTTGGAATTGATAATTAACATGGCTTTACCCAATTCATTGCTGATGGGTTCCTCCGACACTTAACATAGCACTCCTCAGCTCCAGCCTTTCTGTCTTTATAATGATATCACAGGCCATGAACAGGCTATCAACCATCTCTCTCAGGCTCCCCTGCCTTCTGGAGTCTTAGCCCATTGGAACAGGCTGCCCAGGGAGGTGACAAAGTCACCATCCGTAGAGGTCTTCAGGGTAGATGTGACTCTCCAGGACAAGGTTTTATGGCCACGGTGGTGCTAGGTCAATGGTTGGACTGTATGATCTTAGAAGTCTTTTACAACTGAAATAATTATTTGATTCCTTATATTTCTTGAAAAAAATGTTGCCACTTCACTTTTTTCAGTAGAAATTATTGCCTCTCTTTGAGATTCCTAATGTTTGTAGCATTATCTAATACGTGAGACCTAGAAAAATCAATACAATTCATAAACACATTGTGAAACTTATTTGGCTTAGTTTTCTCTTAAGATTTTGCTTACTATAGAAATGCAAGCAAACATAATCGGAGGAAAGCATATTAGAGCCAGTCTTTAATGATAAATAATATTGTCTGGTTTTGACCCAAAACTTTACCATTGTAGACCTTAAGTGCTACTGAGAGCTGTGTAG
Source organism: Indicator indicator (assembly GCF_027791375.1). Taxonomy (NCBI): domain Eukaryota; kingdom Metazoa; phylum Chordata; class Aves; order Piciformes; family Indicatoridae; genus Indicator; species Indicator indicator. Next base: position 9,094,524 of record NC_072012.1, on the reverse strand, counting down.
GCAGCCTGGTAGGGGATCTAAATGCCAGTGGGGTTTCCTCTTACCCAGCTGGGGTCTGTGTAGGTTGGGTTAGGTATCACAGTGATCTAATGGTATGACAGTTGTGCCATAACATAGCTAACCACCTTTTTCCCCAGCAGCAGGTGCTCAGATATCACGGGTATAGCTGATCTCATAAGTACAAATCATGCCTGATGAATCTGGTGGCTTCCTTACAATGGTTACAGCACAGTAGATACAGAAAGAGCAACTGCCATCCTCTACCTGGACTTGTGCAGGGTATTTGACACTGTCCCACATGACATCTATGCCTCCAAGATGGAGAGACATGGACTGGGTGAATGGATATCTTGGTGGATAAGAAACTGTCTAGATGGTTGCACTCAAAGAATCGTGATCAGTGGGTCAATGTCCAGGTGGAGACCAGTGACAAAGGGAGTTCCTCAGGGGCTTCTTCCAGGTCCAATGCTGTTTAACATCTTTATCAGTGATATGGACAGTGACATGGCATTGAGTGCATCCTCAGCAAGTTTGCCAGTGACACCAAGCTGTGTGGTGTGGTGGACTCACTTGAGGGAAGGGCTGTCATCCAGAAGGATTTTTACAGGCTTGAGAAGTGGGCCACTGCAAACTGTGTGAGATTCAACAAGTCATAGTGCAAGGTTCTGCATCTGGGTTGAGCCAATACCAGGCACAAATACAGGCTGGGTACAGAGTGGTTTGGGAGTAGCACTGAAGAAAAAAACTTGGGGCTGTTGATTGATAAGAAGCTCAACATGAGCCACCAGTGCACTCATGCAGCCCACAAGGCAAGTTGTACCCTAGAGTGCATCAAGAGGAGTGTGGCCAGCAGATCAAGAGAGATTATTCTGACCCTTTACTGTGCTCTCATGATACTCCATCTTTAATACTGCATCCAGTTCTGGTGTCTCCATCATGAGAAGGACACAGAGGTGCTTGAGCGAGTCCAGAGGAGGGCCACAAGCCTTCAAGGGTTGGAGCACCTCTGCTATGAGGATAGTTGAGGGAGCTGGGGTTGTTCAGCCTGGATGAGAGAAGACTCTGGTGGGACCTTATAGCTGCCTTCCAATACCTAAAGTGAACCTGCAGGAAGGTTGGAGAGGGACTTTTCATAAGGGTGTCTAGTGATGGGGCAAGGGGGAATGGTTTTAAGCTGAGGGAGAGTAGATTTAGACTGGATCTTAATAAGAAGTTCTTCAATATGAGGGCTGGGAAACTCTGGAATAGGTTGCCCAGAGAGGTTGTGAATGTCCCCTCCCTGGAGGTGTTCAAGGCCAGGTTGGAGGAGGCCTTGAGCCACCAAGTCTAGCTGAGAGGTGTCCCTGCCCATGGTGGGGAGGTTGGAGTAGGTGATCTCTAAGGTCCCTTCCAACCTTGTCTGATTCTTGCCTGAAACAGTCATGGCTTTATGCTGTCAGGATGTTTTTCAATGGTGTGACACTCCTCCTCCGCAGTAATGAGTCTGCATAGAAACACATGACTACATCACACAATTAAATGGAGAAGTATGGATGCTAAGGGGTTAGTGTATAGTGCTTAGGGTGTAATAGACAGTTCTTTAAAACTCATGTGATGCATGCTGTGTGAAGGTAAATTATACAGTAGTCCTCTTACTCCAACTACAATAGAAATTAAGGTTGAGTCTTGTGTTAGCCTGAAAGAAGTGACAAGAAGAATGAAGTTCTGGACCACTTTTCCAATAGAGAAAGTGGAAGCAAACAACAAATCTCTTAATGTCCAGGGGAATCTGTGACATTCAAAGGTGTTGAGGAGCTTTGGTTAGCTGCAGCGGAAGAAAACGTGTAGCAGCCAATCATTTCTGAGCTAAAATGTTTGGAACAGGATACAGAAAGAAGTGTTAAGGAATAAAGAGTATCTCAACACGTTAGCCTGTCTCTGTTTACTGCAGGTGCCTTTCCTACATTAAGAAACTGATTTCAAAATTATTTTGTTTTTTTTTTTTGTTTGTTTGTTTATTCCTTTTTACAGCATCAATAATAGGAGTATCATTTATAATAAGTTGAATAAAGAGTTGTTTTTTTCAAAACAGAGTTTGCTGATTTAGTTTGTAGGACAGAGTTGGTATTCTCACAGTGATTCGGAATATTTCTGGCACTTCATTTTTCATTGTGATTTTGATACCTGGAAGAGCTGTGAAACATCTTTGCAGAGCACAGTGTTACACTCGCAGAGTGCTAGAGAGAGAGCTGAGCTCCCTGTGCAGTCAGAGATGGAGGTAACAGTTTTAAGTTCTGACACTGGTATTTCTTTTTTGCTGCCAGGAAGCACCAGAAGATGGCATGGTTTGTACAGATGCATGCTTGGAAGTGAATGAGTGAGCCTGTGAAGCTGCTATTAATAATCTTGGGTAGGGTGTTAAATTCTGTCATAAAGAAAAGCAGCCACATGTAGTATTTTAATCCTTATTTCTTCTTTCTACCAGTAAGGGACAGCAGTGAAGTTCAGCCTACCTGCCTATCCTTTTCTGAGTTTGGATGGCAACAAAAAGGGGAGGAAGATGTGAAAAGAAACAAGTGTGATGTAATCTTTGCAACATACACAAAAAAGCCTGACATAAAAAGGGATTGATGGTAACTGGAAAAGATGGCACCTTCTATCAGGAATTTGGATATAAAACTTCCTGTATCTCCTCTGTATCTGTCAGTTCAGCCCTGAAAGGCACAGGTTTATTCCTTCCCCTTCTCTCCACTCAGTTCCCAGAAAAAAATGACAATGAGGAGCATAGGGTATTATTTGACCATCTTCACTGAAGTGCAGGAGGCTGCTAGCTTTTGGAGATTCAGAGCATAGAAGTATTTGTTTCATCTTAACAATTAAAAGTAGGAGTGTATTTAAAAAAAAAACATGGTAGTTCTGGGATTCTGCAGCATTAGCAGGCTCTCTGTGGCCTCCCAGCATTTTCACAGAAGGAGAGGAGGAGGCCAGAAGTGGTTTTGTTTTCTCCCACAGGAGGAGGAGAACAAGAGAGGAGCTGTGTGTGATGTGAAGGGACAAGATGCTGTTAATTGCACTTTAATGAACTGAGCCAGCAGATAAACGTTAGGTTATTTTTTCTGGTGTTTGAAAAGCTCAGATAGAGAGGCTGCTAAGAGGCAATGATGCCTGTGGATACATTTGAAAGGAAATTTTTCTTTTGATCAGACATAGGAAGAAAAGGATTGCCTGTATTTTACTGGACTGAAAGTTAACATTCACATAACTGAAACCAGTGAAGGCTTTTACCAGTTTAATGAAAGGGTACTTCAGTACAGCAGTTCAAAATTATGGACTAATTTGCTAATATTTCTCCAGCCTTCTGGAGGTGTAAATAAATACAAAAATGTAAAGAATTATACAAATTCTTCATTAAAAATTAGTTAGTACAGATTAGGAATTTAGACAGAAGAAGAACCAGTTATGACTATCTTCTGTACCGTAATTGTTTCAGCATGTGAAATGCTGTGGCTGATAACCAGTGCATTGTAAAATTCATAGAAGAACTATGTGGTTAAATTTGATAGTACATAGTTTAAAAATTTTTTTATCATTGCCTATCTAGACACTGGTACTTCCTTTTTAATGGCAGGTTGAGTTTAACTCTTTGACTTGGTCATTCATGAATTTTTGAGGCATAAAGCTTGGTATGGAGTGTGATTCTGATATATGCCAGGAATAACTCTGCAGAAGTCGATAGAGTGCTGTAATGTTGAAGACTGACCATAGTTCTTACAGATGTCCTTGAAATTTGCTCTTTGCCATCCTGTATAGGCTTGTTTCTGCAAATGGGACATTTGAACATACAGGGACATCTTTGGGATAGCTCATATCTTCTGCTGGTTTAAAATTTTTCTGGAATCAATTTCATTTACACTAGTGGAGAACTTGTCTCACTAGGAGCAAAGGTGGGATTTTAACAGAACTATCTGATAAGTACACTCAGTTTACTCTCCTCATGTGCTGTCTTTCATTTTCTGTAGTAACTACTGTATTCTGATGCAGAGATACACATAAGCACATTGAGTTGCAAAGGTGTATAGTTTGGGTTTTCATGCTAAAGCCATGTTTATGTTTCTTTCAAAAAGAATCTGTGCATGTATGTAGAAGTGGAGAGACAGTGACTGGTTTACATTGTTGATCAAGAGGCAGTGACTGTTTTACATTGTTGACCACAGCCTTCGAGCATTATTTCAGACTTCTTTGGAGCAACTAATCTTAGCTGAGATCTAAGATTACCTGTTAAGGATGCTGAAACTCCTCAGTGGTGGGCAGGTTAGAAAAGCTGCCCATGTATTTTTACAGTCTGAAAGACCTGAAGGCAGGTTTGTGTCAGCCATTTTTTTCCTTTTTTTCCTGTCTTTATTAGACTAGTTTGTAATTAGAAGTAAATGTTGTATTGAATCATTCTGGAATTTTATATCTGTGTATCACTTTGCATGTGAATCACTTTGCAGATGCGATGCTTCCAAGGATAAAGAGTCTACAGATGATGTAACAACATGCAATTGTCAAACTGAAATTATACTAACCACAGCTGGGGGAGAAAACACTGCAGGATTACAGTCAGAAGGTTGTAAGGAATACAGAGAGTCAATTTTTAGATGCAGTTCTATATCTGTAGTTGCATTGCCTCTCCAGTATGCTCTTTGGTATATTCCTTTTGGCTTGAGGAGTAGTACAGTTAAGTGCAGATCTGCTCTGAAAAGTGTCAGTGTGCACAGACGGAGTTTTCTTGCTCAACATCTGCTTTTTGCTACTTAACTTAATGATGCAGCATTGGATTTTCAAAAGCTCTTGACAATGGCCTGTACTATCTCTTGCTGAAGTCAATAAGAGTTTTGCTACTGACTTCAGCTGAAGCAGGCTGAATGCCTCTACAAGTGAGAGGTTTGGTTGAAACCTGTCTGTATCTACAATCCATAAGTATAGTTCCCATATCAGAAGGAACTGGTCACAGAAACTGGTTTCTGTCCCCAAGCCCTTGATCAGTGAAGTTCCAGTCTCCAGTGTCAGTTTTAGCCCCTAAACCCCACAGGTTTTCTGATTGGGAAGAGACAACAGACAGTAGGACTGACGCTCATTAAATTTCACTAGATTTGTAGGAACTGCCCAAGGAACATGCTCAGAAGGGAAGGTTTTCCCAATTATCTTTAACATGTTTTCTTTCCTCTCCAGGTTAGTTAGAATTGCTGTCACCAGTAGTGACTGGGACAGATCCAAATCCATTTCAAAGTCAATGGAAAGGTCCCTGGCATACAGCCAGAATTCAAGTTCACTTCTTTAGACTAATTCTTGCTGCCTTCAGTGGGCTACAGATCAGTCTTGCTGTCCTTGACAACTGGGACAATATGGGTTTAAAATGAGGGAAACATATTTACATTCACTCTTGGAAATCCCCAAACATCTGAAAGATTAAGAAAACCCCCAATGATAAAGTGAGAGGTCAGGCAGTAACCTGGAAAGTTACAGATGCAGGCGAAACACTGCTGCAGCAAAGCAAAGAGAGTTTTCATCTGTTTGGGAACCTGGAGTTAGAATTAATTCTGCAAACAGATGTTTCCAAGGCCAAGTCATGCATGTGTGGAAATGGAATTATAATAGGTGTTGTTTTGCTTCTTTAACAGACGCTGCAGGAAGCTTTCTGTAATATTGCTGACCTTCAAAACACTTCAGAAGCATGGCTCAGTTAGTCAAGCTGCCAAAATGGTGTGGGTCTCCACTTGCAGTGAATGCATAGTTGTGGTTATTTAGGCCTAATAGTTCTATGGCATTATTGGTCTGTGAACATTAACACTTTGGAAGCCCAATTTTTGACGGGTTTCTGCCTTACCTTGGTGCTTAAGAGGCAAACACTGATTCAACCTTATGTAGTGACAGGAGCATACAAAGGTATTCTCAAATACTAATTGTCTGGTGCCTGTTGAGGGGTGGTCTATGGTGTCTGAGCTTCAGTTAGGCCAAATGGCTGCTGAGCCTCATGTTTTTGTGAAGCTTGTTGGTAACTCAGTTAATTTTGTCAAAATTGCATGACATGTTCAAAATAACACACAAAGGTATTGTAATTTTCTAAGTGTCAGTTCCCCAGAAAATGAGTTTTTAAATGATTTATTAAAATATTTTTATACTTTTAATTTTTTTTTTTAATCTCAATCTTATCTAAGAATTTCATCTGCCATCCAGTAGGAGTGCTGGATTCTTCATGCTGCAAAGGTGCCCTTGCTATAAGTAGCTCAGTGTTCTTTCCTACTTAACAAGTCGTAAGAGGAATCTTTGCATCCTTTTCTACTTCCTCATTTATTTCAGTAGGCAGCAGTGATATTGATCCCTCCCCAGGAAGGGTTGAGAATCTTGTAGGATGAGGCTTCAGCCAGGACACCACCTCTAGCAGTTTCTTGCTGTGTCCCTGCGCAGTCTGCTGGGGAGCTTGTCTTTTGTTCTGTCTATGCTGTTCCCACCAGAGTGTGCATTTTAAACTGTATTTTGCATTTTGGATTTTCATTTGCATGAGGCAGTAAAATTTTAAAATTAAACAGTTTTTTAGGTTCCTCTGTGGTGTCTAAGTAACAGCTATGAGGGTAAGAGCAGCTATAGGAAACCCCTCATAGTGACTGAGCCAATCACTCTGCTTTATTTTCCTGCAGTGCTCCTGGCTGGCTTTGCTTCTCACAGGAGGTCACTCTAAGAACCTCATGAATGAAACAAAAGTTTTCTGGCACCTGTAGAACTTCATTTTAGTGTAATTTAGATGCAGAGTGATATGCTAACTAAAGTTAAGGTACAGCTGCAGGTACAGGTCTAAAAGGCTGTTCTTCAGAGAGTTTACTATCTTCATCTTCCATCTAGCAACTACAAAAAGGGCAGCAGAGGGGTTGACCACTTTGTACCTGGGTAAAATCCTAATTAAATTGAGACAGTGACAGGAAATGGAGGAAAAAGAAGATATAGAAAAGCTACAGATTTGATTTTGGAAAGAATATTCTAGTGGCTGGCTTGTTGGCTCGGGTCTTTGGAGACAAGAAAAAAGCAGTTCCTTGCTTTGGTGGTTCTTTCCTGTGTGTAATGTAACCAACTCTTGAAGCACCAACGACTTCTTTCCCATTTTGAAAATGGAAGCAGCAGATCACTCTTGTTGCAAATAACCATCATAGTACTCTTTCAGAATTCAAAAATGTCTAAATACCTAAATTAGAAAATGTGCCCCAGAAATCTCAGATAAACTGAGAATGTTCTGTCATTAAAAGATAAAACAAAGCTCTTCTTCCCTGCAGAAGGTACAACCACACTGGTTCACTGGTCAGCAGTCTTTAAATAAGTTTTGGGGAGAGGTCTGAAAACCTGTTGGATTAATTCAGGTCAATACATTGTCAAGAGGTCTTTGTATGTTCTTGCATTAGGAAAGAGCCAGATGAAGCTAAGAGAAATGTTTTCACCATATCACAGACTCATTTGTTCTAGAAGCCCCAAAAGGAGCCCTGTTTTCATGAGAATTACAGTTCTTGCTGTCATTGACATCAGAGGCAAGACAATTTTTCTTCAGCAATGGAACATTGCTCAGAAGCATTCATGGTTTTGAGTGTTTTTGATTGTTTTAAGTCAGGATGTGGTCACAATTTATCTTGCCTTAGCAGCACTGAGCTGTATTGTTTTGTGGCATGTGCTACACAGATCAGAAATGTCACAGGTAAGGTAATGGCAACTTTGTTACAACCAGAAGACCATGGCATGATGGTATTTTACTGATAGGTTTGCAGCATGCCACAGAGTGGATTAATTCCAGGCACTTGTCATCTTTCTATGTGGTTGCTTTCTTTCACACAATGTTCTGTAGCAGTTAACTGAAGACTATTTATAACTGTGCTAGTAACTAATACTAAATTATGCTTCGATTTTTTTACTTGAATAATCACAAAAATGCAAATGAGGAATATTATCCATAATCTATCTCCCAGAAATAGAGATTTTCATGTATACATTGGTGCAGTCAGCCTGGTAATTTGTGGTTGCATAGACATTCAACAAGTCATGCAAAATCTATGAGTCTATTGATGCTAGGGTTTTAGCTGGAAATCTGATAGAGCTGACAGCTATATACTGTGCAAGTTCTTGTTCCTTCCCACACAGTTTCTTTGTAGTCACTCATCTATGAACTTTCATCCACAGCATTGGTTCCTTCTCAAAGCTAGAATAGCTCCAGCTCCTTAACATGCCTTGGCTTAAACTAATTTCTCTTGTAGTGTGAGATCCTCCACCAGAGAAAGTCTGATTTTTACTCTGTGATTTACATTGTTGAAAAGGTTTTCTACTAACTTTCTTGAATCTTAACTGTGCATAGTTAGGTGGTGTTAAGATACAGTTTGTGTAAAAATCATGCATTGTCTGGAAGTTAAGTGATTTGCTGAAGTCTAATATTGGTCTTGTGGCTAGTTTTGGACTTCATTTGATTTTGGTGGGATGGAAGCAAGAACTTCATTAATTAATACATATCCTGGTGAAGTTTTGTCTTTGCTTCTGTAGTTCTGGGCTAAAGCTTTCTAGCAGGCACTGACCACATGTCCTAGTACCTCTCTGAGTTTCAGTTTCTTTCCAAGTGTATTCTGTTTGGTGATAGCATGAGAAGTTGATTTTTTTGCTTCCTAGCAGGGACCAGCAGGTAAGTACAGTTGGTAGGTTGAGCTATACAATCAAATGATCACTATTGCTGCCATTTAGAAAGGCTTTTAGATACATCCTGCATCTCTTGAAATGGACATTTAGTCTAGGTGTTGAAATTTAGGCCCTCCAAAGTGCAGAATGATCATAGTCACATCTGTCCACTGCCCCAGGTTTTAGCTTGTTCACATCAAACGTCAGGAAGTTGGTGTGTACCTCACACTCCTGTTGACCTGCAGGGAACTGAGGATGTGTAATGCCTCTCAGGAAGCACCTTACAGAACTGATGTACAGCTTGCCAGGCAATTTCTGCTCTGTGGTATCAATGACTATTGCATTTAGTGGCAGGCCAGTGCCTCTCACAGCACAGAGTCAGGCTTCATCAGAGATTTCACATTTGAAAACAATTGTTTTAAAAGAATGTAGGAGAGAATAGGTGCAGGCTCTGGTTTTAAAGAATACTAAAGTCTGTCTGTGTTTGACTGATTTTGATCATCTTGTCGCAATTTTAAATCCCCCTGATTACTGTACACTTCAGTAGCCTCCAGGTGCTTCTTCTATGTGGAAAACTTGGCAGTTACAAATGTTTACTCCTAATGAGTTGCCTTTTGTGAAAGCACATCGATTTCTGCATCAACATCACAATTTTAAATGGCCTTTAAAATTACTTGTAAACTCTGCTACAAGTAGCTGTTCGCAAAGTTTGAAGACTAAAAAATAATTAAATTCTGAGGCACTCTTTAGTATAAAATACTAACTTGTTCTCTTCTTTGTTAGGAATGGTGAATGTTTGTGCTAAATTGGCAACTAATAGTAGCTGTAAGTTAATTTGGTTATTGCTTTTTAAGGTGTTGCTAAATATTCAAATACAGTTCCACTGTTACAACAACTATGGTCTTTTCTGCATTTGCATGTGTAAAAATAGAATTAAGTGACTGCACATTTACTGATGACAGCATTTTGAGGACTTGTGTTTCTGTTGTGACACAACACAGAAAGTTGGCTGTTGGTTTTCCCTCAGAAAGCTGTTGGCTGCCTATATAGAAATGGTTGGATTTAGGTTGAGAGAAAGTCCTCAAAAAAGTGGAAGGGTTGGAGAGTCTGATCTTTTAGGAACCTTAAAGATTTCCAAAGGTTGTATTGGTACCTTGAAGGATAAGCTCCAGCCTTACTGCAGTGTCAAGTGTGTGTCACTGGCAGTTTATGCTTTATCTTATGCAAGACTGTGGGTGGAATAGTAGAGTTCACATCAGTTCAATAGAACCAGAACTTTTGGAATTGTCCCTTTTAATTTCTTTAAACTTCTTTCCAGAATATGCAGATCTCAGGTACATCTTAAAGTCCCCAGTAGGATGATCATCTCTTAAAAATGTATAGAATGGTGCACTTTAAAAAGAAGAAGCTCTATTGTATTTTTTCAGGGTGAATAAAAACCATGTGTCTGCAAAAATTATTTAATTTCCTGAAACTACATTATTTTTATTAGAATGTCTACTCACAACGCTGCCTTGTCCTTCAATTTGCACCTTTTATTAATAAAATCAGGTGCTTCTCAATAGTTCCTGAGCAGAGTGGATGTGTGGACATCTTTTAAAGGTGCTGCTCACTGCACTTTTGTTGGGGGTGATCTGATCCATTCCCCTTCTTTGTGGGCAACAGCAGCTGTAGCTGTGTTAGGTTGAGAAGCAGTTCAGTACTGCGTCTGCCTCTGCTCACCTGCTCTGGCTCTTAAACAAAAACATTCAGAATGCCAAATAGTCTTCATGATGGCATTTTCTACTACTTTTGTCGCAGTGTGAAATAAATGAAAAAAGCCACTGGCCTCTCCAGACAGCCATAACAAAAAAAAATGAGAACAAAGCTTCATTTTTTATCCTTGCTGAAATGTTTATCTGAAAGCAGCACAGCAAGGTGGAATAGTTTGATTTGATTAGCAAGTCTAAATGTATTAGCAGCAAGACAGAAACTATATTACAATTAGTGATAATTAGTTGCACTGATTACTTCAGACTGCCATACTGTTTGACAGATGTTTTTCTGTGGTGTGGTATTGAAATAAGAGAGTGCTTTACCCTTGTGCTGGTTCTTAGCTTTCCTTTTGGTGATATCTTTGTCTTGTTTGCTAACTAAGTCTCTGCTGTGGCTACTGTGATTTGTAGCTTTGAAAATAGAAATACTCTTTTAAAAGTAAAGTTTAAACTGGGGTAATCATCTTAGTGATGCATCTCCTTGTATTCCTTGGCAGCCCTAGAGAAGGCCTGTTGCTTTGCATGGAAACAGTTACAGCTCAGCCCATCATCCCTGCTACTGCCCATCAGCCCTGTCCTTAAAGTCTGATCAAACCTCATCAAATACCACAAGAGTTTCTCCTTTGAGTGCAGAAGACTTTGGATCAGATGCCTGCAGTGAGAGAGAAATGTAGCTCTCTGTTGAGCCCTCTGTCTCTGTAAACAGCAGAGACGGCTGCTGTTGGCAGGATTAGTAGCAAAAAGATGATTCTCGGGGTCACATTAAGTAGAGCAAAACCCTTTGGGGGACCCTATCCCACAGGGAGGGAATGCCCTCTTCAGCTGCCTCTCTTAGGCTTGCCTGTGCAGAGAAAGGTGGAAACCAAATTCAGACTGAGTAGCAAGCGGAGAGGATAACAAGCATTTGGAAGCTACAGTTGGTGTCTATAAACTCCCTCACGCTCACTGCTTTGGTAGTTACAAGGTCCTGAAGCACGCCTGTGAATTGCAGGTACGGCTTCAAAGAGAATCACTTTTCAGGTTGTGTGTCCTTTTTCACAGACAGTTGCTCCACCAAGTACTGACTGTGAATCCTTTGAGGCAATCATGTTCTCTAATTTCCAGGACCTATATAGAGCTAACCCTGCTGGCTCAGCCTCACAATCATGAACATATTAGGCGCTGACGATCAGTCTGTTCCTTAAGAATTAACTGATACAATTTCAGATGTCTTGCTTGTGGTGTATGAGCAATAATCCCCTTATCAGTCATCTAGAATAAAGTGCATTATGGTATGTATTAATATAGACCTCTACACCATCTGTGAGCTGTTTGGGGACAGATAAGCTAGAAATATGAATTTGTGCAAACAAAATGTTTCCAGGTTTCTCCTAACATTTTGTGGTATTGTGCACGTATTTCACTTGTTGTTTCAAAACAGGGGTTTACAGACTCTATACAAGGTGCTTTCAACTGACAGACATGATAGGTCACAGGCATCATTTAAATATGTGACACAGTTATTTATTAGTATAGTAGCAAAAGCCAGAGGTTGAACATCTGGAATTGCCCATGAAAAGCATTTGAGTATTTCTGGATGGTGAGCTCTGTAAGGCCATAATAGCTAATACTGCATGGCCAGTCACTTCATGCCTAAGAACTCTTTTAGAAATATTTGCAGATTTCCAGATGAGTGAAGTTATGAGTCAAATTTTAATTAGCAAAAGTAAAGTGTATACTCAGTCTTACCATTCTAGGGATGAGCTATTTATGTCCTCTACCCATTGGACTATTTTTCTCAATGTTTCATTCCAGATCACTTATCCCTTGTCACTGCTCTGATAACATTGAGTATTGAAGGAGTGTCCTGTATTGTGATGTACTGGGGATCATTCTGGGTGACTTGTACCTTGGACAGTTCTCTACGTCTGTTGTTAGCTTGTGGTGTAAAGCCAGGATAGCTGTAGACCAAGTAAGCTAACCTGAATGTCAAGAAATATTAGGAGAGATTTGTTTGCTGAGCTTTTTTCTCTGATGGTGTGATTCTGCTTTTCTGCAGAGCTCTGAGCACCTTCAGTGTTTCATGATTTCTCTAGCTGTGGGGCATTTCACAGGGAAACTCAGCACCTGGCAGGACTGAGCCCGGAGCTTGCAGTGAGTTTCAGCAGGAGCGAAGTGCCAGCTCTGGTCTTGTTCAGGGAGAAAATAATCACAGATGTTAGAAGAAGTACACAAAATGGATACACTGTACCACAGTGCTCCATCCTACAGTCACTGCCTCCCTCAGTGAGCTTTTTCCCAGTTGGGAGCCTTCCTTCAGGATTACAGAAGTTGTCCCACTTTTTGCCTTCCATCTTCCTTTAATAAAAAGACTTTGCTTTTACATTTCCCTCTCTTCCACAGCTCTCCAAGCAATTAATAAGCACAAATTAATACTAAACTCCCCAAGCCCTCATTGTAGATAATGCTTGTCCTCCTTTCCCCTGTTCATCAGTTGGTGAGGTTAAAAGATAAGGCTAAAGGATGGGACAAAGGTCTTGCTAAGAGTTTGTGGCAGAGGTGGGAAGAGATCTCCTGATTTGTATGCAGATCCACAGAGGCATTTTGCAGTTAACAGCCCCTTGAAATCAAATGCTTATAGGTACATTTATGGATCTGAGCCTTATTTCTAACATCTGCACTGTCTTTGTGATATCTGCCTAGTCAGCAGAAGACACTCCACTGAAATAATTATGCTTATGTGGCCTTGCAGCTGTAGCTAACAGGAACTGCACAGCATCTCTTTAAATAGTCTGTGCTCTTTCGTGCATGTTCCCAGCGTAAATGGAATACTTTTCTCTAAGTTGTATCTTAGAGGTTTATGGTTAGCTGGTCAACATAGTGAGCTGGAAGTCAGCTGTGAATGCATGTTTTCCCTGGAACATTTGTATGTAGACTACAACATTAAGACAGCAGCCAATAGAAAACTTCCTTTACTGGAACTGTAGAAGGTGACATATTTATTGGTCAGCTGAAACAGGAAGTTTAAATAAAGGAGAAAAAGGGTAGGTGCAATAAATCTTGTTACAAGGATTTTCAAATATGGGAAAAAAATGTTTTTGCAGAATTAAATGTAAGTTAAAATGTAGCATTGGAAAAGACATAAGGTAACCTTCTGGCTGTCTTGCTCTATCTGTCTTGATTTTGGCAGTGCACCTGCACAGGCCATTAGAGTGATTGTCTCAGGATATATGCTTGAAATGGAGTAAACTACCTGATATTAATTTAAGAAGAGGTGATAATCGTATCATGCTGATGGTGTACATTTGTAGTGATCAGCCCTGGCAACTGTTTATTCGAAAGCCCTGAAACATAAGAGCATAAATTTTCATTAATGAAAAAAAAAAAAAAAGGAAATGTGCCTAACAATGAAATTAGAGACATCTTTCTATCAAGCTATTAAAAGCTGTTTCCTTTTAAAAACCATTATTGGATTCTTGCACTGATCAGAGTGTGGCATTAAGGGGCCTGCCATGACCTGCTGTACTCTTTGCAGAAAGCTGGTAGAAAGCCTGAAGACACCAAATCACCCAGGAGCCCATCTTCTAGTGTGAGGTGTCCCTGCCCATGGCAGGGGGGTTGGAACCAGATGATCCTTGTGGTCCCTTCCAACCCTGACTGATTCTATGATTCTATGATCTTCACAGCTGTACATTTTCTTAGTTACAGTATATTTCTTAGCCAAATGATAGCCCCTCTGTCACTCAGGATGGTATCTTAAAAACCAAAGTCTGAAGCTGGATTTGGATTTCATAGCTTTATTATGCATATTAATTTTTGTATATACATATATGTGTTTTAACCTATCTGTGTATGTAATCTTAGAGTGAGAATAAAGCTTAGAGTCAAGGCAAATTTTTAAGTCTTTGAAGCTGGCTTGCAGAATGTCCCTAAAAATAGAGGCCCCAACTGACTTACTTTAAAATGTGTAATTTAAAAATATAAAAGCTTTATTCTGCATCCCCCAGTGATGCTTCTAAGAGAGTCTTTTGCCAAGAGGAAGTAAATGAATATGAACATAGCAACCCCTGATAGCTACTGCCTGAGACAACTAATCAAGAGCAAGAGTCTGAACCCATCTAGACCCAAACTGCTGTCAAACATACAATGAAGCTTTCTTTTAAAAAAAGACAGGGAATGGTTTTCCCTGTGTTAGTGTAGTTCAGTTGTAACAGAGTTCGTCACCATTTGTAGCTGTAATAGATAATTTTGCTGGGTTTTGAAGCTGATAATGTGTCTTTAACTAGAGTGTTACAGGTCATGCAGTCTTTAAACAGCTGGTCACCTTCAATAAATCTGTTTTAAAAAATAATTTGGCAGTTGTGGAATATATGACAAGTGTCTTATTAGATATAATCTTTATATAAAACATACTTAGAGGTGTTCACTATATAATCCTTGCCCTGCTAAATTTCAATTACTATCGTAGTTATGAAATACTGATTTAAAGTGCCCTTCTAGGTGGAATGAAACAGTGCCTAGTATTCTCTTCTACTTTTTAGTGTTTTTGACCCCAGTGTCCTATGCTGGGTCACATTGGGTAATTACCACAGACCAGATGAACACAGACATAAGCTGATGCAGCCGGGTACATTATGCTGTCTCTGTGCAGCTGTAGTAGAAAATTGAATGAGGCCTATATTCAGAGTAGATTTGTCTATCTGTTTGCAAAAGAATAACAATCCAAAAGGGTCTGAAGTTACCTCTTGGAGCAGCCATTTGCTGCTGTTCACAGATAGTGGATAGCACACTGATGATTATTTTCTCAAGCTAGTTACTGCTGTGCTCAGGATATGAACTCAAAGACATTAGAAATTATACAGTTGTGGTTTTGCACTGCAAGCATCCAAGTATATATCCAAAAGACTTGAGCTCATTAAAAAAATTTGCAAAATATAGCTGTATGTTATGTATTACACCTGAGCAGTTGTTTTCTGGAAGTTATGCACTGGAAACTTCTGTAAATTCTCTCTCCTTTCTAGAACGTAAAATCTGCTGGTGTGCTTTCTTAGCACGGTGTAGTAACATAAAGCATTGTTTGCTTAGATTTTCTTCTGAACCTCTTTAATCTTGCAGCCTTCTGCCCTCTCCTGCATTGTTTCCTGGTTATCAAAAAAGAGCAGGGGGTGTCACTTGGCTTTTCAGAATTTGATTAGTGCCATTGTTATGAATCATTCAGTTTGTTTGGTACCAGAAAAAGTGATCCCAGTAGCAATAGACAAAATCTGATTTAGGATTTGATGTCACTTTAAAAAAAAATAATTAGTGCTACTGTCGAGGGCTCTCAGCTGCATACCTTCATATGGATGAATTTTGTGCCAGCGAAAAGCAAGATAGAAACAATTCAGCCAAAGCAAGTGTAGGTTTCTGTGATACAGAGCCCATATTCCATTACAGACCCCCAGTGCCACAGCACACACACTCCTTCCTCTTCTGTTTCATCTGACTGCTTTACTGTGTGCACTTTACCTTCTGGAGAGAGAGTTCTTCAAAATGGAAGCTGTGGTAATGTGGTGCTGTCAGTAATGGTAGGTGTTGCACGGATAATCAAGTGTTCACGATTTCTCTGTGGATATAGTTTCCGGTGATCTTATTCGGTAATTTTTGGAATATTCTGCTTCTTTTGTTCTTTAATTAATTGCAGCAGCAAACATCCACCTCATTTGTGACCAGAGCTTAGTTTAATAACAGCAGCCAAGTTTGCCTCTGACGTAAGGCAGTGAATTTAACTTGTATGTAAATCTGACTCAAGTCTTTCCAACAGTTTAACATTTGAACAGTGTGTTTATGACAGTTTTGCAGTGTTTTCATTGAAGAAAGTTGTAAGAGTGAGGAGTCACTGCAGTTGCTGTATCTCTGGTGTCTGAACAGTCTCCCAGGCAGTGTGATGTTACTGTTGTACACACCAAGGCACTGAGAGATCCATGAGAGATTTTCAGAAATGCCTAACACTTTCAGCCACTCTTGTCAGTGGGAACCACTGGCAGCTGTGGAAGATGAAGCTTTGGGGTAAGGGTAAGCACAACACCCTTTGTCTTGAGCTGCAGAATAACATCAAAAAAGAGTTAACCAGAGTCAGTGGACCATGGCTAATGCTCTGAAAATCTACCAAAATCCAACTGGTAGGTTTTGGTGGTTGGTTGTTTTTTTTTTTCCTTTTATTTTTAAATTTTCTTTTTAATAAGAGATAAGAACCTATGCTTCATCTTTGAGCATCTGGCTCATGACTCTGTATTATCTCAGATTCTCCCTGGCAGCTTTAGTAGATGCGATCTGGCAGCCCATCCTCAAAGGATCCCCGCACTAGCATGCATCCCACCTGAAAGAGTCCCGTGAGAAGGTCCTGGTTTGCCAAACACGTTGGAGTTTCAACTCGGATTTTGTTTAATTATTGTTGAGTTAGGCAGCCACAAGATCCTTTTTAGCTTTGTGGATGGGGCTCCCTCTGTTCTGAATGATGCTTGTTTGCTATGGCCCTTTTTATTCAGTCTGCTGTCAAGTTGGCATCTGCTGAGAAACCCTCTAATCTTGGCCGGTGTTGGTCAGCCATTTGCTCTGTGCTGCAAGGAGAAGCTGCTTACACAGTGCACATCAAGCAACGTGCCAGTCTTTATCCTTGTCAGGGTTATGCAAATCCTCAGCACCGGTGCTAATGCCAGTTTGGTTTTTATAGCCTGGTGACAGCAACAGCCCTCAATATTAACTACAAATATACGTACACAGTTACGGCAATGATTACTCTAGATGTTCAGCTAGTCATAATATTTGCACTGGGCGTGATAAGGAGCTTTGAATCATAATAGCACTATAGTAGAAGCTTGTTAAAGTGACAGTAACCCTAGTGTCATTACTGAGTGGTGCACTCCTGCTTGCTTTCCTACAGCTTTCTCACAGAACATCCTTCTCCGTTTGCATGTATGCAAGGTGCAGAAAGAAAAAGTGCTTTTGCTCAGTTTGAGTATGCTGTGTGAAGTATTCTAAACTTCTTTAAGTTTCATCTGCTCTAAGGCAGCACTGAGAATTCAGTGATTGTAGTCATTAGGAACCTTTTTCTACATAAGTCTTGTTTCATTAAAATAATTAAGTCTTGGTGGAGAACAACCAAGTCCGAACAGATGCTGCTTTTATTTACTCACAGAAAAGAAGACTCACAGCCTCCATCCAGCTTCTTTTAGCAATCACCAGCTGAAAAAGGAGCAAGTAAGACCTGTACTGTCATATCATGACAGCTTTTTGTATTTTGTCTTTCTGTTTTGGCTAAGACAATACTGTATCAGAAGAATAACAGCAGCCATCCCAAACCCTGTGTCTTTTTCATAAAGCAACCATGCAGACTGTCTTCTGTGTTGGGAATTCCGGGGAGTCCACACCACAGTTGGGTCAGCAGGACTGAAGACACCTCTGCTGTTAAGTGATGATTCTATTGAAGCAAGCTTCCAGAATTTGATGGCAAAGTCAGTACTTGGATGTTAGTGCACCAAAGGATGTCATTCAGTGAACCTGAGCTGACAGTCCCCCACCTCACAGTGTCTTACTCCCCTTAGGCATGGGCTGATCAGAGTTCTTGCGCTCTGGAACCTTCACTGTCTTCCAGAACTTTCAATGTCTTCTTAATAGAGGGTTGTCTTTATGTGGTCACTGTTAGGGCCAAGCACGTCAGCACATGAATTCCCCTCTTCTAAGCAGGTTTTTGTGTGCATAACTGTACCCACACTGTACCTGGGTGACATTTGTTGTATGACAGTATCCACTTTGCTTTTGGGATTTTGGAAAGGGTTGAAAAGAAATGTTACAGTGGGTGAAATATTTTAAAAGCTATGCTATTGCATTCAGCTTCTGCCAACAGCATAGTGTGAGGGGGCTGAGAGGAGACCTTATTGCTTTCTAGAACTACCTGACGGGAGGTTGGAGGGAGGGGACAGCCTCTTCTCCTTGATGACAAACAACAGGACTAGAGGAAATTATTTAAAGCTGCACCAACAGAGGTTTGGGATGCATATTAGGAAATAATCCTTCACTGAAAGAGTTCTCAGACATTGGAATGGTCTCCCCAGGGCAGTGGTGGAGTCACCATCCCTGGGGGTATTCAAGCAGCGTGTAGAACTGGTGCTTAGGGACATGGTTTAGTGTTGGCCCTTCAGTGCTGGGTCAAAGGTTGGACTGGATGATCTTTGAGGTCTCTTCCAAGCAGATATATTCTGTCAATGATCTTTGAGGTTTCTTCCAAGCAGATATATTCTGTCAATGATCTTTGAGGTTTCTTCCAAGCAGATATATTCTGTCAATCAGTGAGTTTTAGGACCCTTGGCTTTTGCAGTTGTGCAACATTCATGTCTGTTGTCATAAGGTTGGCTGACTGCAGTGCTGGGTAAGAGAGGGATCCGTGCATGTAGTGTAGAGGGGAGACAGGCTCAGAGAGGCTAGGGACCACACACTTGTTGGATAGGAGGGCCTCACTGCAGCCCAAGCCAGATTTTGGAAACGTGTTCGTGTTGCCTGATCTTGAAAGGGTAGATACTTGATGGTTTATAAAACTCAGGCCTTTTAATCTGTGTCAGTCTTACATCCAAAATAAAGATGCAGTGAGTAAGCCTCTATTAATCTGGAGGCAGACTCTTCTCAATGGTGTCCAGTGACAAGATGAGAGGCAATGGACACAAACTACATCACAGGAAGTTCTACATAAACATAAGGAAAAAAAAACTTCAATTTGACAGTGGCAGAGCACTGAAACAGTGCCCAGAGAGGCTTTGGAGTCTCCATCTTTGCAAGCATTCAAAACCTGCCTGGATGTGTTCTTGTGTGATTTACTCTGGATGATCCTGCTCTAGCAGGGGGGTTGGAATAGATGATCTCCAAGCCCTCTTCTAGCTCCTTGCTTGGCAGCCCATACAAGGCTTGCAGCTTTTACTTTTTTCTTTGCATGTAACAAGTCCTCACAAAAGCAGCCAAGGGAGGTCTAACCAGAGATCTATCTTGTTAAAGATTCAGTTTCCAGTCCTGCCTAGTGATGATTGTGTAGAGAGAGCTTCCTGGAAATGTGTGAATAACAACAATACTAACCCCACATATTTATATAAACATATGTATGATAACTGGACACTCCTGCGTTATTTTTTAAATAACTTATTAAAGTGTCTCTTAACCAGCTACCTCTCTGGTAAATAACAGGTGGGTTTGATTTAGCCTTTAATGTGACCCACCTTCAAGGGTGCTCTCCAGCCATGAACAGGGAAGCTCTCCTGCCACACATTACTAGAGCCCCATGGAGCACCCAAGCTATTTGCCAGGTATTGTACCACCTACAGCCTCTCTGTGACAGCTGCCTCTCTGATGCTATTAAGAACAAGAGGAATACAGGAATCACAACTAACTGACTTACAGCAGAACAAACACTACTGAAAAGAATCTAGTGATTTCAAAGGGGCTTCTTGTTAAAGCTGATGTTCTGCAAGGAATAACACATTTGGAGCAGGCTGTATTGGCAGATAATGTGCTTTTAATGCCATTTTGTGACTTCACCTTCTTTTCATCATGAATAACTGAGATTAGAGCCCATTATTTGCCCAGAAAGCCCAGAGAAGTCCCTAACTAAATGTAGTTACTTGAGTGTCCTTATCCAGGAGACAGGAGTTGCTTCTTTGAAGTCATTTTGTAGAAGATTTAATGTGTATTTTAATTCCAATTCTTCTGTGTTTAATATGTGCTACTGCAGTTTCCATATATATTATATGTATGCTTCTACAAGATTGGAACAGCTTTTTTTTTTTTTTGTTGAGTTTCAATTTTGTTTTATTTTCATAGAATTAATGGACACTAGACCATTTCTGTTAAAAAGAGAATACGTGAGGGGGTTGGACAATTTGTCAAAAGACAGAATATCCTGCTTTGAGACTCTCATTTGCATAGTTTGTTGTGAAATTTGAAAAACATGGAGCAATTGAACTCTGAACCAGCAGATATTTCTTTTTTTTTTTTTTTGGGCTAATTGAAATGCAACGCTGACAAGATATATATTTTATAGTCCTTTATTATCTCGAGTTCTTGTGTACAGCTTAACTAATGCCAAAGGTTGTGGATGTTTATTAAATGTTCTAAAGTTCAGGGTGTTCAGGCAGATTAATTGCATTAGTGTTTTGCAGTTCAAGTTAATATACATTGTAATCTTGTGTGTATTTCAAAATCTGTAAAACATTGCAGGCTTGTTATAAATATTCCAGAAGTAACTACTAGGCATACAAAGAAATAGAGTTAAAAAGTTAAAGTTTGGAAGTGTGTCAACCATATCTTAATATGAAATTGCAACTTTTAGCCACATGTTCTTAAGTCTGCTTTCAAATAGTCTTTGGCCTTAATCATACAGTTGGAATTAGTGTTTGTAGTAGTATTAATTTTGGTTGATCTGTTTTGTTTCGAAACACCAGAGGGCTTTTGTCCTTTGCCTATTTGTGTTTGTGATGTCACTTCAGGACAGAGTAAGGGTGACTTGATTTTCTGTCACTCAGCATGCTGAAATGTACAAGAGAGATGCTGTAACATCAGCATTTTAACAGAATGGGAACACAGAACCAGTACTTTCCTGTTACTACTTCATAAGTATTGTAGCAATTCATAGAAATGTCAGTCACAGCTCAAGAAGCTTTCTCTTGCTCTTTACAGAAATGCAGAACACAAAAAGAATAGATCCAGTCCTGAGATCTTACAGTCTAAGTTACCTTAATTATAATAAAAATTAGCATGCAGTGTTCCTATGATCTGAAATAATGCAGTGAGGTACTTTTGTAACGAACTAACTTCTAGGCATATGAGATAATATATTTTTACAAAAATAAAATTAATTTTAAATTAAGAAAAATGAAGCAAGTTCATTGCAGTTGTGAAAATGCCAACAGAGAAGCTCCAGTAAAGTCTTAGGTCCTCTGGAGTCTTTTGTCAAGGAGTAGTAGTTTGTCATGAAAACCCTGACTGGTAATTGTGCTGTGTGACTTTTTATCATGCTGTCTTTTCACTGGGGAGTTTGTAGTCAGTGTGTACTACAGCAAGCTCTAGCTGGGTAAAATGATTTGAAACAGTGTGTTTTAAGCAAACTTGTCCTGAGCACAATGTTCAGTAATACCTTTCTGAGTACATTAGTAGTAGTTTAAAAGAGATGCTGCACTGGATGTGGGCAACATTCAAAGCTTGGGGAAGCCAAATCCTATTATCCTATTTATTCTGGAGACTGGCTTACATTTTCTGTTCAGATCTGTCATGTCTCTTGATTAGAGAAGGATCTCAAAAGAATTTGCCTATTATTTCCCTTTCCTCTAGAGGCAGATGGAGTACCTCACTCAAATGCAATAGTGTGCAGTGTCCAATGTCCTTCTCCAGGATCATCTGTGCCAGATGCAGCATGATAGTCAGATTCATGCTTTGCTGGTAAACTGGTTGGGGCACAGGGTTGCAGATCTGTGGAGCACTGGAGACAGCAGCTAGAAAATGCACTGCCTGACAGGTTCTTCTCTGAAGTGCTTGCTTCTCCTGGCATGTGAACCAAGATGGTAATGTAATCCAATGATATTCAACTAGTTTTTTAAAGTATTTCTTGGTATTGCTCTGCTCCCACTGTGATCAGAACTATAGGAACCAAAATGGATGCCAAGATGCTGAGGTGGAGAGTGATGATGTCACCAGTCATGCCAAGAACTGTAGCTTCTCCACTGTCCAGTGAAGTCCCTCAGGAGTCAGCACTCGGACCAGTACTATTCAATATATTCATCAATGACCTGGCTGAGGGAACAGAGTGCTCTGTCAGCAAGTTTGCTGATGACATGAAGCTGTAAAACAACCACCCCATGGACCAGTATAGATTGGGGACTGACCTATTGGAGAGCAGTGTAAGGGAAAGGGACCTGGAGGTCCTGATAGACAGAAGGATGATCATGAGCCAGCAATGTGCCCTTGTGGCTGAAAAGGGCAATGGTATCCTGGGGTGTATTAGAAGGGGTGTGGTTAGTAGGTCAGGAGAGGTTCTCCTCTCCTTCTCTGCCCTAGTGAGGCCACATCTGGAGTATTGTGTCCAGTTTAAGAAGGACTGGGAACTGCTTGAAAGAGTCCAGCACAGAGCCACAAAGATGATTAAGGGAGAGGAACATCTCCCCTCTGAGGAAAGATTGAGGGAGCTGAGTCTTTTTAGCTCAGAGAAGAGGAGACTGAGAGGTGACCTCATTGATGTTTATAAATGTGTGAAGGGCAAGTGTCAGGAGGATGGAGCCAGGCTCTCCTCAGTGATGTCCAATGACAGGACTAGGGGCATTGAGTGCAAGTTGGGACATAGGATGTTCCACATGAACATAAGGAAAATCTTTTTCACTGTGAGTGTGACAGAACACTGGAATGGGCTGCCCAGAGAGGTTGTGGAGTCTCCTTCTCTGGAGACATTCAAAACCTGCCTGGATGCTTTCCTATGTGACCTACTTTAGGTGATCCTGCTCTGGTGGTGGAGTTGGACTTGATGGTCTTTCAAGGTCCCTTCCAACCCCTGACATTCTGTGATTCTATGATTCTTCAAAGGTCAAGAAAAGTTGGGATCAAATGGGAAACTGTCTGTAGAAACATCACTGTTTTTCAAAGACCACTCTCTATCTGTTTACTGCTGCCTTTCTGTAATCTGTACATGGTCAATGAAGTGACAGCAGTCTGTATCTTTAATTATTACAGCACCTTTCTCGTACACAATATCCACACTAGGTTTTCAATGATTATATTGTTTAAGTGCAAAAGGAGGTGCATCTTAATTTTTTAAGTAGTTATTTTTTCCGAAAGCAAAGAGAGAGATGTGTCAATTGTACCAACAGGTTAGGCATAATGAGCCATTTGATGTGGGATATTTGTGGACAGTTGGTGAGAAATCACTTGTGGGTTAAGGTTCCAGTGTGAAAAAAACCCCACAGAGTATTACAAGATGATTTCCTTACACCCTTACCAGAGGGGCCATGCTCAAATTTTGTGAGCAAAGCTCAAGTTTGTCTTCAGCTTAAGGTCTAGAGAATGTGAAGCTAAATGTGTATGGTATTATGTGAAAGGCAAGGCTCTGAAGAGGTTCTTCTGGTTGAAAGAATACCACGAGCAAAACACTGTGCAGTCCAACAATGTGTCCAGCTTCCAGTTTATCATCTCTGACTGTGAGCACATCATTACATGGCTCTGGCCTCAGTGTCCCCATCTGTTGTTGACCACAGTTGAACTCTACTGTGATAGTTGATTGCAAATGCTTTGAGATACATGTGTGGAAAAGGCTGCCGTGTCACTTCCATCCAGGTTATTACACACACTATTTTATCTTCAAATATGGGAGATGCCTACTGTATCACAATCTTTTGTGGGCAGACCTTTTCTGTAGCTAGCAGAAGCAAGGCAGTTGATGACATCTTTTATACAAAAGAGGAGGAATAAAGGATGAACAACAACAACATGTTATGACAGGAAGCTCTAGCTGCACCCATTGAAATCTATTGATTGAAAGGGGAGCAAGATCAGAGCACTTATGTTTTTATTAATGATACTGACAAGTTAGTATGAGTGGAGAATGGCTTGTAATTAGGTTTGGAACTGTTATTGATTATTGTAATTTTCAGTATCGATTACCTTACCACTTGGAGCAAAAATAATACTGAGGCTCCTCATCAATGCGGAGCAGGGCATCTTTGTCTTGCCTTTCTGCTGTTGTAGTGAAGATTGAGCTGCTGCTCATGATCAGATGAAGTCCTGCCAGTTGTGTGGTTTGGGCTTTTAGTTTAATGGTGCTGGCTATGCTCTCCTCCTCCCATCTGGCATCTTAGTTCATTGGCTGCTGTTCAAGGAAAGATACACCCATTCTGAACTGCTTTCCAATACAATTTTTTGAAGGAGATGAAGGATAAATCCTTACAATTTAGATAGAGAGCCAAGATTAATGGTAGTTATTTGCCAGCTGATAACCTCTGAAAAGAAAATGTATTTGTCACCCATACCTATTATCGATGTTGTATAAAGCCACACATACAATGACTTGGAACAAATGAGAATGTCCATGATATGAGCTAACAAAACTGAGGTACAACATACACAGAAGTCCTTTGGAAAGTCTCTGTGATCCATCTGATGCCTCAAATAATCATGATTAGTAAGAACAGACACTGCACTAACTTTTAAGCAGCTCCAAAGCTGCTAGACTTCAAAGACCATCAGTGCTGACCACTCAACATATCTACAAGACGAAGGTTATACAAAAAATAGACTCTGAAGCAAAGGAAAGCTGTGCTTTAAAAATAGCAGTGATGCCTGCTCCTCAGTTGTGGTTACATGGCTCATAAAGGAATTTTGTGGCTGGCTGTTTCAGAGGAGAAGAAAACCTGTGTGATTTGGGTCTGCTGAGGTCACTGCACCTCTGTCAGCACCCGGGGAGAGCAAAGCTGCCTGTAGCAGAGGCTTTGGATTGCAGTAAGGTTTAGAGGGCATTCCAGTGACTGGGCAGTATCATTCATTTGTCTCTTGCATTCAAAACAAAACAATGAGATTTCTGGGGAAGAAAAGAATTCCTCGAATGCCTGGGATTTTTTCTGAGCCTTCTGCAGCAAGGGCATTTTGCTGAAATAGGGCTGAGTATTGAATTTTTTGTGCTAATGGAAGTTTCTTTGAACCCAAGAAGATAAAGTGTTTCCAATGAATAACGAGAGAGACAAAAGTATGCTATTTCTTCCCCTTGATCAACTTCTTCTAGATCTTAAGGTTTTGGTTTTTCCACCATTTCTGTTTTGATTAGTATGGAACATCTCATTCCACAGTGGATTTTTTTTTTTTTTTAAGAACAAAGACCCCCTCTGACCTGGATTTGGATGCATCTGTGACAGCCTACTTCACTGGCTGCCAGCTGAGCATAGTGCATTTAATTGATGAAATAATAATGATGAACCATGCCTGAACTTGCTTTGACGACCACTTGAAGCAGAAGCCGTAGTAAATCAGGCCAGTGCAGCAGCACCCCGGTGGTCACAGTCCATCCTCAGGCCTGATGGATAGAAGGCATTGTCAAAGTGCTGCACTTTGGGTCCCTAGCACATCCCTACAGCCTTGCTTCATTCCCAATTAAGAACTCACCGCTGTAGTTCCCTCTAGCAGTCCAAGCCTGCATGTCACTATCTTCCAAACTGGTACATTTACTGATAGCTGAGGCTCCAGCTCTGCAATTTTTACCTGTGAAAGATGTAAAAGTCTCAGCAAACTTTGTATCAAGACTCAGTTTTTGTGTGTGTGTGCATTCTTAAAGATCAATAGAACATACCAGTGATTCGTTGTTGTAGTGCTTTAATGAGGGAAATCAGTTTGGAGGGGGTTTTGTATGGCTTAAGTAACATTGCCCATTGGTTTAATGTTATAAAAGAGGACTTTAAGAAGATAAATGCTTTATCTATAAAGTCCCCCTAGGTGTCCTTTGCCTTGAAAATTGGGCTTTTGTTTTCAGGATCAGCATGGAAAGAATAAATGCGTGATGTAGAAGGAGAAAAGATTTTCTTAGGCCTTTGTTAGAATTTCAGGCTATTAGTTTTCCCCCCCTCCCTACCCCGAGTGCTCTGACATGCCAAAATGTATCCATTAACCGCAGCAAAAAGATCAAAGCTGTTTCTGCTTTTCAGAAAGGAATATTTGTGTTCAAATATTGTATTGTAGAACATGAGATACTGCAAGTCACTTTTTATAAGTACTACAATGTCTTCTTCTTCTGTTGTTTTATTTTTTTCCTTTTGAGAGGATACTCAATCTCATATATTGCTGATCATTAAATGAGCAAATGAAGTTCAAGAATGAAACTTTTTTTTTTTTTCTCAACATGAGACAGTTGGAAAACGAATTGTGTGGTGCAAGACATCTGTGTGCATGTACCTCTAATAGTTGTCACTGTAGGTGTGCAGTTTCTTCTGAACAGACTGGTAATGGAACAGCAGATGTACTGAAGTCCTTGACACTGCATCATGATGGTCATTTGCTGCAGGATTATTCTGTAGAATGCAAGGACTTTTGCAAGCAATGTGATCATTTGAATGCTAAGGAAATCCAGTGACTGAGTTGAGAGAGAACCACCTTGCTGTGAGTTTCAGTTGTGCAATGTTTCACTGTTAACTGATTTTGCCTTCCACTCTAACCACTCTGTGTGCCTATTGACCTGCAGAATGGCTGCTTTAAGCTCTCTGTTCACAAATGCTTATGAAAAATGCTGTCTAATGAGTAGAGTACAGGGGTGGGAACCAGGGCTCACAGATTCTTCCTTGCAGCCTTGAGACTTTTTTGTTGTGGGCATTATCCAATTCCTGGTGAAGACATTCCCATCTTCTTTAGTAAGTTACATATAGCCTTAGCTGCATCATTGGTGTTTTTAGAGAGATCCCAAGTGCTGAAAGTACTAATCTGTATTTGTGAGGGATCAAAGATATGAAAGGAAAGGGTTTCCTAGAAGAGTGTGTCATAGTTATTAGTGATTTTCTGCATTTTTTTTCTCTCAAATGTTAGATACATTGCTCCAGTCAGTAGATGTTTTGGTTAAGGCACACAGGTAGTCACCTTGGCAGCTCTGAAGTTCTTGACTTCTCTGTGTTACAAACAAAGCTGTTAGTGTATTGGCTATGATGCTGTGGCAAATGTAAATCTGGATGCATTCTTGGGAATAACTTTGTAACCTCTGGACTTTCAGGATCTCAAAGCCATTCATCAAAGCTCAATGCAGACCCTTCAGGACATCTTCAATATCATCAGAACTTAGAAATGCATACTAACATGGTTTCATGAACTTTAACAATCAGGATTTGGCTTTGTCTTCTTTGTGGTTTGCCACACACCATAGGTGACCTCTTCACTTCTGAAGCATGGTTTAGGATCATAACATAAAATAGTATTCTGGTTTCAGTTTTATTTAATTTATGAATGGCTCTGTTGACAGCAGGAATTTTACCTATGCAAGTGCTAGGGCAGAGAAGTTGGGTCAGCAATCTCAGAATTCCTTCTTGTGCTATATAAATCCTAAAAAATGAGCATGACTAATAGATTGTGGGTAGATATTACTTTAATTCTTTCAAAGTGCAGAAGTGTTGAGAGCCAAGGCTTTGTTTTGCCTTTTTCTTTTGTCTCGGTCTTGCTAATCTAGAACAGAAATGCCACTAACTGCTAGGACTGACATTTCTTGACATGGCTTTAGTGGTGTATTCCAATGTCCAGCAGCATTATGACAACCTGCCTGTAACTGGAAACTGATCTGTCAGTGGTTAAGATGAGCGAAATAAAAGCAAGCAGTAGGAATAGTGAATGTTATTGACTTAAAATTGACTTCTTATTGGCCTTGTTATCCAAGATTGTGTTAGGATGAATGAGGCATTCTCCATACCCACACAGCTTTCAGCTAACAGCTTTTAAAAAGACATAATACAAAGAAATGCTCATGTTACATCTGTTTTCTACAGATCCTGTAAAAATGCCAACAGCATTCTGTTAGGGACTAAGTCCTATTTGGCACTAAGTCTTGCCTTTCACACAAACTCTCCAGCCTGTGCAACCTGCCTGCCAGGACAGACCACCTTCATCAGAGCACCTTGCTTATTTATTATTCCCCACTCAGCACTGTGGTTCTCTGAGAGCACAGAATGAAGCCAAAGATTTCAAGATCTTGCCTCAAGTCTGCCTGATTTTCTGTCAAGCTAAGGAATTGTGAGAGAAATATAGGTCACTTTGGCACTCTGCTTCTCCCTGGCTTTCAGTCTGTGATGCAAGTTCAAGCAGCCTTCAGGCCACTGTCCCAGCTGGAAATTGAAAAGGGCACAGTATAAAGACTATAAAAATGATCAGGCTCTGCCTTTCTGACTGTATGTATGAGATGGAACTGTGCTGAAGTGCATTTTTAAAATTGCAAAATAAGTTAATATTTGGTGGATGAAAATATTACAGGATTCATAATGCTTCCCATGTTTTCAGCTTAGAACAATTGCTCTTCAAATCAGCTGAAAGAGAAGTCCCAGATTTAAAAAAAAAAAAGAGGAAAAAAGAGAGTTTGGAAGAGAAGGGCTGGCAGAGCTTTGACAATGGAGTTAGCACAGAGTCAAGTTTTAGGTCCTACAAAAAGTACTGTATAGATGAGAAGGAGATAAGGGATCAGAGGAAACCTTGGTGACCAGCAATGTATACACACCAGATTCACTGGGGAGGCTACCTGATGCTAAAGGAGGTTCGTGTCTCATGTTCTGATGGTCTGAAATTATCTTCCTGGAACTGAGAAACTTAAAATGCCAGGTTTTGAGTTTTATATTTAGTGTTCATGCTATATTGTTGAATAAGAGGGAATACCTGAAAGCATCAAAGTGTCTTTAAACCCCTTCCATGGTACCTGAAGAGATTCCTCTCCCCTTCCCTTCATATTAAGCAAGGATGTGTCTCTCTAATGAACGAACAGGCTTTTTAAAATTGTATGTCCTGTCTTAAAAAACCAGAGGGATGGCAAAAGTACAGTGAAGCAGATGGAAAAAGTTTACTTAGATTGAGATAACACAGGAGAGAGAAGGGGGGAAAAAAAGAAAGAGAGAAAAGCGCCTATTAAAATTGTATCCTAAATGCGAAGAAATGATGCTTATGTGAAGTGACAAGGAGCTAGTTAATGGGATCCATATCCACAAGTTACAATAATGCAGTTTTTAAATTGGGTTTTTGTGGCAGACCGGCTGAATAAAATTGCTAAGCTGTGCTTCAGTTGTGTAGTAAGTGGTGCATGTGGTGTGAAAGACAAGCTGCAGCATGATAACAGAATATCTCTTTTATGCACAAAGAGTTCTCTGTTCTGATCAACTCAACAGCAGGCGCTGGTAAATATTGGTCCAAGCTACTTGGTCATTGGAGTTTATTGTGTTGGTTAATCACACTGAATTTAGTCACTCTTTCTGTGTGAATTTACTGGTTTACTTTCAGAGACACTCCTGTGCAATTATTACCCTGTATCCTATTGGCATGAGCTGAAGGATTACTGTGAGGCCCAATGAGTTATAATGGCACGTGTGAGAGACTGGGGTGGGTAAGAGTGAAATCAGCTTTTGCTTCTCTCTGGGTTTTCAGGGTCAGTTCCAGAAGTGAGCTTCTTTAATCTAAGTCTTTTTTCAGGACAAAAAATAGAGCAAATTCCACCATAGTTCATTGAGCACCTAAAATTCATTTGAGGAAGTTTGGGCTCATGTTTTTGAGCTGTGGGGTAACTCCTCTCTGTCTGCCATCACCACCTCATTATGTGGCAGAGTTGCCTTGCTATGAAGAGGGACAGCACAACCTCAAAGCCAGCTGCTTCAGTGACAGGGCAGTGATGCTGCTGGGATTCTTGCAGTGCACACCCAAAGCATTGGTGTCATTTTTCAGACATTTCCTTTGTGTTTTTACCCCTTCTGGTCTGCAGATATCAGTAAGCCTTTCTTCTTGTTGGGTGGGGTTTTCTTTATTTACTTATTTGGTCTTGTATTTTTACTCTAATGTCAAATCTGTTGCCATTAGATCAGCCTCAGAGTGGTTCCAAAGAATGTTTATCGATATGGTGGTAGGTGCTTTATAAATATAAATATACATAAATATAAATATAACAATAAATATAAATATAGTGAAATACTGGGAAAATCACAGTTACTTGGGATGTGGCTACGTGCCTAGCAAGTATCCTTCCATCCTGGGCTCATGTGAGTGTGGAGATCCTGTTATTGCAATTCCAAGAGTCTTTTGGAGAGATACTTTAGTTGTTCCACTATGTTTTGTGAGATTAGGATGAGATGAAATACAGATTTTATTGCTTGTGATTTAGGCCAGGCTTCAAACCCAGACAGATGCCCCATTTAAAATACTGAGACTCTTTGAGGCTCTTGTTGCTGGCAGCCCTCATGGTTTTATCACAGATCTCACAGCGGAGAATACTTTTTGGATTAAAGCTCCATTTCTGTGAGCAAATGTTAAACTTTCATTCTAAAAAATGAAAAGTTTTTCACTCACCTGATGGTAGAGAGAAGTTTGAAAACTCAGTTCATTTAAGGAGATCACCTGAATTATTTTGCTCACATCTTATAGTTTTTATGCTCATTTCTCTTCTTGGGGAGGGTCAGTTAGGGAAGGCACTTAGGTCTTGAGGTTTTTAATGTCTGGAGCAGCCAGTGTTGCCTTTTATATACCCCTGTAAGATTATAGTCCCAGGTTTTTAGGCAT
Organism: Indicator indicator; assembly: GCF_027791375.1. Taxonomy (NCBI): domain Eukaryota; kingdom Metazoa; phylum Chordata; class Aves; order Piciformes; family Indicatoridae; genus Indicator; species Indicator indicator. Next base: position 9,063,865 of record NC_072012.1, on the reverse strand, counting down.
ACAATGGCTTTAAAATCTCATCGAAATCAAAGAGAGTACAAGCACCTAAATACATTTTCAGGTTTGATCTTTAGCTTCATACTAGCGTGTACCTTCACAGCCCAGGTTATTATTTCTTTGAAAGCAGTGTAGGGGTCAGATTCTTTTGAAGGGAAGAAAAGTTCCTCAAATCCCTGAAAGAACATAGAATTATGCCTGTTGTCTATTCTGCAGGCTTCCCTGATGTGGGGATAATTTAGCAAGAAGACATAAGCTGAAGTGTTTTATTTTTTTAATTGCAGTCCCAGCCACAGCAGTTTACTGGATCCAAGTTGCTATTTCTGCCTGTGATGTTTGCAGAAATAAACTCCTTGTAAGATGTAATTTCTAGAGCACTCTTTGTAGTGTCTGCAATCATTCTGGCTCTGGAAATGCTATGAAATATTGGAAAGTCAAGGTTAGGCATTCTTTCTGGTCCCAGTCAAAGGGGAACCTAGTGTTGGAGTTTGTCACGCACCTGCCAGACTGGTGTTTTTTATTCTGGTGATGGTAACTTGAAACAGTATTGGGACTGAAATTTTTCAATCCTCACTTCTTATTAATGCTAAATTCATAAACCCAAAAATAGGCATAACAACTTAGGAGTGGTGTACAAAGATTGAAGGTCCATTTAGCTCACTATCCTATCTCTGATAGTGCAATGGCCCAAAACCAGGTATGAGGGAAGGGTATTAGAGAAGGACAGGCAAATAGGGATACTTCACTCAACCTTTCAAAATTTGTGGCTCAGGGACTTCCTGAGCCAGAGGTGATCTTTTTCTAATGTCTCTATGATGGTCCTTTGCAATGTCTTTATTTAAAATTCAGGTAATCATTTGCCTACTCGGACTTCAAATAATTTTGGAGGCATATTTATGTTGAAGGCCAAGGGCCCATTGGATAATCCAGAATGTATTTCTAAGTATGAATCACCACAGGCTGCATATCTAGCTGTGCTCAGAAACATGAACCCCTATCAGCTGCCTTCATTACAGTATTACACTTGAGGGGAGAAAGTGAGATGAAGAAATTAAACCCCACAGCCAATTAATGAAACAAAAAGAGTGGACTGTGGATTTACAGCCGGATTTTCCAATGCGCTCAATATCTGAAGCTCTCACTGGAAGATGATAGTTGGATTTTCTAAGCAGCTCAGTGTCCAATATGTGAATCCCTTTTGTAAATCTGCCTTAGACCCTTAATGAGGAGTTTCTGAATGGTTTGCCTTTAGGTTTGCAGCCTGAGGAGCCCTACCAGACAATCAGGAGTCATTTCTAGTGCTCTTGGGCTCTTCAAATGAGCCCCAAGCTGCTGTGGTGACACAAGTAGAGTGGTGGCTGGCAGAGTGGGAACGAAGCAAATGAGGGGGTTGAGTGCAGATGAAGTAGGCTTTTGTGTGTTTGACCCACACAAGATAGAGCCACACATGGGCTGAGCAGGTTACTGCTGCTGCTGCTTTCCCAGGCTTCATCCTTTTCCCAAGGAAGGGCATGCCATTTCTTCCTGGAGACCTGTGCTTTTCCTCAGAGTAGGGCTTTTCTTGGTTTTCTGGCTAGAAGCTTGGAAGAACTGGATGATAAATTATGTACACTATCCTTAAAGCACTCTCTTGCCCAACTATTTTTCCACATCCTATGCTTCTGTACACCACCCATGGACTTTTGGATTAATTTATATGCCAGTAGGACTATTTGGAAAACATGGGAGGCATCTTGGAGTTTGAGGTGCCAAAACTGGACCTGAGGCACAGTGAATGTAAACACTCACACAAACTCTAGGTCAGCAAATGGTGTGCATGGTAAATGTGGAGGAAACCCTTGCTAAATCATCACTTGACCTGCAAATCCCTGGAGCAGTGCTTCTATCCAGCCATGCAGGTGTGGTGCACCTCCTCCTGCCTCTTCCCATGGTTATGATCAGATGGATGGAGGAGTGGGAGAAGGTTCCGCTCACTCACCCAAGGGTATCAGTGGTCGCTGCTGAGAGAGGTTGGTGCATTGTAATTTACTGCTGCCATAGATCAGCAACAAATTACTATCCCTTGGAGCAAAGAGGAGGCAGAGATTTGATTCTCTTCTATGCTGATGCTGAGGAGGTAGAGTTATCCATGGTGCTTGGGGCAAAGATACAATCTGGCTCTCCATTGTTATCCTTGTGTTTTTCACATGGGGTTATTAACAGACATACACACAACCACACACAAATGTAAACAACACATCCACAATTTGTAGGAACTTACTCTCAAAGTTCAGATAAGTGAAAATTGATCTCTAAGTGGTAAGAAGGCTCTTCAGCTATGGGCACAATTTCATTTTCAAATAGCTATAAATAGGAAATTATTCAACTCATTAATTGACTGTGCAGCTTTATGAGAATGAGCATATGGCTACAAAAATCTTTTTCTCCCTTCTGTTGCACCACCCCCCTCCGTGATAATCATTCTGTGTTCAGACCTGGAAATTCAATGCACCATAAAAACTGTAAGAATTTCCTGGTGTTGTGAAGCATGAAAATCTTCGTAGTATCAAGTTTGATATTCTGTTATGTCGATTTATTAAAGATTAGAAATACTTTTGGTCTGGTTGAGAAATTTAAAGAGAGAAATTTGTAATGAAAACCAGAGCAGGTTTTTTTGCTGCTACAAATGTTTACAGCAAGGCCAACCAATTGAAGCTTTCATGAAGGGAAAATAGGGACAAAATTTCAGATATGTTTTTGTGAACTGTGCCTTTTTTTTTCCAATCAGATCCTTACATAGTAACATAAAGCAAAGTATGATAACTGTGTGCTCCGTAATGACATACACAACACATGGAATTCCAAATGAGTATAGGCAAACACATGATTAGCAAAGCAGATTGTTACCCAAATTAATCCCAAAGCAGCTTTTTAAGTAAATCACTTACAGGAAACAAAACCACATCTCCTTAAACTTTCTTTATCGGCTATGCAATAGCATGGGTTGTGATGTGGTCTTAGAGCTGAGCTGTTTCTAGCTTTGTAGGCAGACAGAGAGGACAGAGGTCTTTTCTAGCTGAAACGATTCTATGATTCTGCGATCTCAGTTTGGGAAGCCTTGCCTGAGATTGGCTACTGCAAGCACAGGATTTCTCACTTTAAGCCAGTGGGGAGCAAGTAGCAAGGAATGTGCAGAACCCCCTAGTGTGTCGGTTGCTGCAGCTGAGCCTGCGTGCAGAGAGAAATAATGTGCTGCCATTACTGGTAATGCAGAAGGGTCCCTGTTCAAGGCAATACTTAAAAAACTCAACTGCATTTTTCTGAGGGCTGAAATTCACGGGGGACTAGGCAGTGGTGGAGGCCATCCTCAGGCATCCCCCTACAAAGCTGCCTTGGTTCTAAAGCACAGTTGTGCTTCTGTAGCTTTCTAGGGGCAGAGAAGGACTGAAGTCTTTGTGCTTGTCTGCTGATGCTGTGTATCAGCTTTCAGCTGGTGCACACTAGCCCCTCCCTGTCCTGCAAATACCTCCTCACTTACCTCTCCTGGTAATCATTTGAGTAAGGGTCTTTATACAAGCAAATATTCGTTTGAGATGCATGGGGATTAAGACAGACTTGGCCCTCAATCCTCTCTCAGCAAGTGGGAGGGATGAGAGAACATAGAATGTTTAGCCTACCTGCACATTTTCTTTCTAATTTATGACCTTTAAGCAAGAGCTAAACCATCCATGGTTGACATGATGAGGTTTTCTATATTGCAATACTGTGGAGAAGCTTCATGTTTCAGGGGTAAGAAGTTTCAGCATAAAGTCCATTTCATCAAGCAGATGAACTGCATAGTTTGGTTCATCCAAAACAGTGCTAGCAAAACACAAAAAGTTGGAGCACGTTTATTTAAAACGAAGCTGCTTGTTTTCTCCTCTAGAAACAGAGCAAAAATTATCTGTCTTCAGTTGATGAACTCTTCAGTGCTATAAGGTCAGTAATGAATGTCACCAAAATGTTCCTGGTTGGATTCCCCTTACTTGTGCAATGGCTTTTATGTAAGTAAGCCAGTGAGGTCAAAAGAGTGTGAATTAACCTTGATTGCCCTGGAATGTCATTGGTATATCAGAGTCTTATAAATCCAGATGTTCTGAGGCACTAGTTAGTCAACAGGTGCTCTTAGAGGAATAGAAGTATGGGAGCTATCATGATTAGCTTACTAGGTCTCTAGAGACTCACACAGCACTCTTATGCCTCTGATAGTGATCATCTAGAAAAGCAGGGAAAAGAAACACACCCTTGGTGTTCAGAATCTGTTTTCCCCAAGAGTGATGTATGACTTAAAGCTGTATGGACGTTTTGCCTAATGATGGAACCTCATATCTTCTGACGACTCATAAAAAAGTGTTAAATACCAATATTTCTGTCATTAAATGATATCATAACTGGAGCTAAATCGCCACCTGCAATGAGTAAATTAAATATTGACTATTTCATTGACTGTTAGATTTAATTTGAAGCAATCATGCAGGAGCTATAATGGCATAGAAGATGAGTGACTATTTAATCTTGGCTGTCATCCCTGTTAACTGTTGAATAATGAGAAAAATATGCACTTGACAGAGTAAGGGAGTTGACTTCATCTTGGGTTTCTGTGTCAGGACTTACACTTCATAAATTTGTAACAACGCTGTAAGGAACAGCTGTTGTTGCAGCACTTGCCTCCCTTTTAACATGGCAGAATTTGGTAACCTCAGTACTCTGTCTACCAGAGATCCAGCTTCACTCTGTTTCCAGTAGAAACGTTTGTATGAGCTAGCAGAGGGAATTGGTGCTTTTTCAAGAGCCTGTGCTTTGCATAGAGGACAGCTGTGCCCAGAGGCCAGATACAGCTCTCATTAACCACATTCCCTTCTGCAAACTTATCTTAGAAAGTAATATGGCCTGCTCTGTTCTGCCTGGGATAGCGTTATACAACTCAGACACACATATAGGCTCTTCTCTTCTTTTTCTTTTTCACTTACTGCTTTGCCAACTCGATCAAAACCCATGCCTCCTCGGTAGAAGGCTTTGATATCTCTTGGAAGCTGCTCTCCATTTACAGAGAAAATAGCCTGTTTTCCATGGAGTGCTGAGCGCTCTCATCTCCCACAGAAATCAGTGGCATTTCAGGTGCTCAGCACTGTCTAGCATCCAAACAAGTCATATCCAACACCACTGCTTTGGCTTTTCCCAGTTTTATTCTCCCAGTTTTTCTAAGGCTCCCCAGAGAGGTTGTGGAATCTCCTCTCTGGAGACTTTCAAAACCCATCTGGATGGGTTCCTGTGGGACCTGCACTAAATTCTATGGTCCTTCTCTGGCAGAGGGGTTGGACTCGATCTCCGGATGTCCCTTCCAACTCCTAACATCTTCCAAACCTGTGAACCTAAGAGACAACAAAAGAAGTTCTTTACAAAGAGAGAGAAGTTGAATTTATCCCATGCTTAAAACACAGACATCAGATAGACTTTAAACAGAATCATAGAACCATAATCTTTCTTTTCATTTGAGCTTATGTGTTTAGATCTTCTCATCTTTCTCATTTGTCTGGATATTCCTCATTTGTCTGGATGTTTCTGGGGTGTGGTGCAAAGGTTCGTCTTTGCATAATGCTGACATTTTCCTCACTTGCATCCATGTCTCTTCCTGAAATAGAGGGTCTCTCAGCAGTGCATTCAAACTAGTAGTTTTCTGCAGGTGAAAGCCACCATTACTACATGTGATGAAGTCTGCTCTAAGATGGTTAAATTTAAGAAGCAGCTGTCATGTACAGGCCAGCATAGAAAAAAAATATTGAAGTGATTCTGTTTGTCTGTAGTGACTTCTGAGTTTTCTGCCTATTTAGTTGTTTTATTCTGCAGGTAATATCTTCAGCTCTAGGTGGTCAGCTCCTGACCTTTCTTCCCAAATATCTGTAGTGTCTCAGTCTTCAGCTATGCAGAAAAGATTGGGATGAATTTAATAGAATAAATGAGGTCCATTTGCTAAACAGCCTATGATCTGACTTGTAGGGTAATTACGGGCAGTCTGTGTTGTTATATACCATCTTGAGGCTTTTAAGGCTAAGCCATTAAGTCTGTAGGGTTTTTGCAATGTGCTTGCAGTCTGTGAGAAATTACAGTAAAAATAAAAGGCAGCTTGTTCTTGAGAGGACAGTGACAATATTCCTTAGAATTGGCATTGCACTGAACTTCACTTCTGCCACTGGACCTTGTTCCTGGGTTTAGATCTGGTTTGTTATTTGAAGAGGAGTAGCAGACTACATCTCCTATTTGTTGATCCAAAAAAAGTAGGCTGACATGATGTTTTGAGGGAAGGATTAATTGCAACATGAGAGAGGTGGAACCACTCCTGTGCCAGGTTTTGTGATATGACTGCAGCTGTTACCACCTGCTATCCAGGGCTTTGCAAGAGGCACTCCGATTCCTTTGGCCTTGCTGCTCTGAGAGGTTGTTCAGTCTGGAGAAGAGGAAGCTGAAGTGAGACCTCATCACTTTCTACAACTACCTGAAGGGAGGTTGGAGCGAGGAGGGGGCAGCTTCTTCTCCTTGGTGGCAAGCCGCAGGACTAGAGGAAATGGTTTCAAGCTGTGCCAGGGGAGGTTCAGGCTGGATGTTAGGAAATATTTCTTCACTGGAAGGGTTCTCAAACATTGGAATGGTCTGCCCACAGCAGTGGTGGAGTCACCATCCCTGGAGGTGTTTTAAGCAGCGTGTGGACCTGGTGCTTGGGGACATGGTTTAGTGTTGACCCTTCAGTGCAGGGTCAAGGGTTGGACTGGATGGTCCTTGAGGTCTCTTCCATCCAGATGTATTCAGTGATTCTGTGATTGTGGCAGGCCTGATTTGTGCAGTGTGTTGTTGGCAGACAGGTAGCCAGCCACCTGCATGAATACTTCCTCACGTGGCTGGCCCTGATACAACAAGCACAAGATGGCTGCTGCAATCAAAGTGGCTGCCTTGACCTTGTGCTTGGGTGGTTTCCTCCACATGGTATGTCCCATGTAGGGAGTCCTGCTTTGCAGATGGCCACACAGCTGCTGCTCTAGGCACGGTCCTTTATGTAACCACCCATCCTGGGCCATGACTTCAACAGGTCCAATATCTGCTAGAACAAACCTCTGGATCCTCTTTAGATTGAAATTTTTGCTCCTGGTGGTGGAGGATTTAAAGGCATGCTGCTAGTTAAAACTGGGAACAACTTTAATGTATCTCCTTGTGTCAGTTAAACCAGTATGTTCTCCATGGAGGTACCATGCTATAAAGTTTTGCATGTTCCATTGAGTCCACAGAATGTTCCAATGTGTGAACCCCATCCTAGTCTGTTGGAAAATGTGGTAAAAATTATGTTTGTACTTCTGTCAGACACTTGCTTTGCTTGGCTTCACTTGCCCAGGTGCGTTATGATATAAGAACGGTGGATCTGAGGTCTCCAGATAACTATCATCCATGTAGTGTGATTTCTGTGAAGATGCTCCTGGCAAATGTTTAATAAGCCTTGAGGGGGGAAAGAAGTAAAAAAAGCTACTAGATAATTTGCTAATTAAATGAATTATGTTTGCAAATGTAGGTATTGGGAACGACAGCTAAAATTTTTATGGAACTTAGTGATGACTGCAGGAACAAAACAGAAAGACAGAAAGCTTGCAAGTGTAACAGATTTTACATGTTCAGGACTTTTTATTTCCTCCATGTCCTCCCAGTGTTCAGCAGTTCTAAGTGAATCTTCTGCCTACTGGATGTTTTTTGAGTTTGACTGCAATGGCACAACTTCGATTTCTTTTCAGGATGGTAATCAGGCTAATATAGGGAAAATGGTAACTTGAAAACTGAGTGACTGGAAAACTAATACACCAACTATACCCATAATAATCTAGAATATGCCTTCCTTTCCGAGAGCAGGTAATAGCTATTAAACAGTTTAATGCAATTTTAAAAGCAGCCATTCTGTGACTTAATGAATTAAGAGATCTACCATTAACAGCAATGCAGCTACTGGCTGACAAGGAAAAAAAAAAATGTGTGACCCTGCCAACTCTTGGTTTCCAGACTGTGCAGGCCCTGATTTGGAGCAGCAAACTAAGCAGCTGTAGGTCTCTGCAAGTTGGTACCTGAGGTTTATTTTTGTTGAGCCATTAGCCAATCAGATTAGCTAAAAAGTTGTGCTCTTTGGAGACAATTTCATCTGAAGTTCATTTAGAATCATAGGTTGTTTTGCTTGGAAAAGACCTTTAAAAAGGATTATTGAGTCCAACCATTACCTAACTACCAAGTCTGGTGCTAAACCATGTCCCTCAGCACCACATCTCTCTGTCTTTTAAGCACCTCCAGGGATGGGGATTCAGCCACAATGTACATAACTAGTATATCTTTGCATTTTCTCTTTCCCTTCTTTCCCTTAGGTACTTCACGATATAATCCTGATGTTTACATGTTACACATGTTATACAACTGTTACAGATATTATACAACTCAGGCCCTTGTGACATAATCTCAGCTTTTAATTAATTAAGATACCACAGTGTTCTGGTCAACAGTAGTTTTGTCTGGATAAACAAGCATGAATTCTTTTTTTTTAAAGTTTCATTTGATTATGGACCCTCAGTTAAGGCAACAATGGTATTTGATTCACATGTCTTAATACAGGATTCAAATGCACTGCTCAGTTCCAATTTAAGTTATGATTTGAGAGCTGAAAGTAGACAGACATAGTGTATTGGGTGCTTGCCCTCTGCATGGGGTGAATTTTCAGTTACCTTACCTGGCTAAAATCCCTTCAAACTCCCTGAGAATTTGTTTGAGAGTGAATTGAGAAGGAAACAACAGTACTGAGGATTGTGGGGAATGAATTCAGTGAAAGACTTACTCAGTAAAGTAAAGATTTCAGAATTTTGTCCTTTGTTTTGCCCAGAAAAGAGCTTTTATATGGGAAAAATATTGACAAACAAAATTACTCTTCTCTGGATTACATTGCTCTAAATAGTTCAGCAATTCCCAAAGGGAAGACTTACTCCATTTGAGAAATGTTCCCTCCAGAAAACATTCAGGGTTTTTAATTGCATTAAATGAATGAAATACACTGTGGCTGGATTATATTTCAAGACAGCTGATTAATTAATAAATTAGATCAGCTAAAAGGAAATGAAAGTGAATATGAAAAAACCCCAACATTAAAAATGTGAACTTATCTTACAATTAGAACACAATGAAATACATTCACTGTCTTAATTTGCATAAAGCGAGAATGGTGAGTTTTATCATTAGCCTGAAATATATGGATTGCTGAAAGTGATAACAAACAGTTCAATAATGAGGGCAGTTAGTTGTAAATAACCATAGCTGAGAAACAGGAGGATGGCTGGCAGTTGTAAGACCTTCTGATACAGAATGTTCCAATGACCAGCTCAGCTAAAACTCTAGATCATGCTGTTCAGTGAGCAAAGACTTCTTTCTCTTTCAGCTACAACTATAGGATGAGGCATTTACCTCTGTGACCATTGTCTTTGAGACTTAGTATCTTTCTAAAATCACACTGCTTCTCAGTGTTCCCCATATCTTCTTGAACCACCTACCATGTGAGTCCTGAGTATTTTGAAGCTTCAGCAGGTATTGCTGTTTCCAGACTCCTACTTGTTCTCAAGCTGAAAACACATTTCAGGAGTATGGTTTCCAGAGCAGCTGTGAATGGCTGGCACAACCAGTGGGCCAATTGTTTGGGAATTAGAGCTAGAACAAAATCAGAACTTACTGAGCAGATATAGGAATCCTCAGTGGGACTTGTGATGCCTGCTCAGAAGGTAGAAGAGAAGATGAAACAATCTCTGCTGACCTTGAAATCTTTAAGCTGCAGACCCTTTTCTGACTTGCAGTTTCTTAGAACTATGATTTTTCAGGAGAGAAGATATTTTATGTTTCCAGCAAAAGCACGGACAGATGCATGTTTGGGAGAAACTCTGGTAGCATACAGGTAATAACCAGGAAGAGACAACATAAGACCAAATACACAAAATAGCCCTTTTTTTTTTTTTTTTTGACAAAGCTGAGCACACACAGCCAACAAATGGAAGACTTCATAAAGGGAACCTTCCTTTAAACAGCTCTTTTAGAACTCATGCCTTTATTACTGTTAGAGAATTAAGAAAAAACAGTTTGTCTTTGATGTAAAGGTAGAACCAGCGCTTAGTCCTTTCTGAGCATTTTAAAGCTAAGCATATGACACTCCCTGAGAATGATGCTTTGTGTGAAATGCTAAAAATGCCATGGATTATCAAATTCTGCAGAAAGCATCCTATCAGGGAAAACTGGTACATTCTCAGGAGACCTATTTAAAGAGTTTAATATTCCAACTCCTTTCAGACATTCCCGGTAGGAAGTAATAACTTTAGACCTAAGAAGGTTTTAAGATTTTTTACTGTGTCAGTTAAAGCTGTTTTAAGAAAATGTCCTTATCTGTAAAGAGATAAAAGTAAGGACAGTGTGGCTTTGGAGTCCTGGAGCTCTGCAATAAGACATTAAATAAACCAAGATTCTAATTTTAAAAGGTGAGCCACATCCTGAGCCAGTATAAATTATGTAATTCCTTTTGAGTGAGTGGAATTATGCTGATTAACATCTTCTGAAGTCTTGATTTCCTGTTTCTCAGAGTGAATAGATTTTTTTTTTTTTCTGACATATGTAATAATTCTTTGGACTTTGATAATTAGGCAGATACGAAACTCAGACACCAAAAATCGTTAAGTAAAGCTACCTGTGTCAGGAACAAAAACATAGAATTAGTTCACCAGAGAGAGAGAAAGGAAAAATAGAAAGGAAAAATATGAAAGAAAAAAAAATTGCAGTATTTGATTACTGTTCTTGTCAGTCTTCTTGATAGTAGATAGTTAGAATCAGAGACTCTTGAAATAGGTACTTTAGATAATTTTCACTTAATATCTTCACACAGGATATTTTGCTTGGTGTGGTTGAATGTTGCAAACTTTTTGTGTTGCTGTCATGGTCTGAGTTGAAATCCGTGCTGTTTTTCAAAACCATCCTGCCTCATGCCAGCTTCAAAATGAAAGTGCTGGCTGAAACAAAGTGTTATGGGGCTTGAGGTTCAGATTGTAACAGGAAAGGCTTCCCATTCAGATTGCTCCTTTTGGGTTCCGTGTTTGGGTGTTGGTCTCTTTCATTGGGATGGTGGTGTGATGGGGTGGGATGGGGTGGTAGCTCGCTGGCTTAGGGTTTAGGTTTTTGGCTTCTGCTACTGTTTTCTGGATTTTGCTACACTGTTCCTCCAATAGGCTAAGGTAATTGTGCATTATATTATCTCATTTATATTAAAATATTTTTATCTCATCTCAGAGGGTTTGGGGTTTTTTTTTGTTTGTTTCTTTTGTGTGTTACTTTCCCTCACTTCTGTGTTGGAGGGAAACGGGCAGTTTAACCCATTACAGTTGGGATTTTTTGTTTGTTTGTTTGAAATAATTTCTGCACATTATTTTTTTTTTTAATTGAAATGTTCTAATTTTGTAAGCTGGTCCAAAACCAGAAAGGTGTGGAGTTTTTTTGGTAATAGAAATGTTGAAACATTTTTGAACAGTTTTCAGGGTAGAAAGAATACCTGTTCTTCTGGATGCCTGGGTTAGAAATAGTATCAGTTTCACCAAAGTAGCCTCTTAAAGATGCCCCACATGATATCTCAAATCCACAAGTTATAGAAAGGCAGGCAGTTGGTAGTGGTGGAATAGTTTGCAGTGATGTTGTTGCTTTGGAGCAGTCTCTCACCAAGCCAGAGCTGGAAGTATTGTCCATAATGAAATGGATAGGATTATGTGATCTCACCTCAGCCTCCTGGATATAAAGTCCAGAAGTTTTGTGTCACTTAATGATGAAAACCAGGTTTCATCTAAGGCTGAACTTTGCATTGAAACAGTTAGGGGCAACATCTATTTACCCTGTATTCAAAAACTCTGCTGAGAGAATGGTAGTCTGGAGTGAGGATAGTTGAGGACAATAAAGTTTTTCACTGCTAAAGCTGGAGTTGCTAGACCATGCCTGAACTGAAAGAATTCCTTACCTCAACATTGAGATGAAGCCAGCAAACGATGGGTGAAAGAGGGTTGCATCACCCTCTTTCCACATGTGTGAAAGTGATGCAGAGTGGGAGGTACCTTAGGTATCAAAAAAATGGTAGTGCTTAATCCACATTTTCAGTTAGACCTCTGAGCACCAGACCTTTAATTAAGGTAGAGGTTGGCCTAAATTTGAGTCATTATTCTTTACTTGCATGAACTAGATGGCAATAAACTGCTCTTCTTTCTCTGTAATAGGGAGAATGGAATGGGAGTCGGAGAGCCCAAAACTGATTATTTTTTGAAACAAAGAAGGTGTTTTCATATGTGAAAGCTAGGAGCAAGCTGACAGCACAACTGAATCTTGAAGCTTAGATCAAAATCTCAGACATGGTTCCTAACATGAAATGCTGTTTTTCTTTGATTTGGAAGCAATAGTTACTGGTATGGTAAAACGTCAGGAGCATGCAACTCTAAAATCCTGTGTACTGAGGAGTTCTCATAACATATGATGCCTCATGGTAGAAATGCAAAGAGATACTTGGAATTACAGTTGCTTGTGGATTAGCTATTCAGGAGCTGTTTCTCAGCTCTGTTACGCTGGAGTAAGCTGATATGACAGACAATTAAAATCAATAGAATTGCACAGGCCTAGAACTCACATGCATGGGGGTGGAGAATCAGTGCTTTGCGTTCTTAGGAGTGCTGCCAGTTGCTAAGGTAAGTCTACATGACACAAAATCCCAATGATTTAAAATCAGTAGCCACTAAAGTGCCTGTACATCATCTTTTGTTCCCATTTTTGTTGACTTCAATGGGGAATGAGAGTGTGCAGGATACTGTGGCAGGAAGCCTGATCTGTGCCTATCTGCATCCTTTACTTATGCCTGGCTTATATTTAAGGGACTGATTCTGCTGTCCCTGTGTGTATTCCCAGGAGCAGCAGTGCAACAACTATTGTGTAAAAGGGATGTAGGTTCAGCCCCCATCTCTTTCATTTGCCAGTTGCTAATTTTTAAAATATGCTGGAGGAAAAATAATGTGACTAATTAATTATGCCTTTTTTTTTTCCCTTGCAGTCTTCAAATGTAAGGTCAGATTTCTAATGATGAGAATTTCCATTGAGAATTAGTCATGAAAAACCCAACCAAACATTTTTCCTCCACTACAAGAAACTCTTATTATAAAGAAACATTAGAAACAATTAAACCATTTTAAAAGTTAATAAAGAGCACTCTGAAGTGGGAAAAGGAAAGCCATGATCATCTATTGAAGTGCTCAAAAAGAATTTTTCTTGTAGTATCTTCCAGGGAGTCTTTTAATATAATGTAATTAGGAGTGGAATTTTGCATCAGTTCATTCTGTGAAGGTTATTCACTGAGACTTGTGTCTTGGTTTACTTCCCTTCATGCATTTTTATCCTTCTTCCACTCAGAGGATGGATTTTCAAGCTGGGCAACTGTAGAAGGAATGAAGCAAAGGGGAAGCAGAAGTGTAAGGGAGAAAAGTGAGACTGTAGGTTGCATTGCAGCTGCAGCAGAACTCCCAGTAGCAGGTGTGATTTGCTGCCTGGCCATTTCTTCACCAGAACAATACCAGTCTGCATTGTCAAGTGGATGACTTCTTGTCTCCCTTATCTTCCTGATGGCTGTGCAAGCATATGTGTACTTGTAAGGATATATGGGGTTTTCTCCCTCTTTCCACTCCCTCCTAAAGAATAATTGGAGGAAGAGTCGGAGAAAGGAACAGCTGGCAGGTTATATGAATGGTTTTAGGGAGGGGTCATCCAGGGGGATGTTGCTCACAAAATGGCAGTCTGCAAAGAGATTCACCAAACACCTTCTGTCAGATAGACTTCGGCTCCCAATTACCAAAGATAGATGCAACTCTAAACAACAAATCTACAAGCGCTTTTTGTTAAGGAACTGCACTTCAGTCATAATCAGACAAAAAAGCCTCCTTAAATGCCTATATCCTCTTTGCCCTCCTGCAGATGGAACTCTAAATTTCATCTATGTTGCCTGCAACTTCCTGAAAGACAAGTACATTTAATGGTGCAAAATGTAACCCCTCCTTCAGCAGGCTTTTTAAAAATTCAGTTGGAACATGGTTTCATGTCTGATTCAGAAGAGGTTATTCTGGATTACTACAGACTGAAACTCTTGCTGAACTTTAATTATGAAACATCTTTGAGCCAGTAAAGGACTGTCTGTGGTATATTTCCACAGCCCGGTCTAAGCATGGTGTCAAGGGAGTGATTTATGGCTCAAACAGCTAAGGCTTTTGGCTTCAGGCAACTAGAATGTGCATTGCGTGTGCACTCATACTAAACTTCTTTGTGTATCCATCAGCTCTTTCTTATAATTGGACTCAGCAAGAGCAGGCCTACTTGTTTGCAGCTAATCACATCTTACACTTACAACTGAGCTGCATAGCAGTCAGCACCTTATAATATGAAAACAGTACTTCTTTCACTTATTGCTAATGTTGACACCTGTGTTTCAGTCTGCTCTGCAGTTACGATCTATTTTTGTTTCCTTCCTTCCTTCCTTCCTTCCTTCCTTCCTTCCTTCCTTCCTTCCTTCCTTCCTTCCTTCCTTCCTTCCTTCCTTCCTTCCTTCCTTCCTTCCTTCCTTCCTTCCTTCCTTCCTTCCTGCCTTCCTGCCTTCCTGCCTTCCTGCCTTCCTGCCTTCCTGCCTGCCTGCCTTCCTGCCTGCCTGCCTTCCTGCCTGCCTGCCTTCCTGCCTGCCTGCCTTCCCCTCTCTCCCTTCCTTCCCCTCTCTCCCTTCCTTCCCCTCTCTCCCTTCCTTCCCCTCTCTCCCTTCCTTCCCCTCTCTCCCTTCCTTCCCCTCTCTCCCTTCCTTCCCCTCTCTCCCTTCCTTCCCCTCTCTCCCTTCCTTCCCCTCTCTCCCTTCCTTCCCCTCTCTCCCTTCCTTCCCCTCTCTCCCTTCCTTCCCCTCTCTCCCTTCCTTCCCCTCTCTCCCTTCCTTCCCCTCTCTCCCTTCCTTCCCCTCTCTCCCTTCCTTCCCCTCTCTCCCTTCCTTCCCCTCTCTCCCTTCCTTCCCCTCTCTCCCTTCCTTCCCCTCTCTCCCTTCCTTCCCCTCTCTCCCTTCCTTCCCCTCTCTCCCTTCCTTCCCCTCTCTCCCTTCCTTCCCCTCTCTCCCTTCCTTCCCCTCTCTCCCTTCCTTCCCCTCTCTCCCTTCCTTCCCCTCTCTCCCTTCCTTCCCCTCTCTCCCTTCCTTCCCCTCTCTCCCTTCCTTCCCCTCTCTCCCTTCCTTCCCCTCTCTCCCTTCCTTCCCCTCTCTCCCTTCCTTCCCCTCTCTCCCTTCCTTCCCCTCTCTCCCTTCCTTCCCCTCTCTCCCTTCCTTCCCCTCTCTCCCTTCCTTCCCCTCTCTCCCTTCCTTCCCCTCTCTCCCTTCCTTCCCCTCTCTCCCTTCCCAAGATGACATTTTCCCACTCATTCGGGAGCTATCAGGAGATTTGCAATCACAGCCAAGAAAGCCAATGGCTGTGCAGAACTACAAGAGAAGCTCAAAGCTGAGTTGGTATAAGGAAGTTCTCATTTATTGCCTCAAAGAAAAATGTTCATTTTGCAAGGGAAAATCTCTCTCTTTAATCCTATGTTTAGAGCAAGTTTTGATTTGAAGCAGATTATTCCCTGTCCTACAGTATCCTTTTTTTTTTTTTTCTGATGGGAGACTGCATTTTTGGATAGGAGACTTTTCAATACCTTCAAGCTGCCCATCCTGGGACAAAGTGTTTACAGAGAAGTAAGGGCTCCTCTAAGCTCCTCTTAAAATGCTCTTCCTCTGTCTTTCATGTAATTTTGCTTCTTCCTTGTTCTTAGTGATACCATACCTTAGTGCTTTATCTGTCTAACTCATCCCTGAGTTTTTTCAGATTGTTCCAATGGCTTTGAAGGCTGCTTGCACCAAAGTTTACATTTGCCTGCTGGTAGAGACCCATGTGTCCTCCTTGACTCACCCCTTCAAGAGCCTGGAATTAATTCTTGTCCTCAATCAAGTAATAAAACACTAGTTGTAAAAATAGCAGCAATATTTAGTTGTTAAATACATGTGACTGAAATATTCTGCCTGTCTGGAAATGGTCTTGGCGACCACATGAGACTGTGATGAGAGAAATTAAATGTGAGTCTCTCTGGTTTCACAACACACCAAGTTTGTGTCGTATGCTGCTGAGTTTCACAGCCCAAATGGAATTTTTTGTTGTAGATCAAAATCTAGGTGGTCACCAATTTCTCTCCACTAGGATAAAGAGGGGGAAGCCAGAAGAGTAAATAATCATGGTACTTACCACCGATACTGCAGTTCCTTTCATCTTCAAACTACTTTGTAGACAACAAGTAATTAATCAGATTCTTAACAGATCCTTATTAGGATCTGAGACAGCCTCGTTAGGAAGTGAGAAGGCCAAGTGCAGTAAGCATTTGAGACACATGGCAGTGACAAAGTCTGCAGCTACTAGGATTATAGCTGGGAGGTGTGTGGGATGGAGGAGAACAGCCCTGGGACCTGTCTTGCAGTGGAAGGAATCTTGTGAAAGATGTGGTGTACATGAGGACGCTGGGGAGAGACTGATGGAAAGAAGAGGGGTGATGTCATGACTGATATGAATATTCATATCTAAGACCCTCCTAGAGCTTGTCAAGAAATCCTTGCAATTTCTAAATGCAGTGATCAAAAAAACTACCTGCAAGGGATGTAAGCATCCTAAGCAAGGAACAAGACCTGCTTATATCTATGAACCTAAAAGGCATAAAATATTGCATGTGCTACCACACATGCACAGAAGTCTTGTCTGCCCCTCTCCCCAGGACAAATAGCCATAGTCTAATCTCTTCATGAAAAGATCCATCTGTGCAGGCTATTCAACTGACATTTACACTTCAATGGGCTGTGATCATCACTGTTCAGTGGCTTCCTGTATATTATGGAGAAAGAGGTACAAAATTAGTTTTTCTGCACTCATGTCCAATTGCCTACTGTGAAGTGATTTTGAGGTCTGTGGAACATGAGGCAGCATTTCACAGAAATGTCTTCTTTCTCTAAGACAACATCATCATTACATCCCTGCAACCAAAAGAGAATGGAAGGAATTTCTAATCTAGCTTTTTCTTTCTAATATCCTCCAGATCAAAAGGCATTTGACCTCTCTTCAAACTCAGGTCACTGCCCTCATGTCAGGAAACTTAAATTCTGCCTTTTGCCTTGGAGTTAACATTTGTTCAGTTTACATACATCTTCAACCACTACTCAGATGCCTTCTAGCTGGTGCTAGAAATAATCTCAGTCTTTTGTCACCACAGTACAAACTAATTTCGAGGTGTTATTTTTAAAACAAAGGACTAATTTCTTAGCATGTCTGTTGAAATAAATAAGTATTAAATTCTTCAGGCATTAGTTTATTAAAAAAGGGGGGGAGGAGGGGTGGAAATAAGATTACAATGGGCAAACGAAGGGTTTATTTTCATCTGTATTGAATGCCCAATGACAGGACAAGGGGCAATGGGTGGAAGCTGAGGCGCAGGAAGTTCCATGTAAATGTAAGTAAACATGAGGAAAAAATTTTTCACTGTGAGGGTGAGGGAACCTGGAACAGGCTGCCCAAGGGAGGTGTCTCCTTCACTAGAGATATTCAAAACCCGCCTGGATGCGTTCCCGTGTGATCTACTCTAGGTGATCCTGCTCTAGCAGTGGGGTTAGACTAGCTGATCTTTCCAGGTCCCTTCCAGCCCCTAACGTTCTGTGATAAGTAAAAATTAGCAATAATCACAATAGCCCCAAGGTATTTAAATGTGTTTACACGTTAACCTTTTCACACTATGACTGTAATGTAACAAAGTGTGACTTTTAATTACTAATGGCATATCAGCCACCTGGAGGAAAACTACCATGTAAACAAAACACTCGTTGTTAGCTTCACTCTGGCACGTGTGCTATTCATTAACAAATTAAGTTAAAACTTTGTTCCAGTTCCTGAGAGCAGTGATTCCCACAATGTTGCGTTTTAGTTTGTGCTCGTCTCTGTAGCCTGGCCTACACACAAATAGTACTGGTTGAAATAAACTGGTTTCTAAATCAATTTAGTAAAATCATTGCAACCCTCTTGTGTGAACATTCTTAGAACTGAATTAAGCTAACATGATATTAGCCATTTGTAAACCAATGTATGCGTCCTCACGTGGGAGCTGCTCCAATTTAACTAAATTGATTTAGAAATCGATTTAGTTAAATCGGTGTAATTTCTGTGTGTGTAGACCAGACCTGACATTCATCATAAATTACTGAACCTATTAGTTTATTTAATCAGAACACATTATAAAGTATTCATGGTTGAGAGAATAATACAGAATCAGAGGCAAGAATTGCAGGTGAGGAGTGTATCTGTGAGATGCTTGGTCAAAATACAGTAAACAGGGCACTGGCAGGTATAAATTGGTGTATCACTGGAGTTGCACTGATTTGTTCAATTTGAGATGCTGTGGAAAGAACAAAGTATCATCTGTAAATGGTGGTAATGTGATTCTGTTTTCTGTTAGTATGTTTGAATTTGTAGGAATCAGATCTTGTATCCCTAGTCATGGCTTCAGATGTGTCTGATGATGCAAAGAACCAAGTACAAGAGATCTGTGTTTCCTGTGCTTGGTTTTTGAGGTGCTCGTGCCAAAATATCCTGAAGGGGAAGTGAGCCATTCAGAAATTTAGTGTTCAAATAAAATCTTATTATACAAGCAGTCTAGCAGAGATGTTTTACATCACAACAACCAGGGAAGAGCAAGGTGAGACACCTATTGGTGTGTAGCCATCACTCAAAAGTAGAAATTACACAACGGACTGTGACAGCCTCCTTTCCAAACCTTAATATGGTAGGAAGATGAATACCCTGTCAGACACTTCATGGGATTCTCTCTGTTTTTTCTAGATTAAAAGAGGTATCGATCCATGTTTGCTTTGATAAAAAAAAAAAAATGTGAGCTGACGTGCCACTAGTCTGAAATAGAAGCCAGAAATTCTTGCTTCATGAAAATGGTATAATTAATTCAACAGAAGTAGTTGCTTATTTCTGTCACATAGGAAAATAATTTACAAATAACTATGATTTTTTCCCCCATTTCCTCAGAGAGCATGTATTTAGTTTTATCACAAATGGATCTGGCTGCAATGGGATGATCACCTACTGTGACTACAGTCATTCAGACTAAGGGAAGTCAGGAATTTTTTTATTTATTTTCCTTATCGGCTAAACCCCTTGTCCTCTAAGAACGCGTACAAAATCCTACCTGTCATTGATACTAGAGCTGAGCTTTGCCCTGATTTCAGTATGTTAGCCCCTTGCTTTGTTGTGATACTTGAACACAGCTTACTATGGACAAAACCCACAGTTTTTGCAGCACAGTCTGGAGAGCAGTGCAGTACAGTCTTGATGGGGCTGCCCAGAGCTAAGGATCTTTTCTAACTGAGCTACACCTTGCTCTCCTGTTGCTACTTACTGAAGGCCACGAGTCAAGAGTATGACTCCTAATTTCCTATGGCCTTCCTAGCAATGCAACTAACAAATAGGTTCTGCTACTTTTCACACTAGAAACAAAAAAACAAAAGAGGTACCAAGGTCTTCCTGCAAGATTGTGCAATTTGGCAGGAGAATTTACAAATATATTGATCCTGTTAGTGATTTGTCCTCAAAATCAGCATGTCATATTTTTTTTTTTTTTCAATTGAGGTGAGGTATTTTTTTCTTTCATGAAAAGGGTAGGTAATTAATAAGTTTATTATCTCACAGATCTTGTGGATCTTTGTATCTTAATCAGAACAGATTTGTTGGGGGGTTTGGGGTTTTTCTTTGTCTTTTTTATTTTGTGGTTTTGGGTTGTTTTTTTCTTTTTGTTGTTGTTGCTTGGTTTGGTTTTTTTTTTTCTCTAGCAGAAAGAAAGCCTTTCTTTTTAAGAAAGCTCTAATTTAGCTTAAAATATATTTAGTGTCAGGGCTTAATAGAATGAGTAAATCATTTAATACAGTAATATCTTAGGGTAGTTAGAAAAATTCTCAGCACATGAAGTAAGCATTGGTATAGAGAAAACCCAGTGGAGCACATCTAACATGAAAAGCTGGCTAATAAAATTCCTGGTTTGGCTAATAATTTTTCAAAGCGTTAATACTGCAGCTAGTATGTGGAGTCTTCCACCTTTAACACCATGAATTATTGGAACTCTGAAAACACATTGTAAATAAGTTGTAAATGTGAGTGTGTTCACAAGGATCTTTATGTTTCCTTTCATTACAATGAAAAATTTCACATAATTAAGAACCTGACTACTACTGCCAAGGAGGAATAATGGTTAAAGGTGGATCTGAAAAATGATGCTGAGTGTGTAAACACGGAAGCATACTTTGAGATAAATCTTACTTCCAAATCTATCCCTGTCAGCTACCATCTGAATTCATATTGCACAGAGAAGTATATAGAATGCAGCATCCGTCTCCCTGAAAAGCAGGGAATATAATGTACCAGCAAAGCCAAACCTCATTAGCTATTATAATTTCTTCTGAAGGCATGTAGTTCGTAGTGTCTTAGTAAAGTGCATTAGCTGTCAGGCTTTTTAAATGCCTCATAATAAAAGTGCCAGCTGCCAACAAGCTACCCTTCTCTCCTCCCCCTCCTGCTGCACGCCAGTTTTATGGTTGCTAGCGCAGTTTTTATTAGGTATTCTGATTTAACTAGCAGAAATTAAAGTGTGTAAGTTTGGAAAATCTGTTGGTGAGAGACAAAGAGAGCTGTGTGCTTTGCTCTATCTTGCATTAAGAGCATGAAGAAGCGAGTGGAGCCATGGCATGCTCTCAAAGGCATTCAGGGCAATGTAGCTACACTTTTTAAGGCAGCAAAGAGCAAGTAGGAAAAGCATCTTGAAATTACATAAGGTGTTCTACTTTTTTAAAAAAATGGCTGTTTGAGTATTGTTCCAGCCATGAGTTTGAATATCTAAAATAAAAGTTCATCCCTGGCATTGTGTTGCTTACAGTGTTAAAGGCAATAGATTTACATGACCTTATATTGGCTGAAGAAAACACTCTCATTTTCCAAGCTTGTTTGTGTTTTCAATGACATTAATAGGAGCTGCATTGTTATGCATGTGAATGAGACTAGAGCTGTTGTAATTCGCACACTTGGATCTCCCACTAGAGTCCAAAGTCAGCTCTGATTTGACATAACAGTGGAGAAACCAGCTTTCACTCATTAGTCTTCACATTTTAAGGCAGGGAAAGCACAGATGCTTAAAGATCCTGTTTGTGCAATGTGTAAATAACTGTAAAATGGCTAGAAAAGTGGTTGGAGTGAACGATCTTCTGATCCTTTGTTTTAGTTAAGATGCATTGGCAGAATTTACCCTCTTTGAGATATAAAGAGTTTTGTAATTCTCAAATTGGAATAGATGAGAGAAACAGTCTTGTGAAGTGTCCTAAATTCAGTGATGTTTTTCACTGGGTATATGTTTTCCAGTTCCATTTTCTCTATAATGTGTTTCTTATAATAAATTAACTTCTCTTCAGAGTCTTGGCTCAGTTCCTGGTCCTGTCACCAGCTCTTTTTACTAGGTTGGAAAAGACATGTATGGTTACACAGTGCCAAGTGTCCTTAGTTCTACTTGATCTCAGTAGCTATTCAGGACATAGTTTTGAGTGTCTAGGAAATACACCTCACTCAATAGATTATCTGTATTGATAATCCTAAACATAGCTCTCTGTCTTCCCTACAGAAGTAATGATCACAATAATATCTAGGTATTTTTCTAAGGGATGAGGTGTGATGCAGTTTATCAGTGTTTGAGAAATTCTTTGGGATCCCAGGAAGAAATTGGCTTTATTAGGACTCAGTTTATTACTGGTGCTTTATTGTGACTGGTGCTTTTGCTTCCCCATGGAAAAGCTTATAACTAGATCAGTGGTTTTCAGCATGACCCGGGGGGTTTGGGAGGGGTAACGAAAGGCTCAGAGGTCTGAGAAAGCAAATCACATTAGTGGTATGCTTAAATTTATAGTCCTGACATTTACACACATGCAGAAAATTTTTAGGAGTGTACAAATAAGAATAGTTCTGCTGCTTTGCATTAAGGTTTTGAGACCACGTAGTGGTATTACAAGCATTGTTAGTTGAACTGTGCACTTAACAAAATGTTTCTTTTATACAAAGGGCCTCAGAAAAATATTTGTTTGTTTGGGTTTTTTATATACATATACAAAGGGCTTCTTTAGTCTTTTCTGTGCGTACTCGGAGAGGTCTCAAAGCCTATATGATGGAGTGTTACATTGCACTTCAAGCCTCTTCTCATTAACAGAGCAAAGTCCAGGAAAATTCTGTCCAAAGCTGCCATACATGAGTTTCAGGAACTGCCTGTGAGCCAGGTGGCTCACTCTTCAGGGTGATTTCTTTAGGATGAGAGAGAGGAATTCTCTGAGCCAAGCTAAGTGGCACCTGGGTAAGCAATAGACTTTGCAACAGACTTTACTACACAGAGCCCTGCTGCTTTACTGCCATCCTTACTGCCTCCAGTCATGTCCCACTGGGTTTCTGTGTGCCTGGCCCCTCAGCACAGGCAGAACAAAGAGTGATATGAAGTGGGAAAGGAAGGGAGGAAGAGGAATATATCAGGGGAAGACAATGCAGTGTAAATGTTGAACGGTGGTGTCCATGTGACTCCAAAATAACAATTGGTGGGCAACAAACAACAAGCCACCTAGCATAATAGGCAATCAAGGTGCCAGTGAAAATCAAGCTCGTTTGGAAGATGATTTGTTAGTGTTATTTGTGAAGAATAATTCAAAAGTGCTGTGTAGCTGTGTACTTTTTTCTTTGCATTCTTTGTGCTGCTTTTGTTTGCATGAGCTGAAATATGCTATATTATACATCTGTGATAATGTTAGATCTCAAAGGCAGAGGAAAGAAATGAGATATGGGACAGGAGGGACTCCAGTAGATTTTATTATTATTATTGGTTAGAAAACAAGAAAGATGGAATTTGAACATATTCACTATTTTTTATCAAGATTTTTGAAATGTAGATTTTCTCCCTCAGGTGGGAATAGTAAAGTGGTTTAAACCTTGAAAGCATGTGTAAGTAATCTTAAAGTAAAAATCACTATAGAGTGTTGTTCTTAGAAAACAAACCCAGTAAAACTGGAAAATCCAAGGTCAACCTAAAGAATACCTAAAGCTTTATTTACTTATAAAGATACTCAATTACAGCAAGCCCAAACAACCTACCTTATCCTGCCCGTGGTATCATTCAGTAATTACATATTACAGGATGTTTAAGAACAAATGAAATTATAAAGACTCTGACTTTTTTCCCCAGTTTTTCCTCCTGTGATATCACCGGAGATCAGTTTTGTAGTCGTCTGAACTGAGCTTTCTATCTTGGGTTGTCAGTTACAAGACATTCATAAAACCATCCACTCACTGGCATCCATGGTTAGGCTAAGGATGAGGCCCCAGGCTTGACATTTATAAAGTTGCTTCAGTGACTGAAACAGCAGTTTCACTTTGGGCAGTTGTTTCAGCAAGGACTGAGATGGGGTCAGGAGAGTGGAACAGGTAAGTTTTGATCCAGTTCTCCCTGTCCCCAGAGGTTACCGGTTCACTTACAGTGCTACACGTGCAGGGTGGAAATGGCAGCATTGTTCCTTCTAGCTGACTGCATGTGCCACATAAGGTGATAGTTCCCTCCCTGTTAAAACAGGCTGATTATCAAAAGGATCAGGCATTTCTCTCTTGTTGATGATACAGAATTTGGCCAGTTCCTTTCCACAAGATCTGTCCTTTTCCTCATTGTTACGTGTCTTCTCAAAGCTGCCTTTGATCAGTGCTGTGTACAGTCAGGTTCATGGATCCGCACTGAGAAGCTGTTATACCTGCCACTTTGTGTGGTGTTCTGACTTTAATAATTTTGGCACTCCAGATCCACAGTCCAGCATCGACAAAGGAAACATTTTTTTTCTTTTTGCAGGCTGTACTTATGTGAACTGCAATTTTCTGTTCCTCTTCTTCCCCACTGTAGAGAGGTTTTTAGCTTTATAGATATAAAAACTACTCACGGTGTGGCTTATTTCAAAGGGATGTTGAGATGTAATGAAAGGAGCTTGCCAAGGTAAAAAGGGGCAAAATTGCCTTGCCTTTTTGTTTTAGGAAGAACATTAATAATTTACTAAGATCAATTCAGCTATGTATTAACTGTGTAATAGTTTTAATATTCCCCCTGCAGTTATGCTCTCTTGATTTGTACCAGAATTATACTCCCCTTACTGCACTTTCATAGTTGGATTGGTACCATGAGGCTTTATTGTCACAAGTATTGCCACTGGCCCTTGCCTGTGTGATACCACTTCTGCCAGCAATGTTATTTACAGCAGGAGGATCTGGCTGGTTATGCCTGGGTCAATTATCTTTGCTCCTAGACTTCTTTCTTCCTGATATAAGTTGTACTTATTTTTGTAGCTCTCTAGTGCCTATGCTTATTCCAGATTTGCCAGTCACCTCCATCTTTATTTCTTCCTCTGCTTGTTTCAGCTGAGGTTCTTTCATGGTATGTTCAGGAAATCTTGGTATTCTGATAATCTGCCCATGTTAAGCCCACATTAGTTTTCAGTTGTCCCCTATTACTAGAAAGCCCCAAATTTAAAATTAAATTGTACCATCATCCTGCTCCGACCTACTGTTATCCTCCCTTTTCATTATTCTAGTTTATTAACATTTGAAGGCCTGAGAAGAATGCAGCCAGACAATAGAGGACCTTGTAATGTGATGACTGGATGCAGACACAGCAGGCAAGAGCCTCAGAAGATTAGAAATGGTAATACTTGTAATTAGAAAACCTGCAGTCGAGTAATGTTAGTTAGGGACTCGCAAGCAGAATTTAAGTACTCAGATTAATCTATATGGCATGAAAATAATTATGTCAAGCCAAGTGTTTCACCAGCAGGCTATCTTTGGGATCAGGCCCTTGAGTCGATCTTCGTTTCAAATTCTAGCAATGCAGACACAGAGTGCGAAGAACTAGTGAGTAGGGGGTAGGGTGTGCCACTACATAGTGTGTAACTGCTCTTTTCCACAGCTGTAAGGGAAACAGAACTTCCTAATTATGGGTTTATGGAGCTGCATTTACATACTCAGCCTATCCTTGTAAACTGTCCTCAAAATGCTGCTGCATTGACAAGCACTGGGCTGGGCAGAGGGAAGTTTTCAGTAGGTGCAGATGAATACCCGTTTTTTTCCAGCTGATTGGTAAATGCCTTTACCATTAGACTAGACCAGTATGACTTAATTTTCTTTGGTGCTGAGTGTATATATTTCCCATCCATGTCTCCAAGGCATCTATGGGCATTGAACATGTTTATGATTTTCCTCCTAGGGAATTTGTCAGGGTATAAAGCTGTAAACATGGATCTTTGTAAGGATCATGGAAGTATTCACCTAGAATTATACAGGGTTTAGCAAAATAATGAATATTTGACTATTTTTTTCCCCCTGATTCAGTTCTCTCTCTTCTCTTGGTTATTACTTAAGTCAGAGATCCCAATGCCTGAGTATGGTTTGTTCTCAGATGTTTGCTTGTTTGTTTAATTGACCTGTACCTGCAGTTTCTCTGTTTTTCTGGGAAGACTATAGACATCCCCCAACCCAATGCCTTCAGCCAATCTCCTGCAAACACTGTACGGCCAAGCAGATTTTCTCAATCCTGGACCACTCCATCACCTTAAGTGAAACCACTTTAGGTGGAGCCATCAAGATATATCAGCCATATCTTGATGCATAGAAAAGTGCTGTCAGCACAGGGCAGGCTCTTCATACACCAAGGCATTCTGTGACACAGCAATCTCATGGTGTGCACTGGAGCTCTGTGTAGGCACTCTCCTGCATCATCATGCACAGCAAATGGTTCCATATATTTTGGCATTTAGAAATCTAGGGCTTCCTTATTTGCAGCAATTAAGTAAGGCTGCTGAACAAGATCATTTAAGAAAAAACTGTGGTCTCCAGAACATGGGAAACTAGGAATATCAGTTCAGAAACCTGAAGTGAAGAAGGAGGCAGATTTCTTTTAATGAGCATCAGTTACTTAACTGTGAATGAAGAATCAATCTTTCATTGGCTAGGTTAAACAAACATCTGTGGGGGAATGTCTAGATATAGTTGAGTGCATTTGAGCCTCCCTCAGAGAAGGAGTGCAGAGATGACTGCCTAAGATCCCTGGAACCCAACATTATCTGTGTTTCTATTTTTTCATTTGCATAAAGAATGTATCTTGGTCTGTACTCAGATGTATCCAGAATTCTTTACCAGGTTATATCCTTGTTTCACTTCCACTGTAGATCATTATATTTTAATACTGTAATTAACATAATTAGAAATATTGATTCAATTTCAAATGAAGCAATTTAACTGTAAATGTGCCAAGAGGCTAAAAAATAATCAATTTGCTGTTGCTTTGCTTGCATGAATGAAATTTGATCCAGAGTCAGCAGGGTTTTTTTTTTCATTCTCTGGTTTGGATCAGTTGCCATTGATTTAGTATTGTCCCCAACTCGTGTATTTTTTTGATTGCTTGGTGTCAGATGCTAAAAGGTATAAAATGAGTATGTTAAAATAATCCTTGATAGTATCATTAGAGGGACACAGCACACTTAAAATGTGCAGCAATTTTCAGTTTTAGTGCATGCTTCTCCAGCAGGAGGTCGCATGGTAAGATTTAAAGTAGTGTGAGTATAATCTGGGTCCTGGAGAGTGGAGCAGAATGGCATTTTGCATGAGAAGAGAAAATTAGAAGTTGCATTTCTTTTTTTTTTTTTTTTTTTTGTCTAAATAAGACAGAAAAGTGAAGTATTTATATTGCATCATTTGCAAAAAACCCACAGTATTTGACTACATGCACATTCTGAAACAAGGGCTTTGAATAAGTGTGAATAATGAACAAAGAAAATCTTGTTGGTCTCCCAAGTGGAAGGAACAAGTTTCAGTCTACAGTTTAAAAAAATAAAAATCCATAAGAAACTTTGTAATCAACATATTGATGGCTGAGCTCTTTTCTTTCTTGCTTCTAACACATGAGTGTGACTTTTTTTTTTCTTTCAAAAAACTTTAGGAAAATTCCTGGACAGCATTTCTGTGTAATAGTTGAAAAGAATGGTAGAAACAGCCAGTGCTACTCTAGGTTGCCCTGGAGAAAATGCCACGCCAATTCACTTCAGCAGAGGAAAACTGTGGAGGTTTTTTCAGTAGAACTAGGCAAGCTGGCCACTCAGAAATCCATGGACCCTAACTGGATGCAACCACAGTTGCTGAGGGAGCTGCCTAAGGTTGTTGCTAAGCCACTCTCTGTCATTTTTAAAAGGTCATGGATAACAGGAGAAATAACTGAGAACTAGAGGAAAGCCAGTGTCAGTCCAGCCTTCAAAAGTGGCAAGGAATAGGACCCAGGAAAGGACAGGACAGTCAGCCTCATGTCCATTCCTGGAAAGATGATAGACTAGCTCATTCTGGAGGTCATCTCTAAGCACATAGAGAAAAAAAAAAAGAAGGTTATTGGGAGTGATCAGCATGGATTTGCTGAGGGGAAATCAGGCTTGACCAATCTGATAGAATTCTACGGTAGCATGACTGGCCCAGTAGCTAAGGGGAGAGCAGTGGATGTTGTCTGCCTCAACTTCAGCAAGGTTTTTGACATTGTCTCACATAACTTCGTTATGAATAACCTTAAGGACTGTGGGTTAGATGAATGGCAGTGAGGTGGATTGAGAACTGGCTGAATGACAGAGCTCGGGGGTTGTGATTGATGTTGCAGAGTCTAGCTGGAGGCCTGTGGCTAGTGGGTGCTCCCCAGGTGCCAGTACATAGTCCAGTCTTATTCAACATATTCATCAATGACCTGGAAGAAGGGACAGAGCGTACCCTCAGCAAGTTTGCTAATGATACAAAACTGGGAGGAGTCGCTGACACTCCAGAAAGCTGAGCTGCCATTCCATGAGACCTGGGCAGGCTGGACAGCTTGGTGGAGAGGAATCTATGGAAGTTCAACAAAGGCAAGTGTAGGGACCTGAAATAACCTCATGCTCCAGTACAAGGTAGGGGTTGACCTACTGGAAAGCAACTCTGCAGAGAAGGACCTCAGAGTCCTGGTGGGCAAGAAGTTCACTGTGAGCCAGCAATGTGCCCTCTTGGCCAAGGTAGCCAATGATATCTTGGGGTGAATTAAGCGGAGTTTGGCCAGGCAATTGAGAGAGGTTCTCTTTCCCCACTGCTCTGCCCTAGTGAAACCACATCTGAAATATTGTGTCCAGTTCTGACATCTCCAGTTCAATAGAGACAAGAAACTACGGGAAAGAGTCCAGCGGAGGGCTATGACAATGATGGGCAACTGCAATGATTAGAGGACTGGAACATCTTTCTGATGAAGAAAGGCTAAGAGACCTCTAGGGCTTTTTAGTCTGGAGAACAGAAGACTAAGAAGGGATCTTATCAATGCTTATCAATATCTAAAGGGTGGGTGTCAAGAGGACGGTTCAGGGTTCTTTTCAGTGGTGTCCAGCAACAGGACAAGGGGCAATGGGCACAAACTAAAACAGAGGAAGTTTCATCTGAACATAAGAAAAATAATTCTGTACTTTGAGGATGATACAGCTCTGGACCAGGCTGCCCAGAGATGTTATAGTGCCTCCCTCTTTGGGGACTTTTCAAAACTCACCTGGACACATTCCTGTGCAGCCTGCTCTCTAGGTGAAACTGCTTTAGCAGGATGGTCGTACTAGATAGTCCCCAGAGGTCCCTTCCAACCCCTATCAGTCTGTGATTCTGTAATTAAAACTGTAAAAGTAATCTTTACTTAGGATAGTAAGATTTTTTTTTTTTCTTGGTACATTTCAACTAAAAGTCTGAAGCTGGTTTTCAACTTACTGCACATTTCCATTAAAACGTGCTGTTCTTTCTAAAAATACAGACTTGGAGGGGAACAGAATGTTTAGTAGCACTTAGCCAGGAGTTGGCTGTGCACATAACTCCTGCCTTTCTGTAAATGCTGTTTAAAATTGGTTATGCGGTTTGATTCGTGGCTCAAGAACGGTTGAATGTGGGCTGCTAAACAAACTCGTGTTTTTCACGGGGTTAGGCTTAAAATAATGGATGAATACTGAGGGAGAAAGGCAGCGTGGAGGAGTGCTAGAAGTCTTGGTTTATGTGTCACTGCCATTGTGACACCACGTCTTCTTTTGTCAGCCTGTCGTATGTGAACTTGGCGTTTTTCTTGGCATGACATTTGGAGGCTGCTTTCCCCCTCCCTTCCCTTGCCAAATTTATATGGATGTATGGCCAAGGAGAGATTTAAAAAGGCCAGAAATAGACTCTGTCATTCTTTAGAATCAATCACTTTTGTTACGTTAGACTGACAGTAGTATCCACAGGAAGATTGAGAAGTATAACGACATATTGCATTGCCTATTTTTATGCCTGTTGTTTTCCTGGATGTACAAATACATGGTCCGTTTGCAAAATACTGTATAAAATCTGAGTCAGAAATAACACACATATGGAGCCCTTTAGGAAAGTGGTGCTTTCAGAAAGAGAAAAGTCAGTATTTTGTCCATCCTTTAGGCTTTTTTTTTTTTTTTTTTTTTTTTGGTGAGCCCCTGGAGGAAAGATACTATATAAATATGAAACATATCCTTTGTGAGTCTCACCAGTTTACTCCACAGATCCAAACTTTTTACTTCTAGGAGATTAGAAGAGGGAAAAAAAATCATCTTTGTATTTTAAAAACCAATGGGTTTTTTGGTTTCTTTCATTATCCTTCCATATGGATAACATTTAAGATGCTTGAGTAAGAAATTAATATCAGACAATCAGCCAAAGACAAAATGGGGAGACACTTACTGAGGAGCTGGAGCAGTTATTACATAATTACTGAAGTGATACTTAACATGTCAGGCTCTATTGTACAATTTGCTTGTAATATTAAAGAATATAAAGTACTCAATAAACCAGCAATCCTTATCCTAGTACTCATCAGTCAAGTGGTTCACTTTAGAATATACATGCATATATTACATACACAGACACACATAAACATATACATATACCTGCAAATGTATGTTCCCGTGTAGCTGTGTATCTATTTTTCTCCTCGATTTCATTATTTAATGTCTGTTGGAGCATTTCAACTCATTTACCCTTACTTCAGTTAGTGTGTAAAGTTAAATCACTGCAGCTAACTGGAGTAGTTATGTGTGTAGGTAAGTCTTTTTGTTTCCAGTAGAGATGTTATGTGAAACCTAAGGCAGCTGTTTCCACACGTCCCTTGAATTTCTATTCCTTTACTTTCTGAAAGTCATTTTAACTCACAGGTATGTAGTGATGTTTCTTTTCTGAATGCATCAAGAGAAAATCAACGTGTTTCATGTGCAAGTGCTGCAGATGCTGATAACTTGTCACTTCTTAGCGTGTTTGCTAATAATTACATTACCTAAAAACGCAGGACACTGAGAAAATTTAACCACTAGTCAACATGGCAGAGATAATACATATCTGCTGTTTTGTGTATAATTCTCTGTGCATTTTGCCTAGTAGTCCACATGTAATAGAAACATATTCATTAACTTTATAATGGAGTAATGGAGTCAAGACTGGCTCTGAATTGGCCCTGTGTCCAGTAGGAGTAGGGAGGTGATTGTCCCCTTGTACTCAGCTCTGGTGAGCCCACACCTCAAGTATTATGTTCAGTTTTGGGCACCTCAATACAAGAAAGATGTGGAGGTGCTGGAGCCAGTGCAGAAGAGGGCAAGGAAGCTGGGGAAGGGCCTGGAGAATAAATCTTATGAAGAACGACTGAAGGAGCTGGGGCTGTTTAGTTCAGAAAAGAGGAGGCTGAGGGGAAACCTCATTGTTCTGTACAGCTGCCTGAAAGGATGCTGTAGAGAGGCTGGTGCTGGTCTCTTCTCACAGGTAATTAGTGACAGAACAAGAGGGAACAGCCTCAAGCTGCAACAGGATAGGTTTAGACATTAGGAAAATTTTTTTCACGGAAAGAGTGGTCAGGCATTGGAATGTGCTGCCCAGCGAGGTGGTTGAGTCTCCAACCCTGGATGTGTTTAAAGGTTGTTTAGATGTGGTGCTTCGGGATATGGTTTAGGGGTGAACCTTGCAGAGTAGGGTTATTGGTCAGACTTGGTGATCCTGAGGGTTTTTTTGCAACCTCTATATTTCTGTGATTCTGTGATAATTTTAACCACTCTATTGCAGAATAGTGGAGCCCTGTCTAATGGCCTTTGAACGATCATGTGTATCACTACAGCAGAAGAAAAAGCAGATATAGCTGGTGAAAATTCCCATCTGATTGCAGTTATTGATGAAATTCTGACTTCAGCAGAAGCAGAGCAGGGTCTGACAGCAGGATATAAGACATAGCCAATGCTTTAATTGGTTACAACCTCTCAATTATGCAGAAGTCAAACATTTCAGTCTTCCCTGAGCTTGATTTAATTTGTTTAAATGTTATGTGTGCAAGTGGTGGGGGCAGCTGGCTTCTTTACAATCTCGTTGGCATTTGATCAAAGTCAAATGTTGCTTGCACTCACCAGGAAAAAAAAAATGAGGTAAAAATGCAGTATTGAAGGGTAGAACTCGTGCAGGAAATGTTACCATTTACTGTGCAGTTACAAAAGTCGTCATCCCCCCACTCCCTCCACTGTGCCACTTAACCTCAATTTAGATAAGGAAGAGATTTGACACGGGCTAGCTCTGTAGTACTGAAAGGATATTCAGTTTATTTCAACTCAAAGACTGTGTGGACAGCCCACTATGTTTTTGACTTCCAGTTTTATTAGAAACAGAAGAAATGCCAATCTAGTAGGAGGGATGACAGTGACCCCAGTCACTTTTACCAGTTTATAGATATATTCACACTCTCCATTCAACTAGCACGTGCTTGGAGAATGGTTCACTCTCCTGCCAGACTCCTTAGCTGTTTTGGATTTTTTTGTGTTTTGTGTTGGTTTTTGTTTTTTCCAGTTCTGCTCACTGAGGCTAGGCTGAAAGCAGCACAGTAACCAATAAGACATAATATAGACAACTCAGCATTTAAGTGAAAGGGAAAGATTTTTCAAAAAGAATGAAATTAATTAAAATGCAAAGATCTTACTTAAAAGAAAATGATTCATTGATTATTTTCTTTTCTGATTGGCCATAATCAGAATAAGCCTTTCTGAAAATTGCAGCCGGTGTTCCATTGACTCCTAAAATATTTTTCTTTTTCATCATCATCAAGACTGTACTCTTCCTCCTCCTCATATATCTTTTAAATACCCAGATTTTAATCCTTAGAAAATGATTCATTATAATTGGCACCATGAAGTCCCATACTTAATAGCTCTCACTGATTCAAAATCAGATTTGCATTCAAAAAATATGTTGTTCTTAAACATTATAACTTCAAAACTGCTTTTATTCAAATCAAGCTGAGTTCTTCTCAATTACGTATAATCCACAAAACCAAGTTAAAACCCAAAGGCCTGATTACTATTATAAGAACATAATAATGGTTTCACTGAGTTAGGCTGGACATCCCTCCAAGTCAGCATGCTGTCTGCATTAGCAGCCATAAGCCAATGTGTAGGGACAAATAAAAGAGCAAGTATAAAGGGTACTTTCTCAAGGACTCCCCAGCCATCAACTGTTTTGCCTGAGGTTTTCTAAGCCAAATGTAGACTCCATGGCATTCTTTAGCATGGACATGCATAATTTTTCCCTGACCTCATGTCAGCTTTTAGCACCCAGAGTGTCCTTTCAAAAGGCTCTTCCATTTTGAACCTGGCTTATAGTTTCATTTGATGGCCTGGTTTTGGTTTTTAACTGGATGAGACATAAGTAGTGAATCTCCAGCTGCTTTCTTCAAGCCACTTATGACTTAGCAATCATCTATCATATTCTCCTGTGTCAGCTCCATGAAAAAAAAGGGAGTCATAATTCTAGTCATTCTTTGTATAAAAGGTTTTCCTTACCTTTGGTCATGATATGAAGCCATTTCAGCTCCTTAGTAACCTTAGAAGATTTTGGGTGTGCAGACAGTAATTTTTTTGTGGTGGTAGGACCAGAACAGTAAGTAAGGTGCTTAGGAGCAAGTTCTTTCTCTACTATGAGGGTGGTGGAGCACTGGAATGGGTTGCCCAAGAAGGTGGTTGAGGCCCCATTCATGGAGATATTCAAGGTAAGGCTTGACAGGGCTCTGGGAAACCTGATCTAGTTGAGGATGCCTCTGCTTGCTGCAGAGGGGGTTGGACTAGATGACCTTTAGAGGTCCCTTCCAACATAAACCATTCTATGATTCTAGGAATGTTAGGACTTGCTATGCTGATCTATAATCTCCTTCATTTCTGTTTGGCTACCATATAGAGAATGAAACTGAATACAGCAGAAACTTTTCCCTATTTTTTTTCTAATTCAGAAAGAAAACCCCTACCAGTTAGGAAATATGTAAAACTTTACAATTAAAATTGCAGGACTTGGAGGAAGAGAGAGGGATTCAGGCTTCCCTACAAAGGAGAAGGAGGAGAAAGGCATGACAGAGGAGTTGAAAAAGTGAAAACCAGAAACTATAGATGGGTTACTCTTGCATTCTCTAAATGTATTCTTTCTCTTTCCTTCTTGCAAAACTTATATTTGGAATATAAATGTTCTGCAAGTTTTTCTTGAGATTACTCTTTTAAATTTGTTTTTCACCTTAACCTTACTTTTTAACATGTAGGAACTGTTTTTATCTAGTTATTCACAAACTCGTTTTCCTCCTATTTAGAACCTCAGGTAATTAGGTAGGTAGTTAGGTAATATAAAATTTAGAAAGCTAGAATCAGTATGGTTTGTTAAAAGATGAAAAAAGCTGAAAAAAAACTTAATTATGCCCAAACTGTTAACACATACCAAGATGATATCAGTGAAAGAAGGAGGCACTCAAATGAAAAAAGCATTTCAGGTTGTGCACAGGTGTGAAACACAAGCATATCAGGATTCTCTGGAATATCTGTTAAAACATAGCTCCCTCAAGCAAAACCATGGCTCTGTGCTTTGGAACCCATAGAACCAAATCTCCTATTAAATGGATAAGCCCTCAAGGAGAAAAACACACCTCTAGGTTAAGGGTGTCTCAATGAGCTTATTATTTTCCAGTTCTATTCTCTGTCCTCATTTGACATATTTAGTCAGTGAAATGCTCATCCTGATGTCTGGCCTCCCCTGCCAAGTTTTCAGAATTAGGACCACAATTGGAAGCCATAGAAATAATCTCATTTTGTGAGCGAGAGATCCGCAGATCCAATCCACACCAGAGACTCGATTATCTAATGTATCCAATCTGCTTCAAATTATTTCACATATACTTATTCAAGCTTTTTCTAAAAAGTGTTCAGAACCTCTCACCCAAACCAAAAGCACTGTGTGCTTCTGATTAACTGATTCAGCATTTCTGATAAAGCCTGAATCTTATACACTGAGACTGACTATTTAGGGTTGAAGCTGTTCCTTTTAGAGCAGTGATTGGAGGGATCCCAGCAGAAGTAGTGCAGGCACTTTCCCTGATTTTGTAGTTCAGGAACTGATGTTATTTTTTGATAAATACAAAGATGAGAGGGAAAATACAGAACCCAAAATATTATTGAACCAGATCTAGTAAGGGATTCACTCCACCTTGATTCCAGCCTCCAGATACCTTTTCAAATATGATACTATGAGAGGTATAATCTGACTAACTGTATTCCAGATCCCCAAATGTTATTTGATGTTCAGACATGGGAATGCTTCGATTTCAGCAGTTCTACTTGTTGGTTGAAAGTAATGACACCCAGAAAAAAAGACTCCTGCAGCTCCTGTCCTCTGAAAGAACAATAGTGGAGTGCTAAAAGTCACCAGTGTACTCACATAATTTAGGCATATTGATTAATTTAGTCTAGATCCTTTGAAATGGATATAGTGAAAAGGGAGAGCTTTCAGAGCATTACAAGTACATTGTAACCAGTCATAATTAACTAAAAACCAGAAAACCACCAAAAAGCCAGGAGTGACTTGTGGCTCTCTGAAAGACACTGAGATGTGAGACAACACACTGACTTAAAACGCTTTATTAGAGACCAATCATTGACAGAAAGCCCTACAAGGATGCAGTCAAGGGCACTTAGTAAATTCATGATTGTATACATGATTGTGCTAGCAATGGGCTATAAGAGTTAAACTTCTTCTGATAGTTGAAAATTAAAAGCACAGTGACAAACCCAATACTTTCTTATCTGATAGATCCAGGTTCCCTGGTGGGGATATTAGCTAGGAAGTTTTTGTTGCTTTTATGGAGAGGAGTTTTTAAAATTGTTTGGTTTTCTTTCTGAGCTTTGCCGCAATTAGCAAAACCCTGTAAAGCATTAAATCTGGCAATATAACTCTGTAAATAAAAGGTCATTGTTGCTCATATTTTCTTTTATTGTTGCAGTTTTGTTCAAACGTTCAAACAAACAAACAAACCCCCTGCAAGTAAACATACCTCTGTGTTACTCAGAGTCACTGGTAAGACAAACTCTGAGAGGCTGTGTGGGTGTCTTATAGCAAAAGAAATTATTCATACTTGAGGAGGGGGTGTTTATCACATAATATTAATATTTCATAATAGCACTAATAGGTAACTCTGTGTATTAAGCACTGTAAGAATACTTGGGCTCAGAGTCACAAAAGCACTTAGGACTTTGGGTGCAAGATTTCCTCTATGTGATTCCAGGAGTTAGTGTCTTTGCTGAGATGTCATAAGGTGACAAACATTGCCAGGTATAGTCTCTAAAACCATGAGTAGGATGTGAGTATTGATTCTTGCAGGGGTGCAAAATTAGCTTCAGTTTACTTAATTCATCTGGATACTCCCATTTATAAATGATCCCTATTTCTTAACCTTCATGCACAATCCTTCAAATGTGCATATGGTTACAGATGATTCAGAGAAACGTTTGTGCCCTGCCACTGCTTAATGGTAATTTAAGTCCTGGTCCATTTTGATCCACAAATGTTAGAAGGGTGAAATCTGAAAGCTTGTAAAAGCTCATGACTCACCAAGAATGAGTAAGGACTGAAATACACATTCTGAGCAGCAGCATATGATAAATGCTGCTGGAAAAATTAGTTTCATTGTCCAGTTTGAGTATACAGCCTAATTTATAAATGAAGCACTGCCAACTGTAGCAGGGATATTGTCTGCCACACAATACTTGACTTTATTTTTAGAGCCCTAGCTATTAGAATCATGTGATTGAATAAATTCTCCCCTTCAATTTGTATAAATAACTGCATTGCTGTCATTATTCCTGAAAGTTTGACAACATCACTCCTATAGAATGAATTATTAGAGGGGCAAAAAAGACCATACAACTTATTGCTTTTTAAAAGTCTCATATTTTGAAATTGCCTCTGTGATTAGTTGGAGTTACAGTGTTTGAATATGTGAGCTTTGGCCATATTCTGAATTTAAATGACACAATTCTAAAGTAGTTGGGCTTTTTGTTTGGATGGAATTTTTTGTGGGTTTTTTTTTGCTTGTTTTGTGTTTTTTTTTTTTTTTGCTTCGTTTGTTGGTTTTGGTGTGTGGTTTTTTTTTTCTTTTTCCTTTTTGTTTATTTACAGTCACTGCTGGTGACCTGGTTCAGAAATATTTGAAGAGTGATGTGACTGGGGGTGTCCTAGTAAAATCATGTGTAGTCTTGTGGTGGGTTGAAATTACCCCCCCGACATAAAATTGCCAGACCAACTCAGTGGAAGTAAATGAAGCTGTATTTACAAGCAAAATTACAATCTAAACATGAAATGCAATGAATATATACAAAATACACAATATTTACATATATATAATTTATAAACAACACAAAAACCCCCATGACAAAGCAGGGGGCTACTCATAGCTTCCCTCTCCCTGCTCCCTTCCCTACCCCCCTGTACATGAGACAAGAGAAAGAGCAGAGAGTTGCTCTTAGTTACTTAACCACAACAAGAACTCATTCAAGGTCAGCGAAGCCAGCAGAAGCCAGAAGGTAGTACCTGCTAGAGCAAGGAAGCCAAAAAGCGAGAAAATTAGTTTACAGCTCTAATTTTTATGGTAGATATCTGTCCAATGGGATTATTTAGAACTTATCATTACTTTCCTCTTTACATCAAGTGGTGATTGATTTACATCCTACCACTTTCTGTTCAAGATCTGTGGAAAATTTTCAAGGCACAGCCTAAAACTACCACAAGTCTTTACACGACACTGCATAAAGGTATCTTAAGATTAGAGACATAGTCAATGCAAAGCTATTTTAAGATTAGAGGCATAGTATCTGCTAAACTGGGAGGAAGCTATGACTTTCCTTCTCATCTCCCTCTGGTGAAGAGTGATGCAGCTATAGATCATGCGCTCTGGTTTTCGCTATGGTTCTAGAGCCATGGTAGCACAGCAGTGGGAAGTCATACTATTGACAACAGCCAGGAATAACTGAAACAACTCAGTTTATTCATTGCAATATTCTCATCAGGTAATCTAATTATGGAACTTAGTCTCTTCTGCCTTTAGGTTCTCTGATTATCAAGGTTAGTGCAGGGTTTTGACTATTTGTTGAATACTTTCCCTGGCTCATATGTACACACCTGCAAAATGTGGGATATATGTGCAGTATAGCTCATCCTATTCACAGAGGATCAGTTTGGTACTAATCCAGAATGCTGATCTCTGAGACTGAGAAGCTATTGATTCAGAGTGAGGGTAAGTTTTTTTAAATCCTGGGGTTTTTTGAAAAAAAATTTCATCTGGGCATCATACCTGACATCATAACTGATTTAAACCTGTAAATTGGTGGAGGGTGGGAAAGGAGGAGAAGGTGGGGTTAGGGAGGGTGTGTTGGGAGAGTGGAGCAGGGGACAGGAAGGTTCTCTGGACCTTGAAAGGACAAATAAATTTTTTCGTTCCCGTCCCTCTGGAGAGCCTCAGCTTATTTAAAGGCTAAAGTGAGCTGTGGGACTGCCTAGCTTGTTTTTTGACTTCACAGAGCTGGGAGCAGCATTGAAGGAGTAGGATTTCTCCGTGTAGTGATGAGCCATATGGGGAGTTTGTGTAATATTTCCTTGTGGGGAAAGGAATGAAACAAGATCGTGATTCTCTGTTCCTTCTTTAGAAAGTCCATCATTAGAAGTCTTCTGCTCTTGGAAAAGGCTCCACCCTCTGACATGCAGAACCAACCATCTTCTTAATAGCAGATACTCTGTTATAATACACACACACACACAATGTTTGGCTCCATGCCAGGCTGTAATTTGTTTTTGACATCTATCTACTGACTAACGTGACAGCCCACACAAGTATTTATTTCCAGAAGG
This sequence comes from Indicator indicator, assembly GCF_027791375.1. NCBI lineage: Eukaryota > Metazoa > Chordata > Aves > Piciformes > Indicatoridae > Indicator > Indicator indicator. The sequence goes on along the minus strand of NC_072012.1, from coordinate 9,025,388 downwards.
AGGAATGCATAATGAGAGCGGTAGCTCTCCCAAGTTCTGAAGAGCTGTTTAATGAAAAGGAGGGGGAAAGAGCAGCCTCCTACCCTTCCTCCCAAATGACAGGTTTTTCAAAGCCCGAGTACCAAATTCAACAACTTTGAAGTTGGCCTTTTGCATTTTTTTTTTTTTAGCTACCATTTTCTCTCTGCTGTAGCTTCACAGAAACTGGTATTTGTTCTTTGTTGGGCTGAAGATGTTTGGAGACTTAAAAGAGAGGTGTTGCCAGAATGTGAATGGCTGAGAGCTAGGCGAAAGGCTGGGGTGCATGCTGCCTTGCACATGCTCCTGCACACTAGGTCTGCTTTGGCTCCTGCAGCTTTGGAATCCTAGAGCACCCTGGCAACTGTTCGAAGTCCTGGCCATACTGAAGGCCCAGTAGCCCTAGCAAACCTACCAACCCCTGCAAGTAAAACTCCTGAGCAATTCAAGTCAGAAACCAGGCTGAAGACTTTAAGGGAAGATGTGGAAGGGTTGTTGGTAGATTTAACTGTTTGTAGGGATGAACAAAGGAGACAGAGGATTCCTATTTCATGAGACCCTCATGTTGAAGCAGGATGATTTGATCTAGAGGATCAAACTTTACCTGAAAATAAGTTACTAGTTGTTGAATGATATGGTGGTGTTACATGAGATGTCAGACTAGGTGAACTGGATCATCCTTTGTAGCCTGAGAAGCTATGAATGGCAATGTGTTGGGATTTATGCCCTCCAGCTGTACTACTACTGCTGCTGGGTCTTTGCTTGAATAGGAATTTATTTAGTTCCAGGATAGTTCTGTAAGTGTACTGCCAAATCGTCCAACTCTGCAGATTGAGCACGTCACAAGCACCTGGTTGATACGCTTATATTCTTTTAATTTGCTTCCAGTTATTATTACTGCATTAGTAGTTTTAAAAGCCAACCCAATGATAAAAAACATAGCTAAGCTCTTCTACTGAAGAGCAATGCATCCTACTGAAAGTTTAACAGAGGGCCACAGGCAAGTTTCCTGCTCATGCAGCTCTTTATTACAAATAACTGTTCATTGAATATGGATTCGGAGTAACTGAAAAGGGGTTTGTCTGCATGCCCTTAGTCAACACAAAGGGTTAATTTTATGGGAGGCAACTGACTCCTGGGAAAATCTCCTGACCAAATTCAAGATGTCAGGGTAGTGTCTTGTAGGTGGGTGTGACTGTATGGAGATGTTTGTGTGTATTAAGCTGAGCTGTGAAACTTGCAGTGCATAAACTTTTTTTTTTTTTTTTTTGTAAAGGTTCTTTGTAGGTAAAAATTGTTATTAGAATTCTTAAATATAACAATATAATATTTTTTTATAACCAAGAGATTCATTTTCCTTGAAATGGCTGCTGAGAATAAGGAAGGTATTCCCTTACAAGCTATAAATGTTTTAAGACAGGTCAGATTTTAGATCTGAGCGACTCAACAGAGACCTATAATCCTCTAAGGGTTGAGAGGGTAATTTACTCACTATGTCCATGCAGTCTTTAGCCTCTCTGCTGAGTCTGCATTAGTTATATTGTAGGCTACAGTCTGCTGGAAATTAGACTGTTGCCACATAAGCTGCTGAACACCCAGATGAAGAAAGTGAGTGTAAATTACTACTGGAAATAGTGTTACTATGACTTGTTGGCCTAGTGGTGAAAGACATAGAAACTTTTTACTTGGTTCCTTTGGTCAAGGTACGTTGTCCTAAGTGGCTCTTGTATGTGTTCTGTTTCTTTCTTTCATTCTTTAATCCCTCTTATATTTCCCAGTTTCCTCACAATTCATAGCTGCCCAAACACCACACCAGCTCTCTTCTGGAAGGGTGCTTTTCCCTCCTGCTTCACCCTTCCTCCCCACTGCCTCCTCCTGCCACATTGGCCCAGTTGTTTCTACAGCTAGAACATGAACTGAGGTGGGTAACCAATCTGAGTTAAAACCTAGATTTTGTTTCAATAGCAAGTTAGCTTTAATTAGGAGAGCCACTGGTTTATTGGGTAGCTCTCTGAATGCTCGTGCAGTCACATAGGTGGGGATAGCAAAGGAGGATGATCAGGAGACAGCTTCCTTTGGAAGCACTGTGAATTTAAATTGGTATACAATGTTTGGTAAAACATGGCCTATTCCCCTCACCTCCTGGAGAAGGCCGTCATTATTAGGCTTTATTTTATTTTTTTCCACAGTTCCTTTTAAATGCTTCAGCTTTTCAGGAAAAAGAAGAAAAAAGAAAAGGAAAAAAAAAAGACAAAAAAAAGAAGAAAATAAAAAAAAAAAGAAAAAGGGAATTAAACCAGGGGTGAAAGCAAGAATAAAATGATGCAGGGACGGATGAAGTCACAGTATAGACTGAGAAAACTGTTCAGAGAGCTGCTGCTTCTACACTGAGAGCTGTTAACGTCCTCACCTTGTGCTCTGCTGGAATCCAGTGAAATGAGTAAAGCTTCATTTTACCCCTTCTTTGCCACATTCTTTTTCTACATCATGCTTTTGCAGTTCACACAACTGCAGCCCAACCTTACCATGAGGTGGGGGTTGCACCCCAAATGATTTTGGAATGTGGGAACTGGAACAAGGACTTCCTTTTTCTTTCCTAATGGCTTGACCTGTGTTTGAACTTAGATCTCTAGGGGCAGCTGTATAAACCTGCCAGTGAACTCCACAACTATGTCCTAATCCTTGCCTTCTACTCTGAAGAGTGTTTCACTCATGTAGAAGGTAATGATGGAAGTGTAAAAAACCCTTGGGTGCACTGCAGAAGTGGCCAGTCAAAGCATCTGGTTTTATTGACCACCCTGGCTTTTTTGTGTTCAGTGTCTTTGCAAAATGGCTTTTATCAGAAAGAAAAGCTATCAACTGTGACAAATGTTCCAGGCAAAGGATCTGATTGAGGCAGAGTTTGTATTAAGTGGCTGTGATGTTTTACAATTCATAGCACACAGTGGGAAATAAGGCCAAAAGGATGTTGTTTATTCTGATCCTTAAAGGTAACAAAGTTGTGAAAAAGTTTACTAAAGCTTCTCTCCTTCCCTTCTTGCCTTTCTTTTGTGCCTTCAAATCCTTTCTAAGTATACACATATACACACAGATTTGTGTCACTCTGTGAAGCTCCCTATATAGCTCTTTTGGAGGAAGCCTCTAATTGCTTTCTGCTATCCTAGCAAGAAAATCAACATACAAAATGTCTTTCTTTCTCCTGTCGCTGTTCATGAGAGTAGTTCAGAATCTAGTTCAGGCACTCACAGGTGCAGACTAGTGTCTAAATCTTGCAGATAATTCCCATTTTTCTCTGTGTTGTATAATCGTCTACATCTTTATTTGTGAAGGCAATGGCAGAGTTACTGTGTAGCGTGTCCTTGCTTTCTCCTTAGCCATTGTGTTCCTCTCCTATTGTTATTTTGAAGTGGGCCCAGTTGGTTCTTTATCATTCTCTCTTCTGTGTTCCATTTTATTTACTTCCATTGGTGTGATCTCTGTTATTTATTGCTTGCTACTCTGTTTTTTGGCCTCTGGAATAATGGTTGTGCAGTGTGTTAGCTTCATCCTAGGAACTACAGAGTCCTTCATTAGCAGCTCCTTTGTCTCTTTTTAATATTCTTTCCCAGCATTGCTGCTGTATACCTTTCTTTGCCTTTAAGCATTATCTTTGAATTTGAATTTCCATTCAGTTAGACTGAAAGTATGTCACTCCCTTGTTTCTAAATTTGCCCAATATTTTCAACATCTGATAATATATTTATGCATTTCAGTAATTCTAAACAGTTTTTCATGCATTCTCTGAAGTCTTACTAAAAGAAAAATATTTCATGCTGCATTCCCCTCTTATTATGCCTGATCAATTATCTGTATCTAGTCAAGTGGCATTACTTGGGATTTTCAAACTGTAAAAGTTTGCTTTTGACGTTTCCAATGTAAGTATTCACACAGCATTCTTTGTCAGACTTGTGGAGATTAGGGAGGGGAGGTTTGTTTTGTTTTTTTCATCTGTATAAATCACCCATGTCCCTAAAGGAACTAGGGCATTACGTGGCCCCCATGACCAAAAAAAAAAAAAAAAAAAGAGAGAGAGAACTGCAGAGTGGTCTGAGCACATGACAGAGGTTTTGGAATACTTAAGTTCTAGTAACCCTGTGGTAGTTTTAGGCTGTGCCTAGAAAGTTTTCCACATATTCTGAACAGAAAGTGGTAGAATCTAAAGAAATCACCATTGGGTGTAAAAGGGAAAAATGATGTTAAGGTCTAAATAATCTCATCAGCCTGGTACCTGACATAAAGTTAGATCTGTAAACTAACTTTCTCTCTTTTTCACTTCCTTCACTCTAGCAGATACTAGCTGGCTCTTGCTTAGCTGCTGCTGACCTTGGCTGGGTTGCTTTGTTTTGATTAAGTGCTAACAAACTACTCTCTGCTCTTTCTCTTGTCCCATGTACAGGGGGAGTGAAAAGAGTAAGGAGGGGGAAGATGTTGGTAGCCCCCTGGTTTCGTCCAGGGGGGTTCTTGTGTTTATAAATTGTAAATATATGTAAATATTGTCTATTTTGTACATATTCGTTGCATTTTGTAATTTAGATTGTAGTTTTGCTTGTCAATACAGCTTCATTTGTTTTCCAACTGAGCTGGTCTGGCAATTTTATGTTGGGGGGAATTTTCAACTCACCATAAACCCCAGCTGCTGCAAGAGGTGATATTTGATCAACTGATATTCAGTCAGCCAAGTCTTGAAAATTACCTCATTATACAATTTATCTTTTTGATCACCCACTTCCTGAAAGAAAAAAAAACCACTACTGTTGCTGCTTCAAGTGCTGTCACAGCCACCCTGCTTGCACAGCCGACCATAAGGTTGGATGAACAGGGCCATGTGACTATTCAAATTTATGTTTTGGATAGGGCTCATGACAAATGAAGTGGTACAATTAAAGGAAAGATGAAGAGAGGAGTGAGGGTTCTCTCTTGATGACTAAAGTTTTGGGGGTTCAAAGTCAAAAAGTTCAGTTTCCAGCTTTGAGTGGATACATCATGTGTGCATTAACTCTTTGGCCTTAGTTTTAGCTCCTGCAGCTTCCTTTCACAAGTGAACTCAGCTGCTATCTCTGGAGTTTTATTGAATCTAAGAGGCTTCTAGGAATGATGCCGGGATGTTCAGAATTTCAGAGAAAGGACAGAGAAAGGTATTGAGACTGTCACCCTCTGTATATTAAAGTGCATTAGAGAGCAGGAAGTCTTGAGATAGAAGTCCACTGTCAACTCATCTTTGTAATTTACTTCTGCAAAGCACCTGCACAATTGTTGACCATTCTTAATTCCACAACTTACAATAAATTGTTTTACCTTGTGATACAGGAGGTAAATCTCTCAAGGGCTTGCTACTTCAGCCTTTTTCTGTCCACTAACAAGCAGAGGTTCGAGTGTGCTGCTGCAAGAAATTTGTCCCCATGTGCCTCATCTCCCATTCCTTCCAGCTTCCTTGAACACTTTTCTTCTTCAGACTTGCAGCACCTCTTTTTAGAGTTTAGTTGTCAGTTGTGTTTTTGTTATCTCTGTCTGGGCTTTGATACATTTCTGGATCTGTAGATTGCTTGTTATGGAATTTATAGAAAGGAAAAGACATGTAACTCTAACTTTGTGACCTTCGCTTGCTTCAGTATGTAGCCAGGCCTGCACACCTGAACCTAGAAAAATACTTTGAACTGTGAAGCCTTGTCTTCATCTCCAGAAGGGATCCTATGGAGGACATTAGAAAATATCATCAGGGAAGATTAGATAAACAGTGCAATAGTGCACTACCTTTGATTTGACAGCAGTAATCCATTGGATTAAGATGAGATTATACCTTTTAACTCGCCTTTATTAACAAATAGTGTTTAATAGATGTTGGGCAGTTTTATTCTCACAATACTTTTGTAAGGAAGGCATGTTATCAAAGTTGGGAAACTGAGGCAAAGGGAATTATCTAAATCTTAGAGAACACCTCCAGTTGCATCTCTGTTCTGATGTGCTTAACCAGAAGTAGACACAGGTCCAGTCAGAGCAGCCAAGCCATGTGGGGATTCCATTAAAATCAAAGGTGTGCTAATAGCTGATGGGTTTGCAAAAAAAAAACTGTTCATGATGTTGCCTTCCTCTTCTGTCCTCTGAATTTAGCATGCTCTTCAAGTTTTCTAATAACATCTAGAGCTCGGTTTCATTCCTGTACCAACATTCACTTGCAAAAATGAGCAGGATCACCTGAGTTCAGAGTACTCGAGCACAGGGTGACTTTGCCCCTGTGCCAGTTAGCAGCTGTCTGTGTGGGCACGACAGCCTGGATTTGGATTGAGGTGCCTAGATGTAAGCATTCAGTTTAGGTTCTGTATTTCCCTTTTTGCTTTGTTTGCTTTCACCAAAGCTATACTTTGGAGTGTTGGAAAATTGAAAGGTTGCTCCGAGCAGTTTCATGACTACCACGCAAATATGCCTGCCATTGGAAAACAGTAATCACTCCAGAGTAATGCAGTAATGCTAATCATCCTGTGCTGCTGGAATCAGATGTGCATGATGTGCATGTGTAGAATTGCTGGGGAAAGTCTATATGAGGGTTGGAGAAGTGGCAGGGATTTCTTTTTGTTTTGGTTTGTTTTTTTGTTTTCCTCTTTTCAACTCATCCAGGATTTCTGATGGGAATATTTCACAACTGAATCTCTGCCTTCCCTTGAGGGAAATGCAACCATTTAACTTCTTTCTTCTTTATATGTATATGGAAGGACTGATGGTTTGATCCCATGGGAAGTCTGTATCTGTTCACAGTTACATTTGTTCGTTTCAGAAGGATTGTCTGTTATCTAGTAAAAAAGAGAGAGGAAAAACCCCAACAAAATGGATTTGGCTTAGTTTGTTGTATTGCCAGTTCTTTCCGCCACACCAAAGATGTGCATTTCCTAATTTAATTTTAAGCTGAGGTGAAGGAGGGAGAAATCAAAGAAAATATTAGATTGGAGAGGAGGGAGGGGCAGAAATGTCAATCAGGAAGCATCAGCTTTGAACTGCATACAATAAATTAATTTATTGTTTGTTTTTCTGATCACATGAAGCTGCATCTCTTTTTGCCCTGCTTGATCACTGGAAGCAGCCCATTTTAAAGCAAAAAGGAGAAGCCCCGAGTTCACATCTTGGTCTTGAGGCATACTAGGATGCAAACTTTAATGACATTCATACAGAGGAAAAGAAAAAAATTGTGAGGCAGAGTACTGAAACAAAGGGAGGCAACGTATCAAGAAAAGCAAGCTTTGATGCCATTTAGAAAGGGTCTGGATCCTATGATTTATCTAAAAATGACAAGATCTCCCTCTAAAAATGCAAATGTCTGCACTGCATCTTGTAGATATAATGAATGAGTCTTTCACACAATGGAAACATTCAACTTACTCTGGGGCACTTACTGTGGCTCCATATGCTGAGCTGCATGCTCCTGGCCTTTAATCACTCTGCCTTTGTTTTTTCAAAACTTAAATTAGAAGCACATTAGTGTTTATATGGTGTACACTGGGGGTTTGGGTGTTTGTTTGTGGAGAGTTGTTCTGCTTATTCAACATTAAACAAGCCAGATTAATGCAGTCCTCTTGAATGCAGGGGATGTGGCAAAGCATGGGAAAGTTAAGTTGGCAACAGCAAAAGGATGTAAATTTTGAGCTGCTAACAGCAAGTAGGACTCCAGCTTTGGGGCTAGGGGAGAACCCATGTTACACAGCAGGGAGCCATTTAAATCCTCCTTTGACCTGCCGTGAGGATGCCTGCATGCTTTCTGGTTTATTTGAAATTAGATCAAGTCAAAGTTTTCCTTTGTTGTAAGTTTGGATTGAAAAGAAGCATTTCATAGGTATGTGGACTGAGCTGCAGCCTTGCTGCTACGGACGTGATCCGGAGCACAACGCACCCAATCCAAAGGCTGCCATTAACAGAGGCTTTAGTACAGGCAATGTCTTACTATTAGCAGTTTTACTTGGGATTAAGAGAAAGAATAGAGATCCATCCATCAAGTAAAACAGGAAACTAACCACTCTTTCCTTGAAGTTTTTTTTTTTTTTGAGGAGTTTATCTCACATGCAATAGTATTTAATTTTCTGGATGCATATATCCAGTGTATGTGTGAGTGGGTACACTTGTAACTCTGTTGTAAGTCTTAAAAGCTTTGTTTCTGACAGAAAAGCAGGCTAATTAATAGGAGTAGGAGGCAAAATGCCAGCTTGTAGATTTGTTTCCCCTGCAGAAATCGGCCCCCGTTAGACTGCTCCTTCTTGATCTGATGTAACAAGAAGAGAGAGTCAGCTGTGAATCAAGTGCCTTGTTCTCATTTCCTTGATCATTGACATGGTTTGAGAGAGAGAAAGGAGGAGGGATTATTTGTCAGGTTATTAAAAAAAAAAAAACAACCTAGCTCCCCCTCCTCCTCTCCTTCAAGATGCACAGGCATTTCCAGAATGTTCCATGATAGGAATCTGACTTTTCCCATTAAGTATTGTCCTCTTCTCCCCCTACTCCTTCTTAGTTAAAAAATGCTGTTTACAAGCCACTAAGCAGATAATTCTGAGCTTTGACAAGCGGATTGCCAGTTAGCAATACAGTTGAAAACGTGTTGTTTTTTCCAGTCAGCAAGCTGTTTAATGGTTTCAGAAATTAAACGCTAATTGCACTTGAGTGAATATGTGCTTTTCTAAGCCTACTGTTCCCATTATTAGAGTATTTACCAGTTCAGAAAAATTCTTTCTTTACATAAATCTGCTAATTCTTCATTGCTGCCCTGTCCTGGAAAGCAGCCATGCTGAGTGTTTTGGCCACATCAGACTGACGAGCTGGGGTGGGATGGGTTTGGGGTTTTCTGGTGAAACTTTAATCATTGACTGTGACTGCATGTCTGTGTGCTGGGTTTGCTTGCAGGACTGTACAAGTTTGTTCACGTAGTGTTCACATTGTAATCGATCCCTTGTGAAGGAAAATTGCATGTTGATACTCTTGCTATGTTATCAAGGAAATAAGAACCTTGATTGTCTTCAGAGAATAAGCGAGAAATATGAAGGTAGATTTGGTAGTGGAAAAAGTTAGCTTTGGTAGGCTGCAGTATGCTTCTGCAATAGATAAATTGCTGGTGTGTATAAGAGCTTGGGATGCTCCAAAACCAAAATTTTAATACCCATAATATTAATGGCAGCCTTTCCTGGATAATGTGGCTGGTTAGAAAATCCAAAGCCAGTGCACCTTAGTAAAGAGACCGTTCCACTCTTGCCTGACATTTACTTTCTTTCTAATTAATGTCATGCACAGAAGGGGTAATCATTCAGATATTTTTCTATCTTAAAAAGAGTCAAAGATTTAAAACCAAGCATTTACCCAATGTAATTAATTTGAGAGGGGATTCGGGTTGGGGGGAGGGTGTGTTTGGAGGGGAGGGACGTTCCCCTCTTCTGTTGCAGAGAGTGTTTGTCATTCTTTGGCAGGAACGACTAATCTATTGTCTGACTCTCCAATCTGGATTCATAGAGGGTGGCTTTCATTCCCACCCCCGCCGACAAAACTCTTCTGATGTGCTGTGTATTTGTTTGGGAGGGGAAAGAGGAGGGGGGAAGGGAGAAGGTTATATGTTTCTGACCTGCTTTACTGCTTTTCAACTGAAAGTAAATTAATGCACACACTAGATTCCCCTCTGCTGTGCTGATTGGATCCTTGTGCCGATTAAATATTTCACACTGATAGAGGGATGCTGAAAGCACTCAGCTGGTAATGTGGTGTGTACATCAGTGGTACAATAACTGACTTTCAGGTTAAAGTCAAACAAAACCCCCAGTCTGCTGCAGTTTTGATTAAAATGAGTTTCACTTTGAATTTAAATCCTTGAGCCTGCTGCAGCGATGGCTAATTAACTGAGATCTGATAGAGAGAAAGGAATACATGCTTACTTCTAATGACAGGCAAGAAGGAAGTTGTCAAAAAAAAAAAAAAAGATAAAAAAAGAAGGGAAGAGTGGGAAATAAAGGAAGAAAGAAAAGGAAGAAACCAACAGACAAAATAAGCCTTTTGAAAAATAATAATGCTGATATTGTACTTCAGCACACGTAAACCGCTCTGCTTGTGTTTCACACTCAGCCGCCTTTGGCTGAAAGTCTGCCGTGGAATGGCTGTTTTGACAGAGTCCCAGATTTTCCTCTATTTTTCTAATCCCCCCTGAGAAAAACTAACATCCAAGATCCACCTCCTTGTTTATTAATTGTGCTTTTGGAGGCTTCCTTTAGGAAAGGGGTGGTGGGGTTGGAACAGGGTTTTGCTGCACAGAGCAGCCAAGCAGGTGTCCACTCAGTTCCACGCAGCACTAGCCTGGAGGATGAGGAGGAGGAAGGCTTCTTGCCCCCTGATACCATACATCATCCTGACCTGTGGTGACCCCTCCCTTGGGGTCATTAAAAATACTTCTGTCGAGCAATTTCTCTTCACTCCCCTCCTTTCTCCCCGTCCCTTCCCCCCACCCCAGCTTGAGTGTGGCAGGGAGAGCACTTGCATCAAACTGACAGGTCATTTACTGAGAGATTGTCAGGAGGGACTACCCCAGCATTCCTTAAAAATGCACCTCCTCCTCCTCCTCCTTAAGGGGTGGCATGGCTGGAACACCATTACATCAACATAGAGTATTTCAGGAACAGTGCATAAAACTTTTCCATGCAAGGGTCTTCATCCTTGGTTGTATGAAGAAAAAATGTTTAATGTCTTCTCTTTGGCCACAGGCAACCTGGTGTCCAAGGGTTGTATGCAAAGGAAATAATTGTCTGTGGTAGTCCAGGGATAAAATACAGACTACAGAGCCTTTTGCCTCCATAAACATCTACCAAATTCCTGTGGGTGCCCATGCATGTGTACATATGTATGCCCAGCATAAGCCCTGCTCATTTGTGTTTCAGTGTGTAATATTGTGGTTGGTTCATGACCTAGGGCACAGATCAGGCAGGATCAGCTGTGTATGTAAGTAAAAACTTGGAAATACATGAGAAATACATGGAAATTCATAGGGTTGTACCAAAATCCTAAGACACAATACTACAGTGCCATAGCTGGTGGCTGTCTACCATTTGTGTGTTGTCAATCTTGGAATATTAAATATTCCATTGTTCAAGAGAATTTTATTGTGACAATTGAGTAAATGAACAGAGGTCATGGCCCTCACTGCTAGAGAAGTCTGTTCAGCTGTTTTGCATGCAGGGCCCTAGATTAGTGCCAAATGTTAAATTATTAATTGACAAGCCGTCATTTTGGCTTTAAAGTGGATTGCCAGTCTTCTGCAAGCTAAATAAACTCTCAGGGTTGTGCCAAGTGTTTTATCTTAGCCATAGGGCCAGTACGGAAAAGAACTGCTATTGCTCTGAAAACAATTGCAGTTTTATCACAGCAAAACTGCTTTGTCAGGAGAGCATCATTCTAGCAAGACTAATGGACTGAAGTCTCTGTCTACAGCATGTAGGTGTTACAGTATAAATGTGATGGACAGTGAAATTTTAAGTCGTTTTTAAACTGTTCCAGGGAAACATGAGGGTTTGTTGAGAGGCGTGCGTCTGTTTTAAATCACCGCTGTGGCAAAGTGCAGTCAGCAGCCAAGTATTCCTCCATTGCAGAATATGACCACATTCTTATTTGAGATGTGTGTGCAAAGTAAAGTTGACATCGGATCAGTAAGGATTTGATGACGTGATGTAAGCTGCAGCAGAGTCGAAAAAGAAGGAAACAAAACCTCACATTAAAAGCAGCGCTGGGGCTGGCTGGAGCCTGTGTGCACGTGCTTGTGCATACATGTACCGTATTGCTCAGTGAGCGTATCACAACAGCATGGCCACCTCCAAATCCTTTCTCTCTTGGCTCCTTCCAGTTCTTTATTCACTAAACAGAGTGATTTTGTGGTACATGGTGGGAAAAGCAGTGTTTGAGTAACTGATGGTAGGAAGGCTAAAACTGTTGCACTTTCTCACCTGCAAGCCTTTAGAGTCCAGAGCTTGACAGAAAGGAGGGGGTGGTAGAGGGCTAATAAAAAGAAAGGCCAGAGTTATTTTGATACATATGGAAAAAAAATATTAGCTCTGCTTTTAATAATTGAGACTCTGCCATGTACAAGATGGGAAATCATAAACAAGCGGCAGCTTTCCAGCACATTGTAGTGCGTTTGCATGTGACTGGCATACATATTTCAAACTCCGGTTTGCCTGTGGCATCCTGCAGTGAAAATGAAAGTTGTGTTGCTATTGAAAAGGCACTGCTTCAAAATTGGTGTATTGTGAGGACTGCTGTAGTGTGGACGAGAAGCAGCAACCTGCTTTCCAGCATTTAAAGCCAGTAATTTTTTTCTTTTTCTTTTTCCTTTTTCTCTCTTTTAGCTTTTCCATTATATCAGCACGTTTTCAGCTGCAGTTACCAAAGCTTGCTTAGTTTCTTATTATTCATCATTCCAAAAGTGTCAAGAGAGTGTGTTATGCTGACTGATCCTCAAAATGCAGATTTTCTTTTTAAAAAACAAGACTATTTTTTAAATTAATCTGGCAGAAATAGAACACAGCAGATGTAGGTTTTGTGGAGGATTTTTTTTAAATCTCTCATATCACAATCTTTGTTTCTGCCAACACACCTTTATCAATGCCTTCACGGGGGTATCAAATAAACATGGTTGTTAGAAAGAAAAACTGCGTAATAGCTCATCTCCTAACTAACATAATCTGATTAAGGGGGTTATTTTTTAAGTTTTGGTTGATAAGCACATTTTCAGAAAATCAATGAATGAGATACCGAAGAGACGTTGTTGCTTTTCTCCAAACAGGCCATTCTGAAAGCTAATCTTGAGCACCTCATCATTTGTATACGCTTCCATACTTAGTTTCTAAAATTTGCAGTTGTTTAAATAATTTTAGCATGGCATTATTCTCTGGGGTAGAGACTGGCATGGGCTAATACGTCTTTGCAAGCCTATCACCGCGACACAATTCTTTCTTTTTATTTACTCAGAGAAGTTTTCCGTTAGGAGATGAATGTTCAATTTTACAAGCATCTAACGTTTATATCAACTTTGACTGAAATAAGCAGTAACCCTCATTTCATTAGCTTTTCTCATCTCATACACATGAAGAGACAGCTTTGTCTCTTTATTAGAAAAATACTAGCAGACATCACACGCAAAGGTGCACAAAACTAACTCGCTGTTAATACCTATTGGGAAAAAGCAGGAACTGGATGGTAGAGTTGAGTAGTGAATTTTTTGTTCACAGAATTTCTGCTTTTGTACTTCTTGGTACAATTTCCCCCTTTGGAAGAAGACATAAAGCAATTACTTGTTACTGAATTTTGTCAGGAAATTCATAATCTTCTCCTACTTATTTTCTTGTGTTTTTCGCTAAACTACCAAGGATTGTCTGTCTTTGAGGATTGTGGAGTTATTTGCTTAGATGTTTGCTGTTACTGCACTGCCTGAGAGAAAAGTAAAGCAGTATTATACTACTAGAATATTACATGTTATGAATTTTATTTAAGTGATGATATGAAATCAAAACGATAAGACTGAAGATTTCTTGGAGAGGTTTTTCATTCAGTAATGCAAATGTTCATGTCTGAAGATAAACACTACAACACATTTCATCAATACAGTGACCTCTCAGGGGGTAATGAATGTTTTTAATTTCACCAAAAAAAAACCAAAAAACACACAACACCCCAACCAACCAACCAAAAACCATAGCAAAACTGATGCTAGTGACATCAGCACCAAATCTCCAGCTTTCTGCAGCAAAGCTAGGATTTCAGTCCGAGACTAACTCCAGTTAGGTAGTGAATTTGTATCACTGTAACCAACTACAGCATTTTCCAAGAGTCTGTCAGCTTTCAGCATTTACCACGTGACAGAAAGAAATCAAAACTATGGCCACGAAGCTGAACTCTTCACCTGAAAGCTTTGTATCACTGTACAGGTTAATAAGGTGCTGTGCAAAGAGGTTTTCAGTAGAGTAGGAGAGAGAGCGTTCCACTCTCCTATGTGCAGCTCTTTTGCATCTGTAACACCACTGAATCACTACAAGGAATACAGGTGGAAAACCACACTACAGCAAAACAGATAAATAGTTTTATAGAATTTTGTCATAAGCAACTTTTTCCACCTGCATAAGAGAAAGCCATGAGGCTCAGTTTAATCTGAGTATTTTTGAGTATGTTTAAGCTGACAGGTGTGTTTCTGGACTGAAAGAAAAGGTTTTGCCTCCTCAAGACATCTATGACTTTTGACAGCATAGTCTAAGCAAAATATTGGCTGTGCTTCCTTGGGATGACTATTAGGGTAATATACAATGAAAGGCAAAGGCAAAAATAAACAAAGTTTAAAACAATTTATATGAAGCCACAATTACAAGGATAATGTCATTTAAAAAAAAAGTCATTTCTTTATATTAAAATATGAAGCAGGTATCTGGTAAAATGCATACTTGCTACTTCATATAAAGACAAAAACTACAGTTGCTGGTGCAGACATATTTGACAAGGCTTTACAGCCTTGAAGGATATAATGGGTTTGAAGGTAACAAGGAAGATATTTTCTTGAAAGTCAGGTAGTTTTATACTACAAGGCTTCTACTGTATGCCCAGAAGTTGAGATTTTCCAGACTTGATTCTGTGAAGAACTAAGTGTATCTGTGACTTCATATATACATATACACACACATACATACACACACTGAGTGTGTTTTAAACAAGCCAAGCTGACAACAAAACTCTTAATGAGTACTTTAATTGTACAACAGCAGAACTGGAAGCAACAGCCTCCTGAAGGACTACACATTAGATGTTGTATTGAAACCATCAGGACTAGTTAGCAACTAAATACGGGCAGAAGACTTTGCAGCACTAAGCATCTTTACTATCAGGTCTTGTAAAAATGAGATGTTTAATACTTCAAAATACCAAAAAAGGCTTGAATCAGCAGATTTTTTTTTCCCCCACGTATACCTCACCTGCCTAAATGGCGTTAGTAGGAACAGCTTCTCAGATTATGTGAAGTGTAACGACTTTTATAGAAGTTTTTTTTTTTACTTTGCAAAAGTGAGTATTTCATGCAGCCTGCACGCATGCAGGCTGAGGTTTACCGTGTGGCAACCCCAAAGTGCCTACCGAAGTCTCAAATACAAGTCTTGTGGGAGATACCGTGACATAATACAGCAGTACCTTCCTAACACAGATGACAGAAGAGGCACTCTACAGGCATTTACAAGTACAACTGCGAGGAAGAGAACTGCGAGTTACAGTGGACGCTATGGAGAAAAGCTAGCTACCCAAACAAACCAACCCCCAGACACTAAGAAACTAGTGGAAGTTTACGAAGGAAAAAAAAAAAAAAACCAAACACAAAACAAAACCAGCAACAGACGAAATAAATAAACAATAAAACCATCCCCAAACACACACACACAAGCTAAAAACAACAACAAAACCCCCAAACCAAATAAACAAACCCACACACGCAAATTTAGAAGGGAAACAAAAAACCGACTCCGAAGTAGGTCAGGGTGAAGACGAGAAGTAGCTGAAGCAAGAGGGTGAGGCGAACACGTGTGATGATTTTCACGCTAACAGAAACTTGAAAAGTAACATTCTTTAAGCCTTTTAGTATTAATTAGAACTGCAGTACTATCTAGACCTATACTAGGCTCATTCGCCTCGGGCATAAACAGATACCAATGGGAAAAAAAACCCAAACCACCACTTTGAAAAGCCCGAGTGAAACCAAGAGTTCTGGAGAAGAAGCCCAGCCTTTAGCCTGCACGCTTGTCCTTCCAAGAAGAAAACCCTATTAAAAAACCACACCAAAACCCAAAGAAACCCAAAATCCCTGCTGGCATAGACCGAGCCCGGCAGGAGAGCTCCAGTCGCGGTGGAGCTCTGCGGGAGGCCGGAGGGTTGGGGGATGGCCAGGGTCAGGCTGCAGCCTGGCGGGTGACGATGTCACTTCTCTCTCCCCTTCTCTTCCCCGGCAGAAGTTGGCGGTGCGGAGCTGCCCCGCGGCCGTGCTGGTGGGCAGCGGCGCCAGCAGCAGCGCCAAGCCCGGCGGCGTCCCGGCGCTCCTCAAGGCACCCGGCGGCGGTGGCGGGAGCCCCAGCGGCAGTCCCGGGCAGAGCCTGGCTATCTCCGTGCTGCCGGCCAAGGCTCCCATCGCGATGGTGACGGCGCACCTCAACGGTGGGCTGGGCTGCAGCGCCGCGACCGTGGAGCCCCCGCAGAGCTCCCCCATCAACCTGCAGACCACAGCCAAGATCACGGGCTCCCGGCGGCCACCCGAGCTCGGCTCCAACGCCCAGGTGACGCCGGGAGGGGGAGCGGGGGAGCGGGGGCCGGGGCGCTGCGGGCTCCGCCGCCGCGGGGGGCGGAGACAGGGCGGGCTCCGCCGGCTGCTGAGGCGGGTGGGTTGGCTGTGAAGGAATAGGGCTGTGGGGGCTCCGGGTGTGGACGGGGTAGGGGGTTGCTAGAGTTGGGGGCGTAGCGGGGAGGGAGAGTTGCAAGCTGCGTGGTGGTGCGTTTGGTGTGGAGAGATGCTAACCACTGCCCTGAACAGGGAAGACTTCTCCACCTAAGTGCTATGAGGACCCTCCGCCCCACAGTGGGAGTATTCGACCGGGACAGAGCAGGTGCGGGGCAGCCGCAGAGCAGGCAGGGGAGCGGGGAGTTGTTGGGTTGAAGTACGGAGCTGCGGCTGTCTGCAGGGTCTGAGGGACAGGCAGGTCCCATCGCCTCTGGCAGCGTGGACGGGCCCTGGCTGGTGAGAGCTGCACTGAGCAGAGGGGAGTTGGCTGGCTCTTGTTGCCTTCCCCCAGTTACACAGAATGGTGCGGATTGGAAGGGACTTCCAGAGGTGATTTAGTCCACCACCTCTGCTAAAGCAGGTTAGCCTAGAGTAGGTTGCACAGGAACACCTCCAGGTAGGTTTTGGAAGTCTCCAGAGGAAGACTCCACAACCTCTCTGGGCAGCCTCTTCCCGTGCTCTGCCACCCTCAATGTAAAGAAGTTTTTCCTTAAGTTCAAGTGAAACCTCCTGTTCTGGTTTGTAACTGGAAAGAGCCTGGCCCTATCCTCATGACCTCCATGCTTCAGATATTTATAATTTTTGGTAAGATTCCCCTCTCGGTTTTCTCTTTTCCAGGCTGAAGAGCCCCAGGTCTCTCAGCCTCTCCTCGTAAGAGAGATGTTCCAGTTGCTTATACCTTGTTGCTTTTAAAAACTGCTTTTTAACCGGAAAACTAGCTGCATAAAGTGGCTAGTTTGCAGTTGTGGCCACTGATAGGACAAGGGACAAGTACAAACTAGAACGCAGGAGGTTTCACTTGAATTTAAGGAAAAACTTTACTTCAAGGGTGACAGAGCACTGGATCAGGCTGCTCAGAGAGATTGTGGAGTCTCCTCTGTTTGCAGGGGTCTCCTGGTTGTGCTGTCACTCCAGGTATCCATCGTGTGGGCCAGTACCTTCCCTCAGGCAGAGGGAGTAAAAAGCACAAATTGTATGGGAACTGGAAGGCTGGCAGGGTGCTGTTTCCATGTCCAAGTTTATATACATATATATATATATATATGTATGTGTGTGTATATATATGTGTGTGTGTGCATATATACATGTATATATGTGTTCAACAGATATGTTCACGGTAATCTAAATATGAAATAAATGGATTGAATTAGTGAAAGGAGGGCAAAAGAGGAAGGGATGATGTTTACCAGATACATTGTTTTGTGCAGTTTGTTAACAGCTACAAAAGAGAAGTTTTTACTCCAGTCATGGCATATTTCAAGAGAGGAAAATGATGCTAACGAAGTTAAAACATGAAGAAAATGACAAAACTTTCCTAAAACTTTGGAGAACAGAATGTAAACTATTGTTGCTAACGTTAAAAATGTGGAATTCTTTCCTACTTTCTGCACATAAAGGCAATGGTACTTTAATTCCTCTTCACAAGCTCAGAATATGACTTTCTAATAATCAGGAAAGAAGAATGTAGTACAGATAAGGGCAACAGGCAAAGTGTACCTGAAGATGTTTGTAAATCAAGATTATGTTGGAATGCATGAGGCTTTTAATACCCAGAAAGCCCCTTCCTAAACACTGGACAGGGAATGACCATCACTACTGCATCTGCTAGCAACTGGAAAGCACATCCAACCACTTTGGGAACCAAATTGTCCTGTCACATTTTCTGGAGAAATGGCACTATCTTTAGCTAGTACAGTAACATAGCTGTGTGGGAATTCAGTTTTGAATCTCTGCTCTGTATTCGTGCCGGGTAGTTTCCTTTATTGAAGGTGGCATTTATGCCTAATTGAAAAATACTTGAAGCTCTCCTAGGTAAATATTTTTTAGAATCCTGGAAAATGACTATATAAATGATAACCGTATGAAAGACAAAATTTTCAATAGTATGCCATTTTGTGAAGAACTGTCTTTTACTGTCACTGTCAGGAGCCATAGGAAGAAAAGAATCAAAACAGCAAAGGAAAAAGTTTGAAACAACATTCAGTGTATTTGGCCATAATAGTGAAATAACAGTTCCAGGTGCTAGAGAACAGTGCTGGTTAGAACAGGTGGCTACAAACTCATAACTTCTTCAAGTGTTGTTATCGGAAAATATTTTCTAGCCTACTAAGCTGCTGTGCACTTGAATTATCCATGGTGCTTCCTGTTTATCTTTTCAAAAGGGCAAAAGAGT
The DNA here is from genome assembly GCF_027791375.1 of Indicator indicator. Classification (NCBI taxonomy): domain Eukaryota; kingdom Metazoa; phylum Chordata; class Aves; order Piciformes; family Indicatoridae; genus Indicator; species Indicator indicator. Next base: position 9,006,639 of record NC_072012.1, on the reverse strand, counting down.
CCCACTTCCACCTTTCACATCCCCAGATGCATTGCCGTCAGTGGTGTATTGCGACCTGCCAGAGCAAAACCCCGACCCTTGTGCACATTTCTATTCTATGTCCTCTCACAGAATCATAGGATGTTAGAAGTTGAAAGGGCCCTCCAGAGATCATCAAGTCCAACCCCTCTGACAAAAGCAGGGTCACCTAGGGTAGTCAGCACAGGAATACGTTCAGGCAGCTTTTGAAAGTCTCCAGAGAAGGAGACTCCTCAGTCCCCCTGTGCAGCCTGTTCCAGTGCTCCGTCACCCTCACTGTAAAGAAGTTTCTCCTCATGTTGAGGTGAAACCTTCTATGTTCAAGGTTGTGTCCATTGTTCCTTGTCTCAGTACTGTGCATCACCAAAAAGAGATTGCCCCCCTCCACTTGACACCCACCCCTCAGGTATTTATAGACATTGGTCAGATTCCCTCTCAGTCTTCCCTCAAGTCTAAACAGCCCCAGGGCTCTCAGTCTCTCCTCACCAGGGAGATGCCCAAGGCTGAAACCTCTCAAACCTGAAATGGTATTTTCCCTGGCATTACAAATTTTCTCCCAGAGAACGGCCTCATTTTAAACAGAAACTTGCTGTTACTGGAACAGCACCAGAGTCTTGCCCAGCATTTGGAATTCACCTTGATTTTTCCAGAGAAAGAGGTCCAGTGTTTTTCTTTAGAAATGTCTTCACATTGCAAGTTTCCAGCAACTGTAGTTTTGTGATTTAGTATCTCTGATAATGTTAGTAATTTAGGTTAGACGCAGCTGAGCAACAGCAAGTTTCTGAAGCAGAGGACTAGAGTGGTTTCATCTTTTGTGAACAGTCAGCAGGTATGGATAAAAACAATTAGAAATATTGAATTGTAAATGTTAAAAAAAAAAAAAAGGCAAGCTGATCTTTGGTCCTAAGCTATCAGGAAGCTTAGTGCTGGGTTGCATGTTAATTACCACTCCTCAACCCAAATCAAATTTGTTTTGCAAGGCTTCTTTTGCTTGTCCAATGGAAAAAAAAAATCTATTTTGCTTCATGCTCAGTATTCTTGATTGTTCCTGGAGCAGTGATTACAAATCAATAGCAGTAACAGTTTAGCTACTAGCACTGTAGTGTCAGAGGCAAATTTAATTGTTGACATTTATTAATAAGCATTTACTTTTCTTTTGTGTGTGTGTGTGTGTGTACCATTGTTATGGCTCAGAAAAGCATGAGATTTTTTTCTGATGAAATGTATGAAGTTTGTGAGATGGAGGATAATGACAGCCTTTTGCAAACTGGGTTAAGGAGTCAAGCTGATAGTAGTAAATGAGATTACTGGTGTAGTGTAGCCTATTCCTCTGCATCTGCAAAGTGAGGGCAAGGGCATGAAATGTAATGTTATGAGTTTCTGAACAGTGGTTTCTGCTCAGAAGCATTTAAGGGGATCAGGATGTATGTATGGTCATCTCAAGTGGTATCTAGCAGAAGAATGAAATGGTAAATGGAACTCAGCAGAAAAAAAATAGGGCATCAAACACTATAATCTAAATACAGAACTTTCAAATATAGATAGGATTAAATGTAACTTTCTTACAGAATTCTCATTTGGGCAACTGTGTGTCAGCACTTTTATTTTAGGCTGTTGTTTACCCAGCAGATTTTTGTAGTGATTTTGAAGCATTCCTGACTGTAAAGGAAGCCTTATCAGCATTGAACAAAATGTCTGTGCATCACAGATATTGGAGGATTGTGTAGATATTTATCACATCTGTTATAAGAAGCAAGAAACATTGTGATATTAACAACAACTGAAACTTGCAAGCATTAGAAAATGTGAGCTCCAGAAACTAGTGCTAGGTCTACACTATTGCTTGCAGCCTCTCAGTGTCAGTCCAGAGTATGAAGACATGACTGATGGAGCTACAGTGATTAAAGTGTACATGCAGGGATGTCATGAGTGTAGCTCTTTCTCCCACCTAGAGAAATGAAGTTTACAGCTTCATTTGGATGATCTGGAGCGAGTTATGTTGGCAAAAGCAGAATTTTGCTGGCGTAAGCTGAATTTTGTTGGCATATGCATGCTAGGAGTGCTTTGCCTTCAGAGAATAGCTGTTGCTGTTCTGCATTGAGAATGCCCTGGAGCTACTGGATAGTTGTAGGATATCAGTATGTCTGTACCTACAAAGTGCTCTTGGTATAAAGATATTTTAATATAAACCTCTCAAATTATGATTTTTATTGTAATTGCATTTAGGTAATATTTGCTAGTTCCTGTCCTCACCACCATTTTCTGACTGAAAACAGGATCTGAGGTTGCTTTGCTGAAGGACAAAGTCCCATCTGCTGTGCTGGAACAGTGCACTGAGTGAAGCTAATGCCCCTCTGCTACCTCCTCATTCTCTTCTAAATAGCAAAACTAAGGGCCAGCAGGCATCCCAGAATGTGGTTTGGGGAAAGCAGAAAGCCTTTTGGCTGATGAAAAGATGAATGGATCAGCCAGCTATTGGGTGAGCAAGCAGAGTGGGGGGAATACAGCTATCACACCACTCACCTGCTTCTCAGGAGCTATAGTGAATGAAAAAAAAGCACTGGAGGGTCATATCTGCAGTGGGACATGAAGCACCACAGGACAGACATAAAAGGTTGCTCCACAGAAATCTGACACAAAGTGTCTCTACAAAGGTCTTTGGTATACTGGAAGCAGTACCCTGGGTACCGCTCAAGGTAACCTTTGCCTTAGCGAGTCTATTTCTGTGCAGCCTGGCATTGACTCTGCAGTGAGCCAGGTCTGGCTTCTGGCTTTGTCAGCACAACAATGCTCTCTATGTATAGCTTTCATGTGCTGTGTGTGCACCAACCATAAGTCTGAGAGGCTTCTAAAGTGCAAAGCAGATATTAGGTGCAGGAACACTTGGATACTGTTGTAGTAAAAGAGCTGCCTCTTGTCTCTGGGCCTGGTGTGACACTTTGGCCATGTTACTCTATGTGGCTCTTAAAAAAACCTCCTAGCAAGGCACTGATTCCCTGTCCATCAGAAGTCTTCAGGCCAGCAGCATAAAATCTGCCTCTTGCTCCTCTCCATGCTTTCCTTCCCACACATGTTTTCCCTGGGTCAGCTGGTGAATAGTTTGGCTAGCTTCCCCATGCACATGTGCTGCTGTGTTTTGGGGCTTGTCTATATAGGGAGGCTATTTCAAAGTATAATACAGTATGAGGATTTATAGTGCTATAAATTCTTGGCAAGATAGTAAACTGTTCTCCACAAATGCTTCATTAACTCCACAGCTCAAAGAACCCCTCGTATCTGTGTTCAGATTGAGCAGGCTACATGGGTATCCTTTTTTTATTTCGACAGGAAAAAGTGGCTTTTAGAGGATCCTCTTATATATTTCTTAGGTATCTGTATATTCAGTTGGCTAGAAAAAACCTGCATTCTAGAAGTTTAAGAGCATGCCTCTGCCTGTGATGACCATTTTTAAGAATAATTTATTTGTAGAATGATTTATTACCTTTCTCTTCACCAGCCCACTTAATGTGCTCCACTCTGCTCTTGGTAAAAGTGCTTCCTCCATAATTGGAAATCCACCTGTGTTTATGACTAAGTCTTTTTTGCTTTTATTTATTATTTGTATTGTGGTAGTACTTAGAGGTTTTATTTATAGATATATTTGTCTGCATTGGTTATGTGACTATATATAGCTTTTTATCTATGATCCATGTTACTACGGTAATCTGAACACATGGCGACACTTAATTTATCCTCACGATATGGAGTTATTATGAGTAAGGTGCTATTATTCCATGTTTTGCTGTTGGAAAACTGAGCAGTAAAGGATCCATTTATACTGCTTCACGGGAAGCTCCCAAGGGTTGCCTTAGGCAGGATCCCTGTATTTGCAGCCACACTACTGGCCTTTTCCATCATTTTGAGAATGCCTCAAACATGTCATGCTGCACATGGCATCCCTGGGAGAAAGAACTGTCCCACAAGTCCTTGGAACATGCTGCTGCTCCTTTTAGCTCTTCCCATAGCTCTTTACCCATCTGCCTCATACTTCTTGATCTGCTGCTCAGTTTTCAGCATCCACATTGATCTCAGTGTGCCAAGATGCAGACAAATGATAATTAGTAAGCTCAGAGAAGGACAGAAAAGACCACAAAAATTCAAAAAAAATCCAAAGGCTTCACATAGATCTAGGAGAGGGGGAAAATGAAGACATTGCATTATGGATTATGACTACAGTTGGTCATTTTGGCAGTCTACAGGGAGACCAGCAGTTTTGTCAGCATCAGAAGTGTACCAGGCTGTCTGTAATGCAGCAAAAAAACCTTTTGTGTTTCTGGAATCCATGGTTTCTGTCATTACCATCACAGCACTTACATCTTTCTCCAAGTATGGATTGATCAGCAATGGCTTCTGAATGTCAAGATATTGAAGAGTTTTCTTGACTTAGTTAAGCTTCATTTTATCTGGCACTGTGCTGGTGTCTAGATGTCTCTGCTGGACAAACAGCAATGATTGCTCTGTGTGGGTGACAGTTCCTACTGACTTTCCCCAAATCATGCTGTGTTTTAGAGTATCCTCAAATGTGAAATGGGGCTTGGGTCTCCTGTCAGTGCCAGTTTAGCATTCTGAGCTATTTTCTTCTGTCAGTTGATGAGGACATCTTGGTGGGGTAGCACTGTTCTATTCTTCATACAGGAAAGAACTATACAACAGGTCTGTAGCAGAAGATTTTTAATAGGCATGCCCAGGGATGAGATGACTGTGGGGCTGTCATTCCCATGGGTTCATAAACCAGAGTTCTCATAGACAGAGGAATTCTGAAGTATGATCCTACTAGTCAGTCTTAGAGGAACTTATGGAGAGCTCCTAAGGACCAAAATTCTTGTCTGGGGTGTTGCTTGAGCTGCAGTGAAGAACAGTAGCATAGATAGAGAATTTTGCATCAAGAACTTTGCAGAGATGATGACAGGCAGAGGGAGAGACTGAGACTCTCTGAAGTATTCCTTGTCCTAAATTCTATTGGAAATTCTGCTTGTGGTACCTGGGCCCAAGTGTCTTGTCTGAGGACACACAGATGCCCTTATAGAGCAGACCGTTGAACTAGAGGCTTATTAACATATTAACTCTCACATATTAGCCTTCCTGTTTGCTCTCCATGGCAGACACTGAAAGCATACCTGTTGGAGGGAGTATCTGCTCAAGAGCGTACAATACAAGCAGGCAATCAGGAACTCTGAGGGAATCAGAGTGCAGATAGATGAGGTGACTTCTGTGGTCACACAGCAGGAGAGAGCCCAGATTCATCCATCACAGTCCTACAGTTTGTCCAGTGGACCACAGCTTTCCCTCTTTCAGAAGGATGTCAGCTACACTGTGGATATGAGCAAGACAAAGATTATTTTAGTTTTGGACCTCAGAGGATTCGGTGCCACATATTCAACCACCTGGATCATCCTTTAAGGCATGTTAGCTTCAACAAATAAATATATAGGATGAGTGGTGGGTCACCAAAATAAAAATAGTAATAAAGGAGAAGGAGAACCCCAAGGACTCACAGCCCCACATGCCATTTGGTGATCCATTCTGTTACTGGGGCTTACTAACTTTTAACTCTACCATTACAATGTTTTAAAGACTGTGATGATTTTAGAAAATGGCTTATAGAGTACGTGTGATAGATTCTGCTTGGATTTACACCATGTTCGTTGCAGCTCTATTAAGGGAGGTACATGAATTTGCTCCACATTTAAATGTGAGTAGCTGTGAGCAGAATTTGGCCTTACTGCTCTGATATAAACCACATATAAGGACTTAGAGATTTGTATTTCTTCCTAAATAGCATAAAATTACATCCTTTCAGGTTAATTAAACCATTTTGCAATGCTGGTTGCTGTTGATGGGATATTTAAATGTCAGATTCAGAGTAAGCACTTAAGCTTCCTGATCATAATTGTCTTCCTTTTAAATATCCCAGACCTACATATGTGGCCAATACATCTAACGTGCATGGATTTCTGCTTTTCTCAGTTTGCGTTTTCATTTGGTCTACAATAGGGTTGAATACCCACTAGTATCACAGTAGACTGAATAAAGACTCTCAGGAATTGAATAAAACCTGACTTGGCTCAACATAGTGCTCCTTACATAGCTGAAAAGTTCCAGTGAATGCAGTGGAGCACTCAGCAGGAAAGGATAAGGAAATGTGGGATCGCACTGACCGTCTGATGCTTCGCGGTAAGAATCTAGGAGAAACCTTTCCAAATTTCACAAACACCATGCTGCAAGAACTTAAATGACCAGGAAACAATAGCAAGTCACAGTTTTGAAGGACTGTGCTGTGGTTCTTTCTTCTGCAACCTTTGTGGCGCAGCATGTCCCCTCTGCAGGTTCTTGTGAAGTGGGATGGAAGTATGGATGGGCTACTTACTGCAGTGTTTATGGAATGGTTTTCTTGCTGCAAATGTCTGGGAAGAGTCTCTACCGAGGAACATGACTGGAAGAAGATTAATTGAAACTACTTTTGTTTTGTCCATGATTCCTGATAATGCAGAAGAATGACAGAGCTCTCAGCCTGTTTCTGTATGTAAGTCCTTATAGCCAGAAGTAATTAATTGGAGCTTGTGTAGAGAACCAAGCAAACGAGACCAGGTTAAAGGAGGAAAATGAATTTGCTTGCATTTCATGCCTTTTATTGGCACTTATTTTAACCTCCTAATAAGGAAAGTCTTAAAGGTAGGAATATATAGACAGACCCCTTATAGCAGCCTCTGTGATATTTTCATACATGCTTATATATCATCCATGTAAACAAAGTTCCAAGTCTCTTGTTCTGATGCTGAGAGTTTATAGCACATTATTGTTTTGACGCTAATCAGAGTAGCTCCCATGGAGAGCTTTGATTCACTTCAGAGAACCAAAGAATGCTCTAAAAATGGTAATACACTGTAGCTATTTCATTGTAATTGGAGGCTGTCTGTGCTTCATGGAAATTACCAGGCAAACATTCTTGAAAATGTCAGAATTTTCAAGTTAGCTCTATTGAAAATGGGGGAGCAAGAATGCGAGGGGATGGGTAGAAAATCTGAGGGCTGTGTGAGTCGAACTTGAAGTGCAGTTTGTAATGATGAAAGATGAACAAGTTTGAGGGTGGGGAAATCATCTCTTAGATTTTCTAAATTACAGGATGCATTAAACCATCCACTTATTCTACACATACTGTTACTTTAATAACAGGCACCACTTTAGGAAATGAAAGGCTTTGGAATATCACAAAACATCTTAGTTCTATTTATCCTCAAAAGGTGGGATTTTTTTCATTATTTGTGGAGTTCATAGGGTAGTTGAGTAATTTGCGGGAATTCACATGTTTGATACCAGACAGCAAACTACCTTTATCTTCTGTCAAGGTTCATATTGCAAATACAAGCATGGTAAGGTTTCCTGTTGGTGTTTCAACTGTGTCAGAATTTGGCAGTTGGTCTGCTACTAATCTCATCATGTGAATTTGTGTCTGTATTTACATCAATTGGAGAACTGTATCAGAAAACACTGCCTTTAAATTATTTCATGTATAAATGGGAGAAGGGGGAAAGGGAGGGAGAGACTAGATGCTGTAAATACAGACTGCTGATGAATACTCAAGTAGTAAATAGAAATATCTTAGAAGTCATTCCTGACAGTAATAAAGGCAGCAATTTGATTTCATCTGTGGATAATAAACTGGTTTCACATTGCAATAAAAGCGTAGCTTATGTTGCATTAATATTTATTAGCACTTATTGATGTTAGGGTTTAGTTGTTGTCTTCACATCACAGCCATTTTATAGAAATTCAAGTTAAATTGCTACACAGTAAGCAATTAAAAGTGTTTGTGTATGGGGGAGAGAGAGAAAAATCTGTCTGTGGAGATACTCCTATACGGAAGGGCAGACCATCACCGTCTGGATATCTAGAGAGCTGTGATCCAAATGATGGAGTTATGTGAGTTTCCACTAGTTCAAGCTTTGGCTCTCTGAATGCATATTTCAACACATATCCCTGTTCTGCTGTATTTACCAGATTTGTTTGTATGGGTTGGCTGTTGTTTAAGGGTTTATTTTTGTGCTCCTTGCTTCGACTGTGCCCTATAAAGGTAAGAGATAATGTATTGCATTCAGTGGCCCTTTTGGCGTGACATGTGAAGGGTTGCTAACTTGCAGGATAATGTGAGTCAGAAAGTGAGCCTAGCCAAATTTGCTCGTCTCTAAATTTAGAGAATAGCTGAATGGCAAGACAGATACGTTTCAATTTCCATCAGTGACAAGGACAGTGTTGGCGGATGCCTGTTAGCAGCTATCTCTTGTGGTGTGGATACTCATAGATGTGTGTATGGGTGGGAAAAGACTGGTTACTAACTTTTATTTATCATGAATCTATTTCTTCGACTGCTTCTAAATCACTCTTGGGCTTGATGTTCCTTCAGAAAATTCTTGTGCAGAAGGTGTGCTGTAGTCTTGAGTTACATTTTTACCCTGTGAGTAGAAATACTTGCATTGGACTTGGATTTTATCCTAAAGAAAACTGAAACGTAGACCTTTTTAAAATAAACCAGGTACCAGGCAAGGTAAGACAAACCAGAGTTGTTTTTTTGTTGATTTTGTAGTCGGATTTCAATATCAATAATTTCGGAAAACAGGTTCAAGTTTATCCTTCACTTGAGCATAAGCCTGAGTTTACCAGGTGTGTAAGTCCCATGTCTGCCACAGATTGATTGTGTGCTTGTAGCTGAGTTTGTATTTACCTGCTTTTCTGTGCTGAGGTCTGTACTGTTTTAATTCTTTGGCCAAATATTGTCATAGGAGATTTGACCAGTGAAAGCAAGAACACTTCCCCACTGCTTTTATACAAGACATATAGTTAATGGGTACAACTGTAATGTGAGTTGTTTGGTTTGGTTGGGGTTTTTTTTGTTGGTTTTTTTTTTTTTTCTCTCAGTGAGATCCTTTTATTATAGACCTCTGCTTAGCCTGTTTCTCTTGTTTGATTTTATTAAGACCTCAATTCAGGTACTGTGCCATCAAATTTGCACGTACAGTGACGGATTGTGATATTCCAAACAATTTGATTGTTGCATCTCTCACAGAATCAAACAATAAGACTGGCTGGATTTGAGATAAGTTCATTTTTATGTCCAAGATCACTGAACTAGCAGTGATTGAATAGGTAGTACCAGAATGTGCATGACAGCCTTGATAAGATGTGAGTGACACTAAGTTTCCTGTAGTTTGCTGCAATGATACTAATGATTTAAGGGTCTTTCCTTATATGTTTGCTGCCCTTGCAGGTGTAAAATTAAAACATAAGTCACCCTTCTTTATTGTCGTATTAAATTATTTTTAAAGAATATGGACACTAAAATATTTTTAAAAGACCGCTATATTAGCATTGTAGTAATGAGAATATTGCAGAAATTTTGCAGGGATATTACAGGGTATGATTTTAAATGACTCTATCTGGAAACTAATTAATTAATTATTTACACCACCCCACCCCACCCCCCCCAAAAAAAAAAAAAAAAGGTATAAGCAAATAATCTGTATTCTTTTGACTTAGTATTGCTGGAAAAGAAAAACCCATCCTCCCAAATAAGTATGAGAAGATAAAAAGCTTCAGGTTTCTGCTCTCTTTGTGGTCATTCTGTGGTCTTTAAAACTAGAGTAAGTGCCTTTAAACCATCACTGTGATGGCTGTTGAACGGAAAAATGGGAAGGAGGAAGAAATGAAAGCATGGCTTTCTTGGAATGTGTTTGGAATGAAAGTGGCTGAACACAGATTAGTCTACAGGAGTGAGCTCAGGGAGGTTGAGCCTCGTGGGAAGGAAGCAGGTCTCGTGTTTTCAGAGCAACATACCAAAGACTGAAGTCAGTAATGCAGTAAAGCACTCCTATTGAACACATCTATCTAGAAATCTGTCTTCTGCCCTAGGATGCTGGTTTGCAAATTTCTTCCCAAGTTGCCCTGTCATACTCTGTGGATAACCTTGGGTGTCTACCTGAGAACTGCAATAAGGCACATAACTGATGGACGTTGTTCTGTGCAGTACCTGCATGCATGTATGGATTCAGTTCTGAGTTGTTGACACCTCAAAGGTGATGTTTCCAGGCTTGCTGAGAAGCAAACCTTCAATTGTCCAGAGAATAGTAATGATTGAATCTGAAGCACATAGGGATATTACTGGATTGACTGCAGCTAAGGTTGGAGAGTGGTGAGTAGGGGATTTTGAACTCTTTAGCCAGAGGTAGGTTGGACGTAGGCACATTGGAGATTTTTCTGAAACTCAGATTCTTAAGACCTAGGAAGATGTTTCAGAATCCAAGTTTGTCTGGGACTCACAGAATGAAAAATCCTAAGTAGGTTCCAGGAAAAGTCACATGGGCTCGGTAGTACTCCAGAGTTGTGGTTTGATTTTTTTGTTGGTTGATTTGTTTTCTTATTATAATTTATGCACACCAGAAACAGACACAATTTCTTGAGTCAGAAACAAAGGAACCTCTCTGACTTCAGTGTTTGTAAGGTTAGTTCTGCTAGCACTAATATTAGTGCAGCATCTCAGGAAGAAGAGATTTTCTGCTTACCTAAAATTTCCTGGCTCTGTCATTGTAAGGAAACACTGGTACTCAGTTTGATATATTTATAACTCTGGAAAAATATTATCTGTAATATATTCTTATGTGTTCTGTGAAGTCTGTGTGTAGTCACACACACACATAATATAGGTATGTATCTTATGTATATATTTATGAATTTATTTATATAAGCATGCTTGCCAAATCCCCTTACATCTGAACAAATCAACATAAAAATCAGCCTTTTTATTTGAGACATCAAAAAATCAGTTACATTTGTAAGTGGATACTGTAGAGTTTATCACTCTCCAAAACTAAACCCAATGTATTTCAGTATTTTCTTTTCAGGCACATCTGTAGCAATATCTGAAGTGATTCTTTTTTTTTTTTTTTTCTTCACAGCTGCAATACTAAAATTATGGAATACCAAAGTTAAGAATTCAATAGCAATTCAGCCATGCTGTACTAAAGCAAGTTGTTTTCCCACTGGGTTTTGTTGATGGGCAGCTGGCTCCATATTGCCAAGTAGTCTGCCTAAAACAACAGCAACCAAAAAGAAAGCTTGTGGGATGTCTGCACATTTGAATTAACATTTTCTGGAAAAGTGACTGCTTCCTTTTTTCTAACTAATTATATAAGCAGTAGAATTTTAAGATCAGTCATATTTATACACACTTCATATGGAATTCACTTTTTCTGTTCCTTCCCCAAGTCCTATGCTCAAGGAAGTTAATTTTGGTAACAATATCCAGTTATGAACTGATCTAATTAGCTTCCTTTCTCCAAAAAGTTTGGAACTATCATTCTGTTTTTCTGTTCTCCTGTCTTTGTGGGGTTTGTGTTCCCCTCCTTCCCCCTTAGTTAAGAAATGTTGCTTTTCCCCTTTCCTTTATTCTGTTGCTTGTTGGATACTTTCCTAAGCTAATTGAACTAGCAGAAAATTTTCTTTATCCTAGTTTGCAAACTGAATTAGCTCAGCCCAGGGCCTGGCAAAAAGGGACTATGTGTCAGTGAGCAATTAGATCATCTCAGGCTGTCACTTCGCTCATGTTTTCCATTCTTCAGAGTGGCTGAAGAATACATAAGAAAAATTGAGATCAAGAACTGAAAAAAGCATCTCTGAACCTTATGGATGACAAGGTAGAATGATTTGGAAGATAATCTTTCAGTAGCTGCTAATTGGCTGCATGGGCCATTCTGATAGATGAGGATTCCTAAATCACTAAGGAATGATGGTAATTTCCTTCTTCATTTTTCCTCCCTCTATCTTCTCTTTCCATACCCTGATCCTAATGTCCTGTAGCTGGGGTAGAGAAGCAGTACTTTAGCAGCTGCTGGGATCACTGTTGAAGATTTTCAGTCATACTTGAACTCACTTGAGGGAAAGGCTAGAAGCTGCTTTGTGCAACACACTGTGCATGCATTTCCCCCTTTACTCTGAAGTATTCCTGCAGTCTGTGAACAGAGAATAAGTGATTGTAAGACATTAGTCATTAAAGCCAACAGCAACCTGGAACAGTTAAACAGAAAATCTTTTATGAATCAGCTGAACAAGAGACTATAGGTGTGATCACAGCTGCTGAGTGGTGTGTTTAATCAGTGAGACTATACTCATTTGTGCAGGAGGTGGAGACAATTAATTGAATATGAATTATGAATAAAGCTTCAAATCACAGGGCAGGTATATTCATGCTAATGCAATTCACATATCCAAACTTCTTTCCTGCAACCCCCACCCCCCAGAACTGTAGAGTGTGATCTAATGGCTGTGGAAAAATCCTGTTTCCTTTGATATAAATAATGGTGTCTTAAAATAATTATTAACCAAGAAATAATGTGATGGAGGCTGTGTTTAAGAACAGGCACAGCTGTCTATCCTCTTTCCTAAGTAACCGGTGGGATCTCTAAATCAAGGAAACTCATGAACTTTATTCATCATGTTCTTCTGCAGTGTGTTCAAAGGGAGTTTCTGGTTTTGAGTTTACTCAGATGAGAATGTGCAAGTGGGAAGAAGTAGTGAAAAATCTGAGAGCTGTGGTAAAAGCAGAGATAAGTTAAGTGGTGCTCTGAAAAGCCTAAGATCCGTGGTAAAAGCTTTATCTCTGCATATACTCCTCTGATATCCTCACAAGCTTTGATATCACTTTGGGTTTCCTTGCAGGTGAGTAGTGTTGAAAGGCATTAATAGGAATACCTCTGCAGCAGCAATTAAGAATTTGGTCACATTGTGGTTTTCAAAGCAGGTGTGGAATTGCAGATGGCATCTTGCCTTCCACTGCTTGTTGCCATCCCAGTGCTGGGCCTTGTAATGGGCAGAAAGAGCAGTTGCAGGCTGTTTAAGTGCAAAAGCATCTCTCATAGCCTGATTCGTTAACTGGCTGTAGTGAGGGACTGTTTAAATGTTACTTTTAGTACATTTTAGAATGGCTTCAAAAATAGTGATATGTTAAAGCAACGGGACTTGTGTTTCTGTGTGTCTGGTTCATGATAATAATGTGTGTGCACAAGAGCATTATTAATGAACTCTGTGTAAAGAGAAAGGAAGTGGGGGAAAACAAACACTTAAAAGCTGGAAGAGAAATCTTTAAACTTCTACAAAATTCCAATGAAATTACCATTGACACAAAATATATGTCAAAGGACAGTCTTTTGGGGATATGATCTGAGTCTGAAACAGAAATAGGCTATTACCCCACCTGTGTGTCAGAAGTACCATGCATTGTGATGTCACAGTGTTTTGAAAATGCAGGATGATTTCCATGGATTTTTATAGAAGTCAAGTCTAGAAAGAGAGGAAAAAAAACATGTATACATACACATCTTTCAGGAGCCTCAAAGCTACATCTGAGCGCACAATGCTTTTATTGGTGAACTGTACAGGGAAATAATAGCTTTCAGATGTTTAGGTTAGCTGGAGGACAGCAGCTGGTCCTGGGTTATTGAGGCAAGGTGCAGCAACTTTTAAGTCACATGAACTTGGAGATTGCATATAGAACTTGGCATTTATATAAAGCAAGCTCAAGGTTGAATGCAGCATTCAAGTTGTAAAATGGATGGAGAATGGGTGAAAAAAAACCCTGCAATTACTTCAGTGACGATCCATTCAGGTTAAGAATTTTCATCTTTGCTGTTGCCATAGCAATCTGTTCCCCTGTCACTACCACATTAAAAACCCATTCTGTAAAACTGTTGTTGCCAATATTGAACACATAACAGACAAAAACGTTTTTTTAATAGCTTAGGTGTCTTATTTGCAACACGAAGAACTAGATCTTAGAGACATGCATATGTATTTTAAAAAAGAAAAAAAAAAAGATTAGTGTTTCTGTAGCACCTGTAGGGACACAATATTTGTGCTGCAGTGTGGATGTCAGTGTAAAATAGTTTGCAAATAATAAAGCAATGCAGTGTCAGTTGAACTCAAGTAATTGAACTGTTCTGCTAAGATGTAACGAACCCATATGTTCCTGGGTTAAGTATTTATTTTGTAACATACTGTTGTGAAAGGCTTTGGAAACTGTGTCTTTTTAACCTTCTGTTACCCATTGAGTCTTACTGTCTTTGGTGATTAAGTTCCGTGATTTTATCTCTATCGGTGTAATTCTGGAGTGGGAGGAGACTTGTGTCCCCTAACAGTTTTATATCTGTGAGCTAATCCTAAACTGCTTCTTTACCCGAGCTCAACAATGAGTTTGTAGGAATAATGAATTGTAGAATAGGTGTTTAAGCCTTTGTTAGTACATCCAAATGAGGAGGGAAAGGAATTTGTAATTCAAAGCAAACACAGCAGCGCTCTGACAAATGTATTTCTCCAAAATTAGTAAAATGTAAATATATTTCAAGAAAGTAGACATACATATCTGAATGTGTGTGTGTCTACACATATATATGCATAAATATATATATATATATATAACACTATATATATTTAGTTCAGGGCTGAAATGCAGAATTCAGGGCTAAAATCACTAATGTGTGTTAAGTCACAGGTTTAAAAACTCAAGCACTGACTAAAGAAGTCATAACTTAATAGTAGGAAACAATGTATGGCCCTTAGTCTGGTCATTAGCAATGTAAATCAGCATTCTCTTATCCTCTATTCACCTCTATGTAGTCTCGAGAAGAAAAGACTGAGAGGGGGGTCTCATCAATGTGTATAAATATCTGAGGGGTGGGTGTCAAGTGGAGGGGGCCAGGCTCTTTCTGATGGTGCACAGTAATAAGAGGAGGAACAATGGGTTCAAACTTGAGCATAGAAGATTTCACCTCAACATGAGGAGAAACTTCTTTACAGTGAGGGTGACGGAGCACTGGAACAGGCTGCACAGGGGGACTGTGGAGTCTCCTTCTCTGGAGACTTTCAAAACCCACCTGGATGAATTCCTGTGTGGACTACCCTAAGTGATCCTCCTCTGTCAGGGGGGTTGGATGCAATGATCTCGAGGTCCCTTCCAATCTCTAATACACTGTGATATTGTGTTCTCTAGCCTTCCTCCTTTGGATTCTTATTCTCTGTCCATACCATAGTTCTTTATTTCACTTTTTTATTTCTTCTGTTTGCCACTGTCTCCACATTTCTATCCATTATTTGTCATTGAGAGCCTTAATCTAGGTGCTGATTTAATGCAAGGGAAACACAGAAGGAGAAAATATAGCAAATGCCTGCAGTGTTATTGGGTATTAATAGAAGAATTGAGGGCAAGAAATAATTTTCTTTTTTTAACTGCAGTTGTCAATATCTTCCAAGTTTTACATTTTCTTTTGTTTATATTTTCTTTTGTTCACATTTTCTTTTGTTCATGTGGGAAGAACTGCTTTTTTAGTCTTTCAATACAACTCTGTTCTCCTGTTTGGGGACTTCTGAGTTTTTCTTTTTAAAAAAATTCTTAGTTTCTGAATGAGTAAACTGACTACTGAAAAAAAAAATAATTTTCATCTCATCATCTGCTTTTGCAATTAAAAATGTGACCCTTCAGAGCGTGCTACCTAGATAACATTTACCCAACAATTGAGATTGCAGGTTATCTGCACAGTGGGCCTGCTGCAGTTCCTGTCCAAGGGCATCTGTGGATTGTTCAAGGAACAAAAAAAAAAATAGCCCTTATATGACAGATACCTGTCTGCTCTGTACAGGTCTCTGAGGGTGGGGCTTGGAAGTGGTTTGTGTTGCAGCCATATGAATTCATTAGCCATTAGCTCCTCCAGTGGGTGATGCAGTGACTGGGGTTCCGGGGTTTATTTGAAAAAAATTCTCAGTATAAAGATAGTAAATCTGGCATAAAATGCATGTAGTCAAATCAAGACAATTCTAAGGCAAACTGAAATTTAGCTCTTCACTTCCCCTATCACTGCACATTTCAGTACTCCCTTCACACTGTAGGTGTTTCAGGGGGTCACGAGAAAAGCCCAAGCAAACTTTGATAAAGGAGAGATTTGGAGCTATCTTTGACTTTTATGGACCTTTTTTATTAAAATGCTTAGAGCTGTAAATGTAGAAATAAGAAACTCATTTATCTTGACAAAAGTGCTGCCATAAACTATTCAGCACTCATAAAATAACCTTTTAAATTATTGTTTCTGCTGGTATCAATAAATTCATACAAAGTGCTTAAAGGTCAGGCATTGCCAGAAAAATGTCTTTTCAGCTTGTTAATTAAGGATTTGTAAGAATGTGCCACCAGCTTGCTCTTTGGACAAATTGGGAAAAAAAGCAAGGGAAAAAAAACCCCAAACCAACCAAAACCCAACAACAGCAACAAAGTCTTCAAACCAACAAAATCCCCCAAAACCCCAACTTACCCCCCCAAAAAAAACCCCAAACCCAAACCCACCCAAACAGACAAAGCAAAACCAAAACCAAACTATACCAAACCAAAGCAAAACCCAACCACCCCATAGATTAAAATGACAGTGTGGAATCAGTGAGTGACAAGTCTTGGATCCACCAGGCTCAGCATGGCAAGCCTGGATGGTTTGTGAGTGAAAACAGGTGGCACTGTTAACAGGGGCGATTAAAAAAGGTTATTTCCCACCTTGGGGAGGAAGTAGCTTGATTACTCACCTCTTACAGTACATGAGCTTTCTCTGAGCACCCAGCTAGATCTGAAGTATTAAGGTGAGTGTAAGGAGTATTCATCTTGTTATAGCTTGAGCCTTGGGGAGTTTGTCCAGTTCTCATTGCCTGATCAAGAGCATCGGATCAGGGCATTTACTTTTTCATTTGCCAGGCAAGTTTTTATCTGCTTATTTACCGCTTCAGCTGGAACAAACCAGTGCTCTGAAATGTACTGGAAAATGTACTCACAGCCAAATTGCCCAACTATCATCTGCACTTGCTTCATTTCTTTTGCCTGTCATCATGGAGACATCCTGGACCGATCATTGAAATCTGACCTAAAAATTAGGTGATTCAGATGTGAGTACATCACCAGAGGAGGTGAGGTTAATCAATCACACAGATGAGACGCTGGAAGGAAGAATTTCTACCTGTACAACAGTCTAGCTCTGACAATATTGTTTTACCATTGTATCTCAATTTTTTTCAGCACCAAACTGAAGACAGTGACACTGGCCTAGGTGAAATATCCTGAGATAACAGATGAAATGTATTACAGGGAAAATATAGAGGTTTTTGTTATTAAATTGTGCTGATACAAAAGATTGAACTATTTATTGCCTAGATGGGAAACAATAGCAAAACAATGCAAATAGTG
Organism: Indicator indicator; assembly: GCF_027791375.1. NCBI lineage: Eukaryota > Metazoa > Chordata > Aves > Piciformes > Indicatoridae > Indicator > Indicator indicator. The sequence continues at coordinate 8,989,325 of NC_072012.1, read as the reverse complement.
AAAAATAAAATAAGAGTCTTTGATATCTCCCTGTCTGAACATACTATAGTGCTATATTAATGGGAGATTAAAGTTCTGACTTTTCCCTTGGCCATATGATTTTTATATTGAGATCATTTCCCTGAATATTAAATAACAGATCCTTACCATAAACCCATTTGTAAACAGGGAGGCTGCATCTTTGTCTTCGAAAATTTCATAACCAGGAATGCCTTAATTTGGTTTTGCACTCTCGAGATTGCTGCAGAACTCCTACTTCAGGAAAATAAATCTGACGGGTTTTTTGAGAATGCAGGTGACAGAACTAATGATAGTTAATTCCTCTGATACCCAAAGGCAATACATCCTGGCTTTGTCTTCAGACGAAGCTTAGAGAGCAGTGCAGAGTAGTTTTGTGGCGTTTCTTGTTTCTTCTCTCATTCCCATTCCTTTTGGGTCAATCATTCGGTGTTTTAAAATGCAAACCAGAACTAGCCCAATGACGCACCCAGAGGCTAAGATGAGCTCCTTCATCAAAGGAAAGAGGCACTCAGTTCTAGACAGGGTTGGTTTGTTGTGGCTTTTCCCCTTCTGATTCATATTTGAAGTAGTATAGGAAAAGAGATTTGTTGCTCAGACATGGAGGTTTTGTGCATTTTACCAATTGATAGGCATATTTTATCAAACCTCTGCCTAATCTGAGTCTTATCTTTATAATAAATTCCCCATTTCACTCAATACCCGTACTTTGTTTAATTCTGTTGAGCAGTTTGAAAACTGTTGGAAATCCATGTGCATCTGGATGAATAAGAATATCAGAATGTGCTTTCAAGGTCAGAGGTAGCACATTTTAAAATTATGAAAGGTGCAGCTGCACGTTAAGCACAGCCTTCCAGAATGAAGAACTTCTTGGTTTAAGTTTCTGTGGAGGGTGTATGTGCAGCCCGGAGTAGTTGTGGTGCTCCTGATGTTTCCAGAGAAAACTCAGGTTCCATTGCATTGTGAAAGAAATCTCTCATTCTATTTATATGCAGTATTGGGATGGAGGGAAAATACAGATTCGTAGATTCATAGAATGGTTTAGGTTGGAAGGGACCTTGAAGATCATCTAATTCCAACCCTCGTGCCATGGGCAGGGACACCTTCAACCAGACCATGTGGCTCAAGGCCTCATCTAACCTGGCTTTGAACATCTCTGGGGAGGAGGCAACCTGTTCCAGTGTCTCACCACCCTCACCGTAAAGAATTTCTTCCTAATCTCCAGTCTATATCTACCCTCTTCATGCTTCAATCCATTCCCTCTCATCCTATCACTGCAAGCCCTTGCAAAAAATCCCTTCCCAGCTTTCTTGTAGTGCCCCTTCAGGTACCAAAATGCTGCTATAAGGTCTCCCCACAGCCTTTTTGTCTCCAGGCTGAACAGCTCCAATTCCCACAGCCTGTCCCCACAGGGGGGTGCATCAGCCCTCTGAGCATCTTTGTGGCCTCCTCTGGACCCACTCCAGAAGCTCCATGTGTCTCTTATGCTGAGGGCACCCAGAGCTGGATGCAGTACTCCAGGTGGGGTCTCATGAGAGCGGAGAGTCAGAAGCACCTCGCTCATCCTGCTGGTCACACTTCTTTTGATGCAGCCCAGGACACATTTGCCCTTCTGAGCTCCAAGTGCACATGTTAAGCTCATGTTAAGTTTATCATCAACTGACATCCCCAAGTTCTTTTCCTTGAGACTGTTCTTGAACCACTCCTCACCCACAGATGTGCTTGGGATTGCCCTGACCCAGGTGTATATAGATCATACCTGTGTTTAACTTTCAGTTGGAAAGTTAATTTTGACATTTGTCTTAGAAAACAAAATAACTGGCCTGAATTACTTTTAGTCCATGCTAATAAAATGCAGGAAGTTATGATATGTCTAATAAGTGGCAATAGCAGCAGGTGGCATCTCAAGCTCTCCTTCTCTCCAGACTGCAGGAATTCACGACATCCTTCCCAGTGTGTCAGGCTGTAATACAGAAGACAGCACAGAGCAGTTGTTCATTCATATAGTTTATAGAATCCTTCCCATTGGTTTTATTCCATATGTCACCCTATGCACATAGCCATGGTGGAGATACTCCCTTCTCTGCTCCGCTCTACTGCCAATACCTTCACTTCTGCTGGAGTTCTGGCACCCATGGGTAAAAGTGCTGCTTTCTGTGTGCCCACTCCCACTCCTTCAAATCCACCCTGTCATCAAGACAAGATTTTAATGGAGTATGTTTTCCCATGGGTAGCTCAGGATACTGATAATCCACAAGTACTCAGGAAAAATTGTTCTGTGTGTTTATAGCTGTGTACCTCTCCTCACATTTTATGCAAATTTTAATCCTTGCTGAATATATAATATCACACCCCCAAATATCTCCAAAAGGAGTAGCAGAGTTGAAAATACAACCTCTGTAGGACAAGTTTATTAAAAGTATTCTTCTTGAAAATGTATGGGTACTCTTCTCAAATGCTGCTGTGAGAATGAAATAGACTGGTTTAGCACTCTGCTGTTGAGGTCTGAGGAGGAGAACATGTTGGCATGGGCTTGAGCTGATTACATGATAGTTTGCTTTTTATTGAAAAATTTCATTGCCAGATTGGAGTAATACTGGCATACTTTATCTTACTGGCTGTGATCCAATACTTTTGTTTTGTGGGGAGTTAGAGAAATTCAGTTGAATCTCTTTTCCTTTCCTTGTAATCCATTTCTAGCCGCTTGATAAGTTTTTGTGATCAGTGACTAAGTGTCTCTTGCTGTTATAATGACAGTCATCTGCTTGCTTATATTACCATGTCATCCCAACAGCAATTAAGAAATGTTAAATAGAAGTTATACAACCTTGTCTTAAGGCAATTAACCAAAATATGAACTGTGTTCAGGAGTGAAGGAATGAAAGAAGGTGAAGGCGAAAAGTATTCTTTAGGGTTATGGACCCATCTCAATTTTTTTAAGTTATCTGTCCTTTCTAATGGTGAAAATAAAGTACAAGTTATTTATAACATCTCAGATTCAGTATTTTGGGAGCCTCTGTGGGTGAGGCTTGAAAAAGATGTGCAATTCAGACTGTGTATAACAGACTTTATAGATATATATCTGTAGGGATCTGCATCACTACAGATAGATGAAAAGTCATAAAAGGAGTGGGACTAAACAAACACAGAGATTTTTAGAGGGGAGAAACCTGCATGTACTTGAATGTATTACAAAAGCATATTTTGCTTACTCTTGATGTCTAACTGTATTTGTAAGGGTTAAAGATAATATTGTGTTATCTCATACAGTTTCTCCATCTACAAAGTAAACTTTATGTGGATTACAGCAGTGTGTTTGCTCATAGAACAAGCTACCTCAAATATTTTAAGTAAGCTCTGAATAGAATTGTTACCCAACTAAATGAAGGATAGAGAAAATAAACATTCACAGTGATAGCTGCTGTGTTGGCCCAAATGGATGTTGTCTTAGCTGAATGTTATGTTTCAGTGTGCTGCAGTAGATTTATAGGTAGCTTCCAGTTTTAATAATTCAGTATTTACTATTCACTAAGACATGGTGAAGTTCTCTTGTGACCCTGGCTACCATGAAATGCCTCATTTTACCAACGCCCTTTTTGAAGTTTCACTGTGGTGCATTTCACCTTCTTTCAGATCTCTATTTCAAAAACAAGCTAGTGCCTAGACAGCCTTCAGCCATAGCAGCACACTTCTATTTTCTTTGTGTACCAAAAAAACTTCACTACAGTGAGACGTATCCTTTGCGCTGGAAATCACCAAATGCTCTAAGGAGACAATAGGCTTTAGTTAGGATTGCTTTGTAGTGAAGGTTAAAGAGAAGGAAGAGTTTCTTTAGGCAGGAGAGAGCTTCAAATGGGCTGGTGTATTATAGTCTTTGTGTCAGAAGTCAGGAAGAGACAAAGAGCTGGAAGGGGAACTGCTGGGTTGGGAGGATTCTATCTGAGGAAGCTGTGCAAGTGTTTTAAGCTGTGTTCAACTGTTTTTCTTCCAACAGACTTTGGGAACTATCACTGCAGTGCCCATTAAGGTTCCTCAGGTCAGCTCCTTGCAGAGGTTGGCAGGACAAGGACCAGCAGTGCTACCTCAGGTACAAAATACTGGTCTAAAGGGATTTTTGTGTCATTTAGTATGTATTCTACTCTATTCCTATCTGGTGTCCAGGCCTGGATAGGTCTGGACACTCATTTTATTGAATAAAGACTTGCCTTCAGTGAGTTGAACAGCAGAATGGTAATTTTCTCCAGTTTGTGAAAAAAAAAAAGAAAAAAGAGATAAATCAGTTTTCTTCTGGGAGCATACTGTTAGCACAATGAAAAGCTATTAAAAAATCTTGTGTTTTTACTGTAGAAGAACAAAGTACATATGGTGAAATATAAATGCATGCTTTATAAGATGACTCACAAATCACAGAAGTGAAAATCTGCAATTCTGTAATTAAAAGAAGTGGTGGAAGAATTAAACTTTCTGTTCAAATTTATCCTCACACATTCTTTTACTAACTTACTTGCCTTATCCCTCTCTATCCCAGCATAAAGTTTTGGTCCAACTAACCAAGGTACAAACCTGAGGCAAGACTGGCTGGGTATGAGTGAAAGGAGAGTTATACTCAAAGGTTTTTTTAATCTTTTCAAACTGTGTTTTCTTTTCTGAATATCCATTAGTGTTTCCCTAACCATACACTTTATTCCCCAATGTAACCCTCTTTCTCAAAAATTTGGGATGTAATTTTTTCTCTTTTTTTTCTCTTTTTTTTTTTCTGCAGTTCTATGGTTTGTTTTTCAGATTAATGATTATTAAGTACAAATATATTTCTCCCTCTGAAGCCCTTAGAGGTGGATTTCTCATATGTGAACACCACTTTCCTATCATTGAAGTCAATGTTGGGTCTTCCTGTTGTCTTGGGGTTTGTTTTCTTTTTTCTTTTTATTTTTTTTCTTTTTCTTTTTTTTTCTTTTTCTTTTTTCTTCTTTTTGTTTTTTTGTTTTTCCTTTTTGTTTTTCTCTTTTGTTTTTCTTTTTTGTTTTTCTCTTTTGTTTTTCTTTTTTTCTTTATGTTTGTTTGTCTTTTTTGTTTGTCTTTTTTGTTTGTCCTTTTTTGTTTGTCTTTTTTTCTTTTTTCTTTTTCTCTTAGTGGCAGAATCTGGTGGAACATCTGTGAGCTAAATCTGCCTGAAGGAAGGAGTATATCCAAGATAAAGTTCTTAAAGTCTCTCTTTAAATTGCATTTTGTGGAAGGCAAAGTTGTGAACATAAAGGAAGGTTATAGTTTTCTTATCAGGTTCAAGACTTCACTTTTCAGTTGTTCTTACAGCATAATAACACATTGATTTCTGCCATTTTGGGGTGTCAAACATGAACAGATTGCTCCTGAAAATAGATGAGGCTCAAGAGGAGTTGAAAGACACGTAACAGGGGCTGAAATTATCATTAAGGATATGTTTCAGCAATGATGATAGCATTGCAAATGGTGCACTTGGAGAAGCATCAACATTCTGTACTTTGTTATGCAGAAAAATTTTCATTCAGTGTTCAGGTTGGTTTTGAAGAACTGGAAAAAGGGGAGGAAGCTGATTTCCTCAACTCTTTGAGAAAAACACACAAACTTTCTGTCTTGCTGTTTAGCTCATGGCAATATTTTTGTTTGTATTTTACTTTGTCTCCTTTCCTAGCACAGCCTTCAATGCAATCATACTTAATACTAATGAAACACCAACCCTTACTTGGAAGCCCTAAGCCATGAAATATTTCTATTCCATTATAGATAGCATGTGAAAAAAACTACATAGCAACCTCATTTCAGTCAAAACAAAAAAATGAAGTAGACAACTGCATGAAAAACCACATTTTTAGAGGTATGCCTCAAGTTCTGAGCTTTTTCTGGCCTTTTCACAGGTCAGTACCTCCTCCTTCAGCAGTAGCCTGCTCCATATACAGGCTATGTCCTCCTCTACAGTTCAGCATGGTCTATATGTTTCTCTCCCACTCAAAGCTTACAGAGAAGTTTGAAATGCCTGTATTGTTTCCTAGTGGGGATCTCCCTCTACCCATCAAAGCTTTCCTCTTGATGTCCTAAAAGCTAGGTGTTGCACCTTCCTCAACCTCCATCTCTGGGAAGTCTAAGAGCGAGCTGTTCCGAGCCCTGGTAGCAACGAAACCATAGCAGCAAAGGCTTCAATAAGCCCACCTGCATGCCTCCCTGTTTACTCAAGCAGCTCAGTCTAGGGGTATTTGGTACAAGTGGCAAGCACAGTGGCAGTCATCTAAGATGCCTTAATCTTGTCTGTATGTTCTGCTGCTTCTGTTCTTGTCCGTGAAGGGGTGGAAGGCCAGAATGGATCCCTTTTGGGATCACTGCCACATTAGGAGCCTGCTTGTCTCTGAGTTGCCCTCTGGAAGTGGCTTCCCCCTTAGCCAGACAGATTGCACTTCTGTTTCAGGTGCATGCAGATTAGTGGGATTAATTCAGGTCAGTGTCTGCATTCTTGACAGCACACCGATTGCTGTGTGACTTTTCTCCTTTTGACCAGTCTCGTAATTTCTTTGGGATTTCAGATTCCCTTTAGATTTATATGTAGCCATGAGAGGCATAAATATTGCCTGGCTAGGTGGAAAGAAACAGGAGACTCCTCCAGTTGAGGACCCCATATCTCATCTAAAGGAATTTTGTGCTTTTTGATGCTTTCATCCTCAACTATACAGCCTGTTTCAATGTACATCTATGTAGTCTAGTAGGAAAATACCACACGAGTAAACTGATGCTCTTAACAGTACTTGTGTCAAACAATACATACAGCTTTCTAATTTTCCACATTTTTACAGATACTTTTCATTTGTTCTCTTAATTTGAATGGGTTTATGATGTGACCCCCCTGGGAGCTCTTCCATATGGGGAGTGAAGTTTCAAAATCTGCACATTCACAAATGGCAGCAAAATCCCATCACTTAGTGCAGAACTGCTATTAGATGGTGAGCAAACAAATATTAATTACCAGTTCATTGCACAATACAAACAGTATTTCCTTAGGCATTCGTTATTTGACAAAACAAGCCTCTTTGTCAGACCTTTTTTTATTCTCTTATTTTCAGTGTGATGGTTTGAAACTGTCTTTTTAATTTTTCCTTGCAAAGTTCAGAACAGAGAAAGTGAAAGAGTGTAAATAAGTCACTATTGGGTGTAAGAAAGCAAAATAACGATTGTTCTAAACACTTCCATTGGATAGATAGAAATGTTTAAGAACTATTACCCAAAACAAAGTAGGCACTCTGCACATTCTGTGTTCTGCAGTGGGGGCAGTTGCTGGGCTGTCTGGCTGCTGTTTCTTCTTCTTCTCTTCTGGCTGAAGATAACACACTGACCTTGGCAGCTAAGTTAACAACTTTCTGCTTAACTAACTCTGCTTCTCTGTCCAGGGGGGTCTGGGGGGAAGCTCCTGGGAGAGAGAGAGGCCCCTTTGGGAGGGTCCCCTTGAGGGGAAGCAAAGGGAGATTGGTTGTGCTTTTTCTGTTGATTGTATATATTTGTGAATGTTGTGAATTTTGTATATTTGTACATATTCATTGCATTTCATCATAGATTTTAGACTCTGCTTGTAAATACAGCCTTCATTTGCTTCCAGACTGGGCTAGCCTGGTTACTTGTTGGTGGGGGGGGAATTTCAGCTCACACCGACACATTCAGTTGGTTTTTTTTTAACAGAATAGGAAGTTGGTTTTGCTATAATTAAATAAGTAAATTTTCTGCTATGAGCTGTGACATTTGGGAAGTTAATTCCAGGTAGTCTTTCTCTTCTTACTTTGGCCTTTGAGATTTCCACCTGAGTGAGGTGTTTTGAAACTGCAGAGTCTCCACTACACTCTGAGAAGCAAATCCTGGAGATTCTCTCCTCAAACACACGGGTGATGCACTCTTACTCTTGAGCTGTTCCTCTACTTTATGGCACCCATCACCTCTGAGGAGGGGGTAGCCTTATGTTAGACTGGGATCCAATTTCCAGATGCAGTGGAGACTGTCTGTTTGGAACTAGTTTGCATAAAATTTTAAGTTGTGCTGTAGCCACCTGAAGGCATGTGAGAAATTGTATTTTCTGTTCTTCCAGTGGAAGATTTTAAATTAAATGATGAAGATATTAAAATAAACCTCCCAGTTTGTTGTCTGCAATTTGGGCCCAATCCAATTCTCATTCAAATTAATGGAGAGACTGTGATGATTTGAATAGCAGTTAAATCAGATTATAATGGTATTTCCCTGACCTATTTTTCCAGTCCTGGTTGAAGGCAGGGCTTGAGATGGCTTTGCTCATGACAGTGCTGATTAGAATAGAGCAGAGTGGTATAGCAAACACCTGCAGTGGAGCTATCACACAGGTTAGTGGTGAAAAGATCCAGGTATGCACAACCCCTTTAGAGGAAATGTGCCTGTTCTTCAATAGGCTCTAGCCAGTTCTGCTGTCAAATGCTGCTTATTTTTTATCTTCTGTAGTGATTTTAATTCATCAAGGTTTGAATTTGGTGACTGGGCTGCAGGCTGCTTTGGGACAGGGGCTGTTCTGTCTGTTCTGTCTGTTTGTTCATCACTGGGTGCTGTCAGACACTGCAAATACCACGTCTTCATGTGTGTACCAAACCCAACCATTACTCCTGGCTTCTGTGGTTATAGGGCTTCTGGAAGATTTCTTGAAAGGAAAATGACTCTGATAGACAGGACTCAAGTTGTGTAATGCCATTGCATGCTGTAGAATACATCTGTTAGCAGATTGGTCTGTGACAAAGCCTCTCTCTGTTTGCATGGTAATACTAAGAAATTATTTTTTTAAAAATCATTTGGTTTAGGTGTAATGTGTTATGACCAGGCATACCAGCAGGACTAGGGAAGTCATTCTGCCCCTGTACTCTGCACTGGTTAGGCCACACCTTGAGTACTGTGTCCAGTTCTGGGCCCCTCAATTCAAGAAAGATGTTGAATTGCTGGAGCATGTCCAGAGAAGGGCAACAAAGCTGATGAGGGGTCTGGAGCACAAGCCCTATGAGGAGAGGCTGAGGGAGCTGGGGTTGTTTAGCCTGGAGAAGAGGAGGCTCAGGGGAGACCTTATTGCTGTCTACAACTACCTGAAGGGTGGTCGTAGCCAGGTGGGGATTGGTCTCTTCTCTGAGGCAACCAGTGGCAGAACAAGAGGACACAGTCTCAAGCTGTGCAAGGGGAAGTTTAGGCTTGATCTTAGAAAGAAGTTCTTTCCAGAAAGAGAGATTGCCCATCGGAATGAGCTGCCCAGGGAGGTGGGGGGGTTGACATCCCTGAAGGTGTTTACGAAAAGACTGGATGAAGCACTTAGTGCCATGAGCTAGTTGATTAGTTAGGGTTGGGTTGGACTTGATGTGATCTTGGAGGTCTCTTCCAACCTGGTTGATTCTGTGATAACCATTAGAAAGTGGAAAAGTATTGCCAAATCCAAGTCAGCCTTTTGTGAAACTAGAAGCAAGGTTTGTCTAAGAAGTTGCACAGAATTGTGCTGTGGAGGGACAAGAGCACTTTATGGTTTGTTTTGAGTAAGGAATAATTGAATTGGGTAAAGTTGATACTACAATATCAGAGGAGAAAAGAACTGTAATCCCCTAAGGGCTGTCATGCACCTTTCTGGTATATGCACCTTTCTCAGTGCTTCCAGGGGGATGTGTTAGAATGCTAGTGGAGGCGAAGAGAGATAATTTAATTCAAGTTAACTTAATCAGCGTGGTGTATAACCAAGCTACAGATTTTGCAATAGTATTTAATATTCATTGACTGTATGTGTGCAGAAAACAGAACCAAAATTGCTTTTTCAAAAGAAAGGTTTGCAGAAGCCTAGATGAAAATGTAGCCCTTAATAAATACAGTTGTTAATCTGTTTTATTCTATAGAAGCTTTTACACTGTGCTTGTCACTGCATTTGAAGCACCTTCCAGTAATGCGTTAAGCACGCAGATGAACATCCGTTGTAAGCGATTTCTTCTCTCATCCTTTTCCTTTGGGAAGAAGCCTGTGCAGCTGAGAGTTCTGCTTAGGCTTCTTATTTTATCAGTTTGCTTATTTTCAATAGGCATGCTACTATTACAGAATCACAGAATTGTCAGGGTTGGAAGGAACCCGAAGGATCATCTAGTTCCAACCCCCCTGCCATGCATAGGGATACCCTCCACTAGATCAGGTTGCCCAGAGCCACATCCAGCCTGGCCTGAAAACCACCCAGGGATGGGGCTTCTACCACCTCCCTGGGTATGCCACTGTATATTTCTGTCAGAGGAATATAACAGAACATGGTTATTGTAGAAACTGATGGTGCTTGTGCTGTTAATTCATAGAGAAGCAGGTCTGTTGCAACAGGATAAGGCGTGATGGTTTCGAATTTAAAAAGGGAGATTTAGACTAGATAGAAGGAAGAAGTTTTTATACTGAGGGTAGTGAGACACTGGCTCATGTTGCTCAGAGAGTTGGTAGATGCCCCATCCCTGGAACCATTTCAGGCCAGGTTTAATAGGGCTATGAACATCTGCTACAGTTGAAGATGTCCCTGCTCACTGCACAGGGATTGGATTAGATGACTTGTAAAGGACCCTTCCAACCAAAACATTCTGCCATTCTATGATTTTGTGTCACCTGCCTGTATGAGCATCAGCCTTGCAGAAGAGACTCCTTGCAGCAGAGACATGTGGCCACCTGTCTTTTGTACAAAGTCTTTAGAGGGAGAGCAGGTTGGGATGAAATCCCAATTGCTACTTTATTGAAAGCCTGTGGGAATCTCAGTTATGCACTAGTGGATAGATTTGATTAGGTGGTCTGTGTTGCTGAGAGAATCATGGGATTCTTGAAGCATCTGAAGTGCTCCATGGTATATATTTTACACTGCTGTAGTACAGACAAGTCAGAAGAAGGTATGACTAAGGTAGTGAGATAATAACTATTTCTGGTGGATGGTGGTATGGCAGAGATAAGAAATCTGATCTTCTGCATTATGGACAAAGTTGAACACGTGTGGTGTATCAATGGGGCCACGCCCAGATGCAAATTTCCCAAAGTGCCTCCCTCTGTTGCCTCTGCCTTTCTGAGTTTCTCTGTTAATAGTCTGTTCTTAATGAGAGAACCAATCCATGGTGGTGGGGAGGGAGAAGCAGAACTGAGTGTTACTGGTGCTTAAGACCTCCATTTTGAAGACCTGAACATTTTGAAAAGGGCCCCTATGAAAGTCATATCTGCATAACAGTAGGAGTCTAAAATATCCATGCAACCCCAGGAAAGATTCAAGCCATTTTCACACCTAGCATGGTACCTTTTTCCCAGGCGAAAACTCTTTTGTTTCTCCACATCACAGTCTTCTTTGTAGAGTATCAGGAAGAAGAAATGTCCCCTCTCTCTGCTGATGCCATTTATATGCATGTGAATGATGTGACTTCAGATTCATGTCCGACTTGGATTTGGACTGTGCTATGTCTCTGAGCCTCTGTGCCAGTTGTGCAAGTTTGTGGTATGAGTGGCAGGTGGATAGGAAGGGGATGCAGCAATTCACTGCACTGCTGCCTGTCCCTAAAACCTTGATTTTCATCTGCTAAAGTCTGAGCTTTGGTGTGCTTCCCTATTGCTTAGGCTGTCAGCAGACAGAAACAATTTTAATCATTATTTTTAATTTGTCTTTCAAGTTTTTTAATTTTGACTAGTAAAAGATTTGGGGCTGGCCAAATCATTATGATATGCCATTATTGTTGTCTAGAAGCAGGAAAAGCTCTTAAAGTGATGGGCAGTACAAAGCAGTGGCATCCATGGTCTTTAAAGTATCACCAGAATTTGAGTGCAGTGAATACCCAGCGGTGTGGATTAGGCCAGAGCACATCTCTGAATGTATACAGCCAGGAGGAAAGCAGACAGATGTTCACTAAAGGCTGTAAGGCTTCATGGACACTTCAAACTGAAATAAGTTAATCATAGATGAGTATCTGTGTGAGAAGCAAGCTGACATGTAATGCTGAAAAGAGTAGAAATGGAAGTAAATTATTGACTGGTGTGTATAATCACAGTCTAGATTTTATAGTTCTATTGTAACCCTAAGCAATAATGATTAAATCCTTTCCTCAGAGGTACCTAGGTAACTGCATATTCAAGGACAGAATCATTGTGCAGAACAACAACAACAACAACAAAAAGGGCAGAAATCCGTGTCAACTTCAACCTCTACTTGTAATTTTTTTGGAATAATACTGATTTTAATTTCCTGGTTTAATGGCAGGTTTCCCCTTTGCAAATGGAATAGAGCCACTTAATGATTCATCAGCTCAGTAGCAGCAATACCCAAGCAGAAAGTACAGGCAGTATAGCTGAGGAAGAAATGTACATTTCATGAGCAAAAATCAGTCAAGTTCCTGTGAAAATACAATTTGGTGTTCAAAACACTGAAAAAGAATTCTAATAAAGAACTATCTTATGCCAACATCTACAGAAAACAGGGCTAGAGGATTGGTATGGCAAGTGGGTTAACCTGCCTGTTTTCCCCCAACACAGAAGTGAGGGAAAGTACCACACACACACACAAAAAAAAAAAAAACCCCAGGTTGAGATAAAGAGTTAAGAGTTTAATATAAAATAAGATAACATAATCATAGTGCAGAATTACCTTAGCTTAGCCTATCTGCAGAAAAAGCTCAGTGAAATGCAGGAAAGTGAAAAAAAAAAAACCAGCATGAAACAGAAAAGCAAACCCAATGAGCTACCCAACTCCCACCTGTATCACTGCCATCCCTGTGGAAAAGAGCCAGAGCCCCAAACCTGGAACCCCAAACCAGCAACCCAACAGAAAGCCTCTCATGTTACAATCTGAGCTTCAAGCCCCTTAATAGTTTGCTCCAGCCAGCACTTTTGTTTTGAAGCTGGGATGAGGCAGGATGGTTTGAATAGCAGCAGTTTAAAACTCAAACTATGACAAAGACTCACACTTAAACATCCCTCTCAGCAAAACTTCCACTTCTGCAGTACTAAGCAAAGCCAAAGGAGAAAAAAAAAAACACCCTAGATTAAATGGCTCTGTCTTCTTAAAAAATGCACAGGGGTTATGTTATCTGTGTGTCACCTTTACACTAAAGCTGGCTATGCGTAACCGACAAGTTGAAATACCAAAGCACAGTAGGACTGCACTCCAGTGGAAAATGTCTGGTATAATGCATGTAATTTAAATATGTGTGGAAATACCACAGAGTGCCTCTTGAGTTGTATGACATGTAAAATGAGAGACCAGAGTGTGTTTAGAGGTTCTAGTTGCAGTTCTGTCCTCACTGAAGTCTATTCAAATTTCTGTTGATTTCAGTTAGGTAAACTGCACCCTCAATAAGTTTGCAGATAGCACTTAAGCTGGGAGAGAATATTGATCTGCTTGAGGGTAGGAAGGCTCTGCAGAGGGCCCTGGACAAGCTGGATTGATGGCCTGAGGCCAGCTGTATGACATTCTGACATTCAACAGCACCAAGCACTGGCTGCTGCACTTGGGTCGCAACGACCCCATGCAACACCACAGGATTGGGGAAGAGTGTCTTGAAAGCTGCCCAGAAGAAAAGGCCCTGGAGCTGTTGAACATGAGCCAGCAGTGTGATCAGGTGGCTAAGAAGGCCAGCAGCATCCTTGCCTGCATTAAAAACAGTGTGACCAGAAGAACTAGAGAAGTGATTGTCCCCCTGTACTCAGCACTAGCAAAGCCACCTCATGAGTAGTGGGTTCAGTTTTGGGCTCCTCACTACAAGAAAGACCTGGTCCAGAGAAGGGCAACAAACCTGATCAAGGGTCTGGAGAACAGGTTTTCTGAGGAGCAGCTAAGGGAACTGGGTTTATTTAACCTGGAGAAAAGGAATCTGAGAAGAGAAGCCACCTTCTTGCTCTCTAGAACTGCCTGAAAGGAGGTTGTAGCTAGGTGGGTGTTGGTCTCAGCCCAGGCTGAAGATAATAAGACCTTATCAAGGAAAGGAACCAAATACCAACCATGCTGGAAACATTTGTATTCAGGTCAGTTGGGCAACCTGGATTTTAGAGTGTGTCATTGCTGTAAAGTTATGCAGAACCTTTTCTCGTGCATAATTTTTATTGATTAGAAAAAGAAGAGGGAGAGAGTCAGTCTTCAAGTGACATAAATAGACACAGCTTTACTGAAGTCAGTGTGCATCTGTTCATTCTGGTGAAGGATATAATTACCCCATATTGCACTCATTTTATCAGCCATTGCTAATGTTTTCTGTGTGATCCTCTAAAGCTTTTCAAGAATGAAAGCACTGTCTGCAGCTCCCAGCACTTTGCCTCTGTGACATATGAATTGTGCCAATCCATTTTGAGTTTTTGTTTTTAAGCTCTGAGTACAAGGGTGAAGTGAAAATAAAGTGTGAATAATGGTCTTTCTCTCAAAGGCAATGTGATACCGCGTTGAGCTGAAAAATTTACTCTCATACAGATCGGCCCTGCCAGTATGAAGGGCTGATTTATGCTGAGCACGATCCAGCTGATATCTGATATTGGGGAGGGGGAGGGCTCTTCAGTGTTGCTGACAAAGCTGTAACAAGATCCAGGGACTAGATGCTGAAGTTAGGCAAATTCAACCATGCAATAAAATGCCAGTCATGAGCGCAATAAAATATTGCAACGGTTTAGTTGGGCTTGTGATGAATTAATCGTTAAGACATCTTTAGTGTTTTCTTTTAAAATCAGTCTTCAGTTCCTGGGAGACATTCTCTAGCCAGTTTGTGAGCTGGAGAATCACGATGATCCCTTTTGGTTTTGTAATTGAAGTGCACTTGTTAACTTCCCTTCTTTGCTAGGCATAAGGAGAGCACATTTACCAGAAACGCCCTTAACAATTCTCATAGCACCTGCAGAATTGCACAGAGATAACTGTTCTAATTAAATCCTGTCCTTTAGGACTACATAGGATAGCCCACAGAAATAGGAGGAATTGTGTGCTTTCCCTCCCTTCTTTTCCTTTCCCCCCCCATACTTGTTTGGGTTGGATCTTGAGGGATTATTTTGTAACAGCTGTTCTTTTTTTTTACCTTCTTTTCCTTCACTACAACAGCTCACCTGATGGGATGTAGCTCAGGAAATATATAGCCCATGATCACAGTTGCCTTTGTTAGTGATGGCACACATCAGGCTCTCCCAACTCTGCCACTCAGCAGTTCCTTCACCTCTGTGGTATTCAACAAATTGTGCTCTTGAGAGCTGGAATGATTTTCGATCTAATGGAAGGTTTTGGGCTTCATACAGGGACATCTGGATGGAGCTTAATGATATGGGATATACAACAAGTTATATTAGTCACAGGAGCTGATTCCCTCCTGATCTGAAACTCTTTAAAATATATGAAACTAGAGATTGCTGAACAAAAAAGCACTGTGCACATCTCACAGGATTGGGCTCCCTGTTATTTCCCTGTCTGAAAGTGGACAGCCTCTACCTACTGGATTCTCAGATCTGGGAATATCTGCTTGAACAGTGCTCTCACCTGCAGGCTATTTGAGAAGTACCAGGGGTGTCTGAATATTGCTGCCTAAAATCAAATGTTTCTGTTATTGTGGATATTGAGGAAACTCAAAAACCACACAGGGTTGTGAGATCATGATATTCAAGAAGAAGCTCTCTCTTCTCCTGCATTTAGAGCCCTGGTAGTATCACATTCTGTTTTGACAGCTGTCAGAAGTTAAATGAAAGATATTTGGGGAGATGAGGGTTGAGTTACAGGAGAATTGTTATTTGCAGCACTCGCCAACAGTTGCATTTTTCACTTGGTAACATACATGCTGTCTGTTATTCTTTCTCTTTCCTTCTCCTTTGCTAAACTTTTGTGCTTTTTATTTTTGTGGCTCTTGTAATGGGGACTGATGCCATCCAACCTGTGCTACTTTCAGTAGAAAACATCTTTTTGGTATCTTGCGTGTGAAATGCAGTCCATCCCCTGCCCTACTTTTTCTCCAGTTCTTCTTCAGAGGCTGCCAACTTCCAAACTTCTGCTAGTGCCACTGTCCTCCTTTCATCTCCAAAATTTAAACTACATCCTTGCTATGAGGAAAAGGAATTCACACTTGCTCTTTCCTTATTTTTGTTTTGTTTAATTTTTTTCCCCAGCTGACACCCTTTATTCTTGCAGATTACAGTAGTAGTTTGTTGGTTTTTTTTAACGTGAAACTCTGCTAAAGGTCTTTTACTTAGCTATTTATGAAATGCTTACACTTAGTGTTTATATTCGAGGGGGAAAGGCTCACAGGTGTTAGAGCAGGAGGGGGCTTCTATTCCTGCTTTCTGGTTTGGATTCATACCTGTGGGTTGTAGAAATAAACGTTATTTTCACTTCAACTTGATTTAGGTTTAACTCAGAAGCACCTGAAACTTTTTCTGTGCTCAGCCCTTTTTTATAAATCTATAACTTCAAATAAATATGCTCTCCTAATGTCAGCTGAACTAGCCAGGGAATTTGCAGATGCTTAGAGCTCTGATGACCGCTATACCTCCTTTGTATCACACGGTGGCAGAAAACACCCGGTGTATGTTCTTGGGCTGTGCGTGTTTGCTCAATCCCACCACGTATTTCATTTCAGTACACAGCACTCTGTAGAGAACGTGTTACCTTGGAAAATTAAGTCTGTTTAATTGTTCAGGAAGAACTTCTTTTATAGCAAAGTAATATGCATTGATTGATTTATTTGTAAAACACACATCCACAACTCGCAGAATGTGTGTTAAGGGTGTGTATAGGATTCATTGAGATACTACATCTGACAGTCAATGTATTTATGTGATAGTATAGAAAAGATAATTATATAACTGGAATATACATAGACATTTTGTTTTAATTTGGCTTTTGATTAAATATAAAGGCACAATTAAGAGTGACAGATACAGTAGATGCTGGTAGACTACATGACAGTTTTTGGCTAGATAAAACCCTGATCTGATTTTCATCTGATCTAATTTTTATTATAAAGATCTCAGTGACAGTTGTGTAGGATCTTTGATCTGAATTCTCTCTTTTCTCTCTCCATCTGTGTGTTCATTGCTGTGTTTTTCTGCTGGTAACAGAGGTTATATTAATTTACAAGAAAACTTCATTTTAAGGAGATATGGTAAAATTTAGGTGTTAGCTAAGAATTCAGTTTGGACTTTTTAGCCATGGTAATACATTTTAACTGTATTTTGCCAAGCCTCTCAGACTGTTTTCTGAATTATGATACTCTTTCTGTGAACACATGTCTGAGCACGTGAGCATGAGCAACTTTTAAAAGACTTACATATGAGAGGCTTACATAACACAGGAAGGAAAGGATTTTATTATGAAAATATAAAAGTAGATACTACAAAGAGATGCTTGTATAACTGACTCTGATACAGACATGAACGAGTTGCTTTGAGTAACATCTCCTGTTACACTGAAATGTTGTTTATGTTAGAAGCCTTAGTTTTGCAGAATGCCTGGGCCAGGATGGGCTTAAACTAATCCTTTGTGCGCTGCTTTTGAAAAGAAGACCATTAAGTCATTGTGGATATGAAGGTAATTACAGACTCCTCTCTTAACTTGGCCAGGGTATTTGTCTCTTATCTTAATAAATCCAAATCATTGCATTTAGTTTGAAAAAGAGGAGACTGAGGGGAGACTTCATCGCTGTCTACAACTACCTGAAAGGACATTGTGGAGAGGCTGGTGCTGGTCTCTTCTCACAGGTAATTAGTGATAGAACAAGAGGGAATGACCTCAAGCTGTGACTGGGTAGGTTTAGATTGGACATTAGGAAAAAATTTTTTACGGAAAGAGTGGTCAGGCATTGGAATGAGCTGCTCAGGGAGGTGGTTGAGTCACCAACCCTGGATGTGTTTAAAGGTTGTTTAGATGTGGTGCTTGGGGGTATGGTTTAGGGGTGGACCTTGTAGAGTAGGGTATCAGTTTGACTTGGTGATCCTGAGAGTCTTTTCCAACTGGAATATTTCTGTGATTCTGTGATTGGATAAGGACAAAAAAAAGGTTACTGCCAGTGTCTCTTAAATATAGTTAGTCACAGTTTTGCATCATTTCTGTTAGATCTATGAAGCCCTCTAATATTACCCCAGAGTTGTGAGCTGAACTCAAGTCTACTGCAGGACCTCGGGCAAACCCTTTTCTTTGCCCCTCTTTGGCTCTGCTTCTTCTTTCACTTTCCATCTGTCTTGGTTACTGACAATTTCAACATTCTGGAGCAGGGCTGTTCTGCCGATGCACTTTTGCACTGCTTGTAGGTGTTAGGATCCTGTCAGCAGTTGAGAGCTGAATTATCAAACCACAACAAGCTCGCGAGATGTGTGTTGCTGCACTTAATATTCACCACGGGGACAAATGGGTACGGCTCCTTCTTGACACCACAGAGCGTGAGGCCAGCCTTGAGAGATGATTTTTTGATACAGCAGTAAAGCCTTGTTGGTTTTTTTTTTTCATTAAATTGCTTACCTGGTCTGAAGATTGAAGTCGGCATCATTGGAAGGGCTGTTGTGGACTATAGTGCGGTGACACAGGCAGCTGTTTCCCATGTCTGTCTGTTACAACTTGTCATTTTGTTTCACAGTATGGAAGGTGCCAGAAGTGACAGGACTAAATAAGCACAGAGGGAACCGACTGTTTTATCTGGCTGTGTTAAGGAATAAGCAGGGAGTGAAGTTAACTTCACGTGAAGCAGTTTAAATTATTTATTTTCAATTCTGGAACTGTAGTTAACATGTTGTTAAGGCAGAGCCATGTTGACAGGGGTGATGTTAATTACCCCACTGGAAACGCATCACATTAGCTGAAAGCAATTGTTTGCAGCTATCATTCATGGCTCTGGGTAAAGCCAGCAGCAACCTTCACAAATCTGGGCAAACAATTCCACCCTCCAACCGTGGAAATTCTTTCTGCATCCATCTGCAGCTGCAAACTAGCTCTTTAGTTGCTGCAACAAAATATGAAGTTCAATGGTTGTAAGATTCTTTTATCTTTTTTTTTTCCTTCTTTTTCTTGTGTAATTGGAGTAAGGGTATGATTGAACTGCTCTCCATTAGACATGGCACATCTTAAAAATGTGAGGATCTTCATTCACTGATCCACCACTATAAATGTTTATGCTTACTGTTCCTGTAAATGCTTCCTCACAATTTCCTTAATGATTCACTTTCCGCTCGATTCATAGCAATAGTGTTGTGTCCTTCAGAACAGGAAATTATTGCATCCATTCTTTTGAAGGCTTAAACATCCCTACTGAGAACTGGATGTGACTTGAGCAGCATTTGTATGGATGTGTGCTAATAAAGGTGAGGAATTGACTTTTTCCTCCCTTCTTGTTCAGCATCACAATGAATTAAGGAGTCCAAAATGACCTAACCGAGGAGCACTAGGAATATATCTGCAAGTAAATGAATGGCTGGCTACTTTGAGTGGCTACGTTCTGGTTTTCTAGATGCTTCTGTTCCGTGGTCAACGCAGTTAGAGATTCTATTGGCAGAGTGCATGTGTGCAGTTTGTTCATTATGGTGTGAGGCTGTGCCTAATAACATCTAACTCTCTGTTTGTAGGTTAGGCCAAAGACCCTGATTCCAGACAGCCTCCCTATCTCCCCGTGCAGAGACCAACCTTCCAAGCAGCCTCCTACCTTCCAGAAGGCAACCGTAGTCAGCATTAAAAACCCCAGTCCTGCCCTCCCAACTGCCAATAACACTGTCAGCCATGTACAGACGCCTAGCAGCCAGCCACAAAGTGTCACCGACTCCACAGCTATTTCATCCCCTCTGAGCAGCGCAGGTGTGGCGTACGCCATCATTTCCACCTCCCCCAGCAATGCAACTCCTATCAGCACCAGCGCCACTGTCTCTGTGGTCAATGACAGCATTAAAGTGCAACCGCTCCTCATTAGTGCCGACAGCAAGGTAGGTTCTGCTCTTGACAGCTTTTCATTTTTTTGTTAGCAAACACAGGAATTACATCGCAGATGTAAGCAGAACGGTCC
This sequence comes from Indicator indicator, assembly GCF_027791375.1. Lineage (NCBI taxonomy): Eukaryota > Metazoa > Chordata > Aves > Piciformes > Indicatoridae > Indicator > Indicator indicator. The sequence goes on along the minus strand of NC_072012.1, from coordinate 8,969,316 downwards.
CCTGGGACTGCACAGCCCTGTGCAGTGTGGTGTCAGTGGTTCCTTTTGAAGAAAATAATCAGCAAGCAATGGGAAAATTCTTAAGGGAACACGTGGATGCTAGTAGACATTTATTTGTGTTCAAGCATATTTGTTAGTGGGAGCAAGATGCATCGTTGTACAGCCTGATGTTAATGGGACTGTATGATCTTCCATTTCCTTAAACCAATCCACACTAATAATACCCTTGAATTCTGTGCAGGCTCTAATTTCCTATGGATTCCCTCTTCAATTATACAGTGATACGAGTTATATCAACTGACCCTAGGGACTATAGAAAGTAATCAGGCATTCCCCTCTACGCTTCCAGGGGAAGACCAAATGAAATGAGAGCTAAGGGTTTCAAAACTGATCAGCAGAAGAATCAGTAAGAAAGAATCAAGTTATGAATTACTCGTTTCTTCTTTGGACTGCTTTTCAGCTTTGAAATGCAAGAACTTCAGCACTCTTCCACCAGAAACAGATTCAATAAAGGATGCCAGCAGACATTTGCTGTAATTTGCTGGTGGGATCCTGCTATTCTGGGTCATTTTGGTAGCACAGGTTCTCATGCAGTGCTGAAAAAGAATACGGGATGCAGAATGGCTTTTGAGGTAAATAAAAGCAAGCATCTCTTCCTCTCTTTTCTAACATAATTTATTTCTCTCTTACTTAAACTGGCTACTGGTTAAGAAAACTTTTTATGCTCTTGAATCTTCTAGAGTGATCGAGTTGAGATAAAGCATCCAGCGTTCAAATCACCAAGAAGATGAGTTTGGGAAGGCCCTTTATGAGGTTTTGGTTAAGGGTATAAAATCTGTGGTCAGAAATTGCCCTTCACTCCATTTAATTTAGCAGCTTCTGAGATAATGTTATCTGCATCGTGTAAATTTTCCTGTGGTAACTCAGTTGCAAGCAGCTGGATGTGCTAACATGCATACATGTATAAGAGATTGGTCCCAAACCAGAAGTAATTTTAATTTAAAGTGCATATATTTATTTTATTCATGCAAAACTGGACATACACTGCTCACAAGACAAAACTGCTGAGCATGAACTCTGATCTCAGTTTCATGAGATTTTTCCTCCCCATCCACAAGGACTTATTCTGAAATACCACTAGGACGACTGAGATCAGACTGTGGTTTTGAAAACATAGTGATTCCATCTCTTCTACCTGTATGCAAAATAAAATCAAAGAAAAGACCTTAAAAATAGGGCCAAGAAGATGATCAGAGTGTTGGAGTACCTCTCCTGTGAAGACAGGCTGGGGGAGCTGGGGTTGTTCAGCTTGGTGAAGAGGAGGATTTGGGGAGACCTTATAGCAGGCTGGAGAGGGGCTGGTTACAAGAGCATTGTCCTGGGTTAACACAGTCCATTGAGATAAGGAGTTTACTGGAAGTGATCCAGTGCAGAGTTACCTGAGCCTACTTGCAGAAAAGCACAGCAAAATGCAAGAGCAGCAGCAGAAGTCAAGGATCCCCCCACTCAAGCTCTCAGCAGCCAGCCCAGTGAAAAAGACCCACACCCCAAAACCAGAAACGGAAAGCAGCAACGGGAAACAGGAAGCCTCTCATGTTCCAATCAGAACTTCAAGCCCCATGATACTTTGCCCCAGCCAGCACTTTTGGTTTTGTTTTGTTTTGGTGTTTTTTTTTTTTTTTTTTTTCTGTCTTTTGGGAACTGCCAGGCTGGCAACACACTTTTTCCAAGCATTTTACCAGTTTGTTGGGATTTTGCCCTTGTTCAGGGATGAAATTCCAAAACACCAGAGGTGACCACTGTCCTAGGCATTTGCCCATGCTCTACTACACACTCTGCCACTCATAGTGATCCTGTCCAGCTTCAGGTAAGATCTCCAGGTAGTATTCTTGGGAAAGACCTGCATCACTCTGGACAAGACCTGGCTCATCAATTGGGTGAGATTACATCTACATCAAGTGGCTGGTGGAAGAACCATGCTATCATATGCCAGTAACCAGCACAGCAACACCATAGCATTAAACCACTTTCCTGAGATGATAAGCACCACTACACAGAGCACATTGATTACAAGTGCATATCGTCTCCAGCTGCCCCTGGAAAGAAAGTGCATCAACATAGCCAACATACCACAGGGAAAAAAAAAAGTATATAAAACTCTCTTAACAAGCCTTAATTGAATCCTCTCATTATCTCGCTTCTCGTTATCTCAACCCTTTTGTCTCCTGCCTTGGTTAACACAACCCACTCTCTCACAAGCAAGCTACCCCACCTCCCCAACAGGAGGGAAAGGAGCACCAAAAAATCCCTTCTGGGTTGAGATAAGGAGTTTCCTGGAAATGATCCAATGCACAGTTACCTGAGCCTATTTGCAGACAAGCACAGCAAAATGCAGAAGCTGCGGCAGAAGCCAGCCACCTCCTCCACCAAAGCACGCAGCAGCCAGCCCAGAGGAAAAGGCCAACACCCCCGCAAAACGGAAAAGGCAACTGGAACAGGAAGCCTCTCATGTTCCAATCCGACCTTTAAGCCCAATGATCCTTTGCCTCAGCCAGCTGGCATGACAGCAGCATGGTATTGAATGTCAGCAGCAGATTCAACTCAACCCATGACACGTGTGTAGCGATAGGGTGAGGGGCAATGGTTTTAAACTGGAGCAGGGGAGATTCAGGTCAGACATAAGGAAGAAGTTCTTCACAATGAGGGTGGTGAAATACTTGAACAGGTTGTCCAGAGAAGTGGTGAAGGCTCCATCCCTGGGGACCTTCAAGATCAAATTTGATGGGGCTCTGAGCAGTCTGATCTAGTTGGGCAAGATGACCTGTGAGGGTCCCTCCAACCCGATGCATTCTATGATTCTGTGAAAATCACTGACACGAATGCTAAAGCTAGGCTGCTGAGTCAGCTTCAGAAGTCCTCTAAATAGAAAGTGTCCTAATTTTCAGAGGCACTGATCAAGTGGCTCCCTTAGACTGCAGCAGGCTTGTAAAGCATCAATAAAAGTTAATTTTTAGAGAAGTAAGTATGCATTTAGAAGCCTAGCCTAGGTGTCCAGTTTTTTATATTTTTGGCTTTTGATTTGCATTCATTGTTTGTAGGAGTATCAAGTAACTCCCTTCAAAAAGGAATAAAAGGTTTCAGGCTGAAAAATCAAGTTGCATATAGTGAATTTTCTTCTTTTATTTGTACATTCTCTTTTAGGTTATCATTATTCAGCCTCAAGTCCAAACCCAGACAGAAAGTAAAGTGGAGACAAAGAAACCTCCCGAAGAGTCAGCTCAGGGACCTCCTGCTACCAAAAAGAAAAAGGAAGAAAATCCAGAGGTGATCCTTTCTTTCTTTCTTTTTCTTTCTTTCTTTCTTTCTTTCTTTCTTTCTTTCTTTCTTTCTTTCTTTCTTTCTTTCTTTCTTTCTTTCTTTCTTTCTTTCTTTCTTTCTTTCTTTCTTTCTTTCTTTCTTTCTTTCTTTCTTTCTTTCTTTCTTTCTTTCTTTCTTTCTTTCTTTCTTTCTTTCTTTCTTTCTTTCTTTCTTTCTTTCTTTCTTTCTTTCTTTCTTTCCTTCTTTCTTTCTTTCTTTCTTTCTTTCTTTCTTTCTTTCTTTCTTTCTTTCTTTCTTTCTTTCTCTCTTTCTTTCTCTCTTTCTTTCTCTCTTTCTTTCTCTCTTTCTTTCTCTCTTTCTTTCTCTCTTTCTTTCTCTCTTTCTTTCTCTCTTTCTTTCTCTCTTTCTTTCTTTCTTTCTTTCTTTCTTTCTTTCTTTCTTTCTTTCTTTCTTTCTTTCTTTCTTTCTTTCTCTTTCTCTTTCTTTCTCTCTTTCTTTCTCTCTTTCTCTCTCTCTCTTTCTTTCTTTCTTTTTCTTTCTTTCTCTTTCTTTCTTTCTCTCTTTCTCTCTTTCTTTCTTTCTCTCTTTCTTTCTTTCTTTCTTCCTTTCTTCCTTTCTTTCTTTTTCTTTCTCTTTCTTTCTCTCTTCCTCTCTTCCTCTCTTCCTCTTTCTCTCTTCCTCTCTTCCTCTTTCTCTCTTCCTCTCTTCCTCTTCCTCTCTTCCTCTTTCTCTCTTCCTCTCTTCCTCTTTCTCTCTTTCTTTCTCTCTTTCTTTCTCTCTTTCTTTCTCTCTTTCTTTCTCTCTTTCTGTATCTCTTTCTCTCTTTCTTTCTCTCTTTCTTTCTCTCTTTCTTTCTCTCTTTCTCTCTTTCTTTCTCTCTTTCTTTCTCTCTTCCTCTCTTCCTCTCTTTCTTTCTCTCTTCCTCTCTTCCTCTCTTCCTCTCTTCCTCTCTTTCTTTCTTTCTCTGTTTTTGTTTTTAATAAGTGAACTATACAGTGGTGAAGTTATGGGGGCCGAGTCTAAACATTTTTCTGTATGCATATGCAATTACTGCACTTGTGCTCATAATCCTGCCAACTCCTCATCTTTAAACCCAGTCAAGCTGAGCACGCAGTGAGGTGCTCTGACTCATTTGGTTTGCATCATTCAAACCTTTTGGTAACACAAAATATGAGTTGTAAGTCTCATAATAATCTAGGCACCTTGCGTGGGTATAGCTGTATTTTTTGTGAAGCATAAGATATTTCCTTTTATGTTGTCAAATATATAATATCAGGTTTACAGGCTGTCTAGGAGGTTGAATTAACATTCCTTTTCTAAGATGAGCTTTTGCATCTTCTTTGGAATGAATCTTGCAATGTTTAGATTGTAGTTAACAGTACAGTTTCTGCCCTTTACTGTGGACATGTCTTCCAACAGGTACGCAGATTTTTTTTTCCAGTCTGAACTACATTAAAATCCTTCAAACTGAGTAAGAGAGTGGAAAGCAGGTTGCAAGAGTAAATCTCTTTCATGAACTCTATTTGCAGTGTATACTAAAAATACAAATCAGAAGTCCTTGTGGAAATGTCTCTACAAGGAGAGGCTCTCTTTAGCAGGCGTTCGGGGTTTTGACTAGACATATTCACACTAGATTGTGTGTACTTCTGAAGCAATTTGAAAAGTTATACAAACTCACTCTGTGATTCTGTGAATCTCTTTCTATTGTGGAAATGCTCAGCTCATGTGAAATCTTAACCTTGTGAGTGTAATAAATGCATAGCACAAAATCATCCTTGGAGCTGTGGGTTTAAGAGAACGATTGCAATATAAATGTATAATATTACTTGAGGCATGTGGGTGGTAGTTTACTGTTTTAAGAGTTTTATATAGTTTAAATTGTGTTAAGGATAAATAGTGGCTTTACCCTAGAATATCACAGCTTTATGCAGAAGCTCTTCAGAACTACATTTAGGAAGCCTCTCAAGTTTAAAATCTGACCCTTATATGAATCTTCATCGCTACGGAACCATGGGACTGTAGAGTCCTCTTGTTATTTATTGTGTAGTGCCTTATGGGAAGAAAAGCTGTCAGAGCCTGCTTAAAACCTGAATTCTAGAGAAAACCATCAGTTTTGCTTTGCAATAATTTATCTTCACAGAAAGAATATTGAGCAAAAATCTTCCAGAGAGTTGCAGGAAGAGACCTTTGGACTAGGCACGCTTTCTGGTGCTTTTCATTAAATTGCTAACTAGAATGCCCTGACTACCTTTTTTTGTAACCAAGAACTTTGTTCTTACTGTGTATACTGGAGGTTGTGGTGGGTTGAAATTACCACCAAAATAAAATTGCCAGACCAGCTCAGTTGGAAGCAAATGAGGCAATATTTACAAGCAGACTAAAATCTAGAAATATGAAATGCAATTAATATGTACCAAATATACAGTACTTACGTGTCTTTAAAATTTATGAACAACAATTTATAAAGAACCCCCCTGGACAAAGCCAGGGGCTTACTAACAGCTTCCCCCTCTCAACTCCCTTCCCCCCTGCTCTACAAGGTAAAAGAGAGAGAGAAGAGTAGAGAGTAGCTTGTTAGTAGTTAGCCACAACAAAGAAACACAGCCAAGGCCAGCAAGCCAGCAAAAGCAACCAGCTAATATCTGCTAGAGTGAAGAAGCTGAAAAGGGCAAGAGTTAGTTTATACAACTTACCTTATGTTAGTTATCATACCCATGGGATTATTAAGACCTTATCATTCTTTTCCCTTTACATCCAATGGTAATTTATTTACATTCTACCACTTTCTACTCTGTGGAAAATTTCCATCACAATCAGCCTAAAACTGCCACAGAGGCTTGACAAGCACAGTTTTCTGGATAGGATGCTGAAGCTATGCCCTTAAGTATGACAGTTCTTTTCATAAATCTGTTTCACAGACATAAATATGTAGGTCTAGAGTTAATTTCTTTTGTTCTTTGAAAATAAACTTTAGTAGATTATAATGTACTTATGCAATTAGTGTAATTGCAACTAGCAGTGTAATTAGTGTAAATACATGTAATGACACAAATAGAACATGTAATTACAAAATGAAATGGGCTTGTAAAAATCTTTGTTTTGCTTCATGAAAAAAAAAATTAAAAAAGCACAACATACTGTGCATTTCTGAAAGCACTCGTGGCTTCTAAACAGATGATTAAATTTAAGGCAAAGACTAACAAAGTTACCATGAGATTTTTAAAAAGAAAATAAGCACCCTAGGCACTTCACATCTCTATCTGTCTTCAAAGCACAAAACTGAGGCAGGAACTCCAGTATGTCTCTGCATAAATGTTAGTCATGACAGACTGGGATTTAACAAGTTGAATAAACAGACTGGATGTGGCACTTGGAGCCATGGTTTAGTTGTCAGGAGGTGTTAGGTATGGGGTAATAGGTTGGACTTGATGATCTCTGAGGTCTTTTCCAACCCGGTTGATTTTGTGTTCTGTGACTTAACAGTAGTCAGGAATATTCAGTTACTGAGCATACCTGCACAAAGGGAAAAGACAGAGGATCATTACTGTCTTTTGTTCTTGGCTCAGCCTGGGAAGCCATGGAGCTGATCCTGGGCACAGCCCCCTTATGCTTTTTGCATAAGCCAAAGATTTGAAGGTTTTTGCTTTCCCAATTACGTCATCATTAAACTACAGCAAACCTCCATGCGTCTGCTGTTTTGCAGCCAGGATGCCTGGATGCCTTACTAGGGAGTGGTTTTCCCAGATGCAGAATAAGAATGTCTTGACCACCCAGGGCCAGCAGTCAGAGCCCTCTCCTGGAATATGGGTCAGTTCCTCCAGAGCTAAGGAGGGTCTGGGGGACTGCACCACCTGCTTCCTGCTGTCAGCAGGGCTCTGCTGAGAATGAAGGCAAATAACTGCCTGTCAAGTGATGGACCTTCTTCCTCCAGGATGACTTCTGCAAAGAAATGAAGGAACTGCACAAGGCAGCTGCAGTTGCTGCTAAGGAGCAGGCGTCTGGGAGTTTGGGGTTTTTTTTTTGTTTGTTTGTTTTGTTTTGTATCTTTTCTTAAAAGGACCTGAGTTCAGCACAGAAAGAAACAGAATTCTGCCCAAAGCTTGTTGATTTTAAAAAATCTCTTATTAGTAAAATTTTATATTTCTGGCAGCGTTTTCCAGGGCTGGCTTTTAATCCCACCTGAGAAGAACAAGAGAAATGCATTGCAATTGTTAACTAAATGCTAGTGTTAGGCCTGGATTGAAAATCTCCAGAAACTGAAGCCTCAGTTTTGTGGATACCTGCCCAGAGGAGAAACAACAGACTCTGTGATATTTTATAGAAAAACATTGCAGAGATGGTAGTATTTTGAGTTGAATTCAATGAACTACATGAGTGTGAAATAGCAAAACCTATAAACCAAATATGCTGTTAATATAATATGCTTCTTAAAAAAACCCTGCAGCCTCTACTGTGACTTTTTAAAGGGAACCATCTCTCAAGCACCTATAAAAACTAAGCCTTTCTGTGTTTAACAATGAGGTAATGTCTATTTATGCAGGCTCTTTATATGCAAAGCAAATATGCTGTCACTACTTGCACATAGATATGTATTGAAATAATTTTACCATGAAGAGAGGAAAATGTTTAGCAAGCATTCCAATATTCAGGTATAGTTTACATGCCAGAAGATGTGTGCTCTCCCTGCAGTTTGGCCTTCAGTTAGTGCAGTCATTCTGCACTCCAGTGGGAAAATACAATTGCATGTCAACCATTCCAGCTTTCTGATTCTATACCTAAATGTTGTTATTACTTCTGCTCAGAGCATCGACCCATATCCTGCCAAACAGTTACTTTTTGGTGGGGGTAAGGTGAAGCTTGTAATTCTACTCAAGTGACTAATTTTCTTCTCAGATCTGCACCATGGATCTTGGATCAAGTATTCATCTTTCCCCTCAGGCATGGAGCCCCCACTGTGCCTTAGATGATACTTTAGACATATAAGGAGTGAATGTTATTGAAATCAAGGTCTGACATGCAAATGAACACATGTGCTTGTCATTACCACCGTTATGGAAGGCAGAAATATAGCATGAATATATCTAAATTGCCAGTGATGAGATCTGACATCACCAATTTTTGGTGTGGAGGGAGAATTACTCACTAGGAGACTGTGGAAAGAAGAAATTCCTGTCTTCTGATGTTATTATTTCACCTGTTTGATAGAGATATTTTCACCTATATAAAAGGGTCCAGTAGGTGTCCAGTCCTGACCCTCAGGTTTTGAAGAACCCACCTAACTCCTCATTTACAAAATGAGGATGTGCTTGCTTTCCCCATTTCACTGTGTGAAAGCCTGAATTGCAAAGGAGATTGTAGTTCTGGTGACTTACTAGTTGATTTTATCCTGAACTGAATTGAAAAGTGTTGGGTTTTTTGTTTTGTTGTTGTTGTGATTGGGTTTTTTTTTTTCCACAAAACTTGGCAATTAAAAGGCTTTTCATAGAACAAGAAGGTCAAACAAATTTTGACTTCAAAGTGTTGAAATGTTCTCCTGACATGCTTTGATTGAAACAGAATGTTTTTACCTTCTACAGCTTAAACACTGTATTTCAGTGTGGCCAAAGTCTACATGTTTTATGTGTAGCAGGTTCTACACATTTTATGTGTAGATTTAGTCCTAGGGTCTTTGGATTGTGTGTTTTGCTTGCTTGTATTTCCTAATAGCTTGGGTTTTGTAGTCAGGCTGACTTACACCTTGTGAAAATGCAACAACTTGGATGACATGATCCAATGAGATTGTTTGGCACAGCAGAAAGAGGCAGAGATCCCTAAGGCCCCACAGTCCTGCAGATATGGTGCAATACCAAATGGGACAGTTCAGTTTGGGCTGCAGAATTTCAGTTTTCCATCAAAAAGATGGAATAAAAGCTTCAGAAAAACTTTTTCCTCAAGGAAAAATTTCCCAATGAAAAAATACTGGAAAAAAATACTTAAAATCTACTCTATTACTTGTCTTATTACTACATTGGCATGTTTGAAGAGTTGTTAGTATGAAGATGAGTTTTGTGCTTATATAGGGTACAAAACTAGTGAGTGATATTTTAGGTCAGATTCCTCACTGCAAAGCAAGCTCACCAGTGTCAGTGGGAGATGTTTGTTCACACCCTGTTAAGGGTAAACACTGGATCAGTGTTCCACTTCATAGTACATGCATGTGATATTCTTTCTGTAAGGTGGGAAGAGACATTTCTTAATTTTTAATTTTTTTTTTGGAGGGGAAAGGGACTTTCAGTATGCTTCAGATGTCTTGTTTAGTGTTGTAAAGTTCAGCTGAAGTGTATTATATCTTGTTTTACTTCATACAGTTTGCTCACATCCAGTAAAAGCAGTGCCATGTATGAATGGTAATAATAATAATAATAAATAATAATAATAATAATAATCCCCACAATTACTTCTCTGAAGAGTGGAGTAACAAAGCAGCTAAGGCTATGAAATTGAGTTGATTGAATTTTGATCATGCCCTGTATAAAATCAGTAATCACACAGACCTGGCTTCAAGTTTATATAGTCATACAGGTAGGATGTGACTGACCAGATATATCTGAAGTAAATCTCCAATTAAAATTCTGCATATTGCTATGCATTCAAATAAGGTATATTTCTAAAGACTTTTACCAGATTTCTTCTGTCAGTGCTGGATTTATTTATTTACTTACTTCTACCATGATTATTTTCATGCAAGATCTAATACCTGCTTATTTTTCCCCTAGAAAATTGCCTTCATGGTAGCATTAGGACTGGTTACAACAGAACATTTGGAAGGTAAGATGGTCTATGTTGTTTTACAGTTCATTTTTTTTAGTGAAATATTTTCTCTTGGCTCTACAACCAAGAGGAACCGGTGATTCTGTCCTCTGAAGGGCAAGGAAAAATTAGGTTAAATGTTATTTATGCACAATTATGCTTTTCAGCCTGTGTGACCTTACTTTGCTTTGCCTCCCATCCCACTGCACAGCTCAACAGGCATGGGAACTGGTTCTGTAGCCAGCACCAGCAGGCTTGGCATAAGCTGACATTTGGGCTCACTCAGTCATCCTGGTCCTTTAAGGGATATACCAACTGGAGGATGATACTGAAACAAAATGCCTGCAGAGGCTCTCACCACTGCTGATCTGGTTGAAGAACCAGTGAGATTCAAGGACATTTACTCAGTTCTTCTGTAGCAATCATGTCTTCTCCTCTTTCCCCTTGTGAGATGGACTTTCATTTTTTGAGTTAGTCATCTCTGGAATTCCAGAGAATAATGGGTAAAATAGTTGTGATTATCTGGCAAGATTTTAAGCAGGTTAGAGGACTACCTCTCACAATGATTTACTTCCCTCCATTTCCCTGCACTGAGCCAAAACTCCACAAAACTTTGAGTCTGATCATGGCTTTGTGGGAGAGTTGTTAGCGTGCCTTCCAAGGCTTCTGAATATGAGTTCAAACCAAATATTGCACATAAACTCTTTAAATCTGCATTCTGGAAAATAATTTAATATCCTAGTGGCTGAGAATTTGAAAGCTGTTTAAAGAAACTTTAAGCCATTGGCCTTTTTAATCCCTTAATGGTAATGGATTGAAATGGAAATTAAAAAGCTGCAGCAATTTTGGGAGAAGATTTGTAATCCAAAAAGTGAGGATAGTGAATAGATCTTGTTTTCTTTGTCAGAGGAAAAGAGGACAGCATTTGAAATGATGCTGAAACACAAATTGTGCTTACAGCAGAGGGAGTGCCTAATTTTGAATAATTCTTTACCCTTTTATTTCATTGGCACCAATAAATTGTGTGGATTTAATGCCTGTGTTCAAAATGCTCTGCTCTGTTTGCTCTACAGTAAGTGCAGAGATGCACATTTTGAACCTAACTGCTACAATACTCATCCTGCAGAATCAATTCTTCCAGAGAAATTCACGTTCTATATCCCTCCTAGCTTTAGATAAATGGCTCCCTCCAAGAGCTATTGACTATGGAAAGGGTTTTTCTTCATGAATCTCGGTGATTACAACTGTCAAAACTACCTTGATAGCTTTCAGATGCTGAATTTTAGTATTTGAGTCATATTCATGGTTATCAGCCATTGCTATTTATCAGGGAGCAGTGGTCATTACACAGTTCAGTTTAGGTTAGTGCTTCTAATGTATTTCTGTTTCACGTTTCTTTGGAATTAAACTGTATTAAGATTGGGTCATTAAAAGCTTATTCACTCAGTATCATTAATTCACAGCATTACTGCTTTTCTTCATTTTATTACTTAATTTTGTGGTAAAGGGTTGTGATCTGCTTCTGTATGGATTTCTCTAGCAGCCTAGCAGCTTCCCACTTAACATCCAAAGGACTATCTTTCCCCTTACTGGGAAAAGAGCTCTGTTCTGCAGAGCCTAACTCTGGGGCATCTTTTACCAGTAGGAGTGTGAGACCTTGTGGTGAGTTGAAATTACCCTCAAAATAAAATTGCCAGACCAGCTCAATTGGAAAGCAAGTGAAGCTATGTTTACAAGCAGTCTAAAGTCTAGAAATATGAAATGCAATGAATATGTAAAAAATATACAATATTTACATGCATTTACAATTTATAAACAACACAAGAACTCCCCTGGACAAAACCAGGGGGCTATCAACAGCTTCCCCCTCTTGACTCCCTTTCCCCCCACCCTTGTATAAGGGAAAAAGAGAGAGAGAAGATCAGAGAGTAGCTTGTTAGTACTTACCCACAACAAAGAAAGAGTTAGTTTATACAACTAACTTTGTTAGTTATCAGACCAATGGCATTATTTAGACCTTATCATTATTTTCCCTTTTACATCCAATGGTAATTTGCATACATTCTACCACCTTCTGCTCAATCTGTGGACAATTTCCTAGGCATCAGCCTAAAACTGCTGCAGACCTTTCACCAGCAAACCTACACAGCCACCAATTCCACTGACTGAAACTGTGCAAGGTGTGGCTTTCCCTGAAGAAAAATTGTCATTACAGGCCTCATACTATGGCCATACAGAGTATTTATTGATGTGGGCAGCAGCTCATTGAAGCCTTGCAGCCACCATAATGCTAATTTATTCAGCTCTGTCAAATGTATTACAGCACAGATGTATTTTTTTTCATGTTTGAGTTATATTGTTTAAATTAATAAAGAATAGAATGTTTAAATTCTGAGATGCAGTGCATGACCTGTAACATATTAAATATCTTTTTATAGGCTATTAGAATATCTTTTAACATTACCATTGTCTAAATAAAAAGTAAGATAGTAGATAGAAGGCAAAACTTTAAAGGATTCTTTACTTCATGCCATTCTAAAAGCTCACCCCTTATCTTAACTGTAGCAAAATAAAACCCCTGAAATATTTTCATCTAGGTTACTGGAATATTTTAATCAGTCAAAACAAATTATTTATTTTACTTTATCAAGCCCTGTTTTGACATGCAGACAATTCCTTTTAGCAGAAACAAGAAGTAATGAAAGACAGAACAAAAGCACATGCTGGTGTACTATTTTGATGTGATTATTGACAGATAGTGTCTTAGATGTAGGTACTGCTTATGCCACAAGCATGGATATTTTTCGTTCACAGTTTCCATAAATAACATTGTGCTCTGCCTCCCTGATGGCTGCATAGGGTAGAGTAGCTCTAGACCCATTTCAGTTCATTACTCTGTCTTTATTTCCATCGATTCCCACTGCTATTACTTTTCCCCTCAGCCAGCTTTTATCTCTGTACCATAGTGATGCCTCTTCCAAAGCTGCATTCCAGGTATCTACCTCATGTGTAATTCAGACTCCATCAAATATTTCTGTTGCCTTGGTGAGAGCATGTACTGAAGAAATCCTCTCTTAAACCTGGGACCCAAAAGGGCAGAGAGCTACAGATCCATCACAGTCCTCTTGTGAAGACACTCAACCCAGTTAAAGACACAGAAAGCTCTGCTGTGTTGAATTCTCTGTTTCTTTTTCTGGGCCAGTGAAAAGTCACAATCTTGTATCACCCTGATCACTTCTGAAAAGCTCAGACTGGGCTGCCCTAACTCCATCTTTTTTCCTACACTGCCACAGGGTGCTGAGATGCTGGCAAGCCCTCACCATGTGGTGTGGGTTACTGAGCCTAGCTTCAAGAACCGCAGGTCCATGTCACAGTGTTGAAACCAAAGTAAAATGCCAGCAGAGGGCTACTTCCTCCACTTCTTTGCCATCACTGAAGCACATGGTTCCTCTGTTGTGATATCTGTCACCTTTTGGCCTTGAGAGCATTCCCCTTACAAAAACTGATGCTGATATAAAGAACCACCTGGTGCTTCTGTGGCAGGCTACTGGATTGGTATCTAGCACTTACTTTGTGCTTTAGAGGACAGGGATGGCAAAGGGTCTGGAAGCTTTGGGATGGCGATTCCAGCATACCCAGACAAGGATTTCATAGGGAATACTTTCACAGTGAGACAGAACTGTTACCCATAGAATACCCTCCAGTCTGGAGTCTGGGTAGCACCAAGGATGTTAGCAAGATGCTGGCAGCAGTTGAAGCCACGACATTTATCACTCACCTCACAGATTTCTTGATAGTGAGATTCTCTATAGCTCCCTGAGTCACATGGCAGAATATCCATAGCTCATAGCAGACATGGGATACAGCTTTGCCTCTATGCTTTGACTTGCCCTAGAGAAGACACCCTCTGAGCATGAGAGATGACATTCCTGTGCCAGTGGGAAAACGCAGCCAGAAAATGCAAGTAGTTGCTCTTCATTTTTTTTTCTTGTCTATCCAGTTCCTTCTGATACAGCCACAACTCCAAGAGTGGTGGCTTGGCCAATAGTCTTTGTGACTGAAGTTTCAGATTACTATCTCTCAACACAGGCAGTACTACATCCATGCAAAGGACTGGCCTCATCTCTGAGGACACCGTGTCCCAGATGTTACTGACAATACTAATGCCATTTACTATAGCAACTCTTAAAGTGGTACATGGCCCCTTATACACTGTGGGGGAGTGATCAACATTTGGAAAGGGTGCCTGGAAACCTGTACTATGTGTTGGAAATCCAGTTCCAATACATCATAAACATCCTGAAAGCTTGACTCTATCTTACTGCTGGCTTGCAAGTAAAAGGTAGTGCTCAATATCCTGAAGACAGTTTTCTGGTGCTAAGGAGGTTCTCAGCTAGACCTCTTTATCTCAGATATTGCTGAAAGATGCAGAATGTGCCAGTGTCCTGAGCTTCTGTTGGGTGTGCTCCTGGTGCTCTGGGCTGGAGTTTGTGTCTGTGCCAATTCCATTCATTCTGAGAGCTTTACTTAGGCAGAATGGAGGTATCACCATCACACAGACTAAACTTTGCCTTTACAGAAATAGGTATATAGCTAATGCCCTTGGCAAATACTGTCTTGAATAGGTGTTACCATGTAGCTGAAAAGAGTTCTCTTGTGTTTCATCCTTTTCCTGAACAGGACTGCAATTCGATGTGCTTGTCTTTGCACTGTTGCTTCCAGTGGCACAAATACATGTACACAGCCACAGTTAGCTGGCATGTTTGAGATTGTGATGTTGTATATTTTTGGATGGATAAATCATCAAGCCCTAGCTGGAACTGAATCTAGCCATGCTGTCTCAGCCATGGTTTTTCTAACCTCCACAGAGGAAAAGTAATGTAAATTAAATTTGAAAGGATCTCCTTGCTTTCATCCAATATGCATTGCAAGGAACAGGTTGTCCAAGGAGGCAGTGGAAGCCTCATCCCTGGATGTTTTTAAGGCTGGATGTGGCTCTGAGCAACCTGATCTAGTGGAAAGTGTCCCTGCCCATGGCAGGGGGGTTGGAACTAGATGATCCTTGGGGTCCCTTCCGACCCTGACAATTGTGTGATTCTGTGATTTAAATGCTCCATTTTTGTTAATAGCAGACATTGATAGTATTTTGAAAGCTCTTTGTGGATACTTGCTGAATATGTGTCTGAAGGGATCCTAATAAAAATGTTGTAGGGAAGCAGAAGTCCACCTTAAAGGAAGGAAAAAAACAAACAAAACCAAAACCCTGTGTTCTGAATCTTACCAGGAAAAGCTTATTAATGTCAAACCTTGAACTGCAGAAAATATCAATGCTGATGCAAGCCAATGATACTTTATAAACTCAAACTGAACACAAAGCCCAAGGGGTTGAGGGTAAGAGCATCTTGCTTAACAAGTTAGATTTAATTTTTTCCCTGATGAATGAGAAATGTACAATTAATGTTTCTTTCCATGGTTACAGAAATCCAGAGCAAGCGTCAGGAAAGAAAGAGAAGAAGCACAGCAAACCCAGCCTATAGTGGACTCCTGGAAACAGAGGTACTTTATCATTTGCTTTTTTTTTTAAACACAGTTCTAACTGTTGTGAATAAAAGGTTTAAGTGCTTCTTCTTACAAAAAATATATATGAATGCATTTACTTGTAAAGACGTATTGATGTCAAAAGGAAAGATCTCATCTCAGTAGCTAAGCAACAGGTTTTCACCCCAAAACATCTCTTGCTTCAAACTGAACTTCATTAGTTTTAATAAAGGCCAAAAGGACTAAATTAACATGGGACCTAATTACTTTTTCACCCATGCAGACAGTCCCTTTAGGTCAGAACTGAAGACCAGAAATGCTGCTTTATGTTCACAAATTCACAGATTGCATCAGGTTGGAAGGGACCCTCAAAGGTCATCTTATCCAAACCCCCCGCAGCGAGCAGGGACACCTCCAACTAGATCAGGCTGCCCAGGACCACCTCAAGTCTGATCTTGAACGTCTCCAGGGATGGGGCTTCAACCACATCTCTGGGTAACCTGTTCCAGTATTTCACCACTTTCATTGTAAAGAACTTTTTCCTTATGTCCAACATGCTCCAGGTTAAAACCATTGCCCCTCAGCCTATTGGCACAAGCCCTTCTAAAAAGTCATTCCCCAGCCTTCCTGTAGGTCCCCTTCAGACACTGAAATGTAGCCATAAGGTCTTGCTGGAGCCTTCTCTTCTCCAGGCTGAGCAGCCCCAATTCTTTCAGCAGAGAGGCTCAAACTTGTATTGCTACTTTCCTTTTTCTATGTGCCAAAAAATGAATGGAGAGCTTTGCTTTTTTATTACTGACATTCATAAAGGAGGTTTGTTGGTTTAAGAATCAGTGTGCTCTACAGGTGGTACACAAGCCTGCATAATAAATATCATCATACCTAATTAAAACCAAAATGCTTTGAATAATCTCTGCTGTCTTTTACACTTATGCTATTACACTTATAGTCCTAGCAAAATTTGGTCATGCATAGTATTGGATTGCAAACATGGTGTAAAAGCAGCATTTAAGTAACATAACTTTTTCTGAATTGTTTGTTTCTGAACTGACATATCAGCATTTTTTCAGCTTATTATATTTCTGCCTTTAAAATTTCACCACAGTTTGGGCTTACTATTTGAACTTCCTACAGGAATGAAGCTGATATTCAGCCAGCTCCCCCCTTAAGCAAGACTTCTGTGTGTTCTGAGTTCTTTAAGCTGAAGAAAGTGGTTTTTCTTTACTTAGGAACAAGTGATGCAGAATTTTTGGTATGGCAGCATTTCAGATTTCTGTGTTTGATGGCAGACAGCAGACAGATGAGGCTAAGAAGGAACACACCACCATAGTCAAGCTGCTTAGAGGATTAAGTGTTCTTTTTATTTTTTTTAAAGTATTGGAGATTTTTATATTTTAAAGCAGCTCTGGGCATTTGTATTACTCAGAACTCCTCATCTTTGCTCAAGACATCTTTTCTGAGCAAATACTGATGTCCATATGTCCAGTATTTAACACAATAGGAACTTCCATCTTGCTAGCATTAAATCTGTAGTATCTTCTCTTAGACCTTTTCTACCATGTATCAGACCCTTGTAGCTGTAGTCTGGTGGATGTTTGTGAGAAACTCAAGTTACCTTGGAGCAGGGATGAAGGTGGTGATGGAGGAGGCCTGCTGCAGCCCTAGTTTGTACTTCTCATTACATCTATTCTCAAAAACATATCCTGAAATGAAAGATGGAATGGAGAAAGAAATGTCTGTGAAAGAGTCCTGTGTCTGATCAGCTGTGTCCTCATTAGGAGCTGTCATTAAGTAGTGACCATGGGGAATGCTGCTCAAGGAAAATGGAAGCAGATGTTTTTTTCCCTGATCAATTAGCTGCTCAGATTGATTTGCTCATCAGTGAGTTGAGGTATTTTGTGGCATTTCAGGCATTTGGCTGCTGTTTAATTTATGGATAGTCTACTGAATGATCTTTAATTCATAATTGTTTAAATTGAAATTGCATATAAATTAGACTTTATTTGCCAACACCCCTCAAAAGGGCAGGAGCTCAGCATGTGTAGTTAACTTTCATTAGCAGGGTCTTATATTTTCACTTGAATGTTGTGCTTTTTCTTTGAAAAGTTGTTTTCTTTATTACAAAAAGTAAAAAGTAAAAAGAAAAGAAAATAAACCAGTAGCTTTTTTTTTCCTTTTTTTTTTTTTTTTTTAATTTTTCCCCCACAGGAAAGGGTTAAGTTTTAGGCTGGATATTTTTTTGAAGAAAGAAACATCTACTGAAAATTCATTGATAGACTGGCAGGCACCTGTGTAAAAGAGAACAGTATGCTCACCACAGAATAAATCATACGTTAGCAAAACCCTCTCTAATTTTCCTCCAAGCAGAGTCTAACAACATCTAATGGAGGAAAATGGTACTGTTTCCAGTTCTGCTCTACAAGTATTGGATGGCTCAGAGGAACAATTATGGGTTATATTGGCAGTTACAGAAGCCAATGGCTTGCCACTGACCAAGAGCTTTTACCATCTGGCAAGTTGGCAATGCGCTGCATTGAATTAGTTAAACATCTCAGTCAGGTTTCCAGTGATCTGTGTCTGTAAGTTTGAAAATCTTTGGTGACCTCAGCAGACTGAAATCACTGACAGCTCCTAAAGGTCATGCACTGCTGAAACAGAAACAGGCCCTAATGCATTGCTTGCAAGGAAAATCTATTCCTATGAAGTGTAGGCATGTGTCACAGAAAAGGTAATCATGTTTTTCTGCAGGTGGGAAGTCCATCACCTTGTCTGTGTAGGCAAATAAAGATGTTATCTCACAGCAACAATTTATTGCTGTTTTCTCTTCTGAAGGTTGGTTATCTGCTAGGCTTGGAGTTGCTGTTGCCTTGCTCTTACCTCTGCAACATATCCTGCAACCTAATCATTAAAAATCAAAATCTGCGTTTCTCTCTTGTTAGGAAAATCTAATGCACATCCAGCTGCTCTGTGAAGAATTGTTAGAGAGGTAAACAGTGGCTCTCTGGAGTTAGCAATGAATATTCTAAGCCACAGAACTAGCATCTGGATAGCTGGTGATGTGTGAGGGAGGGTGACAGAGATTTTGCCTATGAAATGGCAAGAGACAAGCGGAGCACTTTTCAGTGACACTGTGGTTGGTTTCTTTCCCTTGTAGCGGAAACGCCTTGCATCAAATTATTTGAATAACCCCTTGTTCCTTTCAACAAGAGGTAAGCACACTTTCAAATGAATATACTGCTGTTCTAATGGCATGTTAAATATTTGATAGTAGTAGGATTGTAGGATTTCATACAAATTACTGCTAGGCTCTGGCAGGGGGGGTTGGACCTGATGATCTCTTGAGGTCCCTTCCAACCTCTGATATACTGTGATAGGCTACCAGAGGGCATTACTTTGTGTAAGGTCCCTGCACTTTTTAGTGTGGAGTGAAAATAGAGGGTTTTCCTGCAAAAACAATTGAAGGATAAGGCTAAAGGTCAAACTGTGCAGGAACAGATCCAAAGTCTCTGATACCAGTGTGAAAATCCAATCCCCAGTATTGTAAGCATCACAGAGAGATTCAGTCAGTTGATTGAAGAAGGCAGTGCTGCCAATCCCAAGTGCTTAAAATATATATACTGTGAAATTAAGATTTTAAAAAAATAATTAGTATTATGGGCTGTTTGTTTGCCTCTTTTCATCAGCTTTAGGGAAATGCTGTCTGCCTTTAAGGGCTAGAAATTTGCCATACCTTTTTCTTTAAAAACAATGTCTGAAAACCACGCAGTTTGTCTGACTCCAGGAGCAGGAGCCATAAGTCTAGATTTGATAGCCTTGAAGATGCCTTCCAATTTTGTATTTATAAGAACTTCAGATGCTGACAATTTCATAGTAAAGGCCTTGAGAATGAGCAACTCAGAGAAGCCATTTGGGGATGATGATGATTAGCTCATGTGAAGACAAATGTGCTACATACAGAGAAGGCCAAGAGTTGGAAGATGCAACAGGAAGAACACTGAGCATAGTTTAATACTCAAGGTGAGGCCCATGCAGGATTTTAAGAGAGAAAGCAAGAAGCTTGAGTTACATTTCAGAAGAGGAGAGAAAACCAATAACCAAATTGTGTCCTTTTCCCTAGTTTCCTTTGTAACTTAGACTCTACTGTAGTGCATTAGAGGTAATGGAAGAGAGATGTTTTTCTAAGCCAAATATTATATCAGTATTAAGGGAATTTACAGCAGCAATTTCATTTAGAAAGTGAAGTTTTGACAGTTTTTCAGTGTTTGCTTGATATCCCTATCAAGTGTCATGTTTAGTGCTTGGGATTCACCTTTCTGGCTCTGCCTTGGACTCCTGTGCCACAGGATCACCATCTGAAATGCAGTGGTGCTTCTCTCTGCCTTCAAAACTTCGTGTGCTTGATGCAGACAATTGACCTACTTACCCCATGCCTCTAACACATAGGGTCTCAGAGAACAAGAGAGGTTATTACACAGTAAACAGCTCTGATAACATGCCTCTTAGCAGGAGCCAGGGGAAAGAACATTATTCCTGGCTTAGTTTTATCATCAAAATTAAAATTATAATTTGTCTTATCATAGCACCTATTTTCCCTATGTAAACACACAGGGGAAAAAAACAGGAGAGAATGGCAATGTTAGCAGGCTGTGCTGTTGGGCCCTTGGTGGATTTCATTCAAGTTAGATTTTGGTATCTCTGACTTTATTTTCACCATGCTTCCCATTTTACTTGCAAGGAAGTAGCCAAGTGACAGAACTCTGCTGTTGCAGCTCTCCCTGAGCCACTCAAAAATCAGCAGTCTCTACCTTTAATTGTTAATCATAGAAGAGAATCACAGGATCATTATTGTTGGAAAAGACCTCTAAGATCATTGAATACAGCCATCAACCTAACATCACCATGGCCATTAAACCATGTCCCTAAGTGCCTGAGTCTGCATGAGTTTTAACACCTCCAGGGATGGTCACTCAGCCACCTCCCTGGGCAGCCCATTCCAATGCCTAAGCACCCTTTCAGGAAAGAAATTTTTCCTGATATCCTATCTAAACCTTAACCCCTCTTCAAGTCTTGTATCTTTGAGTAAACCTGTGCTGGGATTCTGCATATTCTGACAATTTTAAGCTGGACTCCTTTGTAGAAGAACTCAGCACATTTGTAGGAATTTGTCAGCTGTGTGCACCAGGGCACTCTTGTGCTAGATGCTGTGCAAGCTCTGAACTGAAGGCAGATGCTGAAGACAGATGCTACCCCAGACAGTTCGGCACTGCAGTGATGTAGTTGTCCACCTTCAGTGCAGAGCTGACTGCTGTTTCTCTTAAAAAACACCCCTTTAGAAAACTTGTCTTTGGTTGTTTGTTGTTTTTTTTTTTCATCAGCTAGGAGGCAGAAGGAGACATGTTTTAAATTATGTTTAAAGCTTTATAATAAAAGTGGGCTGAAAAGAGAAATAAGCAAACTAAAATAAACCCCCAAAAAACCAAAACCAAAATCCATATGAAATACCAGAAACAGCTGTCACTTCCAGAAATAGAGAACAATTCTTGTAAATTTGGAGCAAAATGTCAATTAATCGGGATTCATTTAGCTGAAAATGTTTTACCTGAAATGAGGTCACATCCCCTGACACCGTATCATGGGTAGAAAGACTCTTCAATTATCAAGGCTCTGTTTATCTGAGTAACATTTATATCCCCTGAGTAAATGTGGTGCCATATTGTGGTGGATCTCTACGTGTGTATTTGTGTATATGAAGTGACATCTACAGATTGTATAAATCTGTGATTATTATGGAAGTAATTTCTGAAGGATGCTAAATTGTTGGGAAAAGTAGACAAATCTATGGAAGGGAAAAAAAAAATCTGCCTAAGGCTGTTAAATATGAAAAAAACCAGAAGGTGCAAACTCCAGGTTATGGAAGCCCACAAACTGCTGTTCTCTAGAAGGACAGTTCTGGAGTAGACAAATTTACTCTGTGCTTGCCTTGTTCTTGCATCCTGTGCGTGTGTGGCAGCACTGGATGCTATTAGGAAAGAACCTGGGCTTTATAATAAAGCCTTTGGTCTACCTTAGATGCTGCTGTTCCTTCAATCTTATGTTCCTCTTTCTACCTGAGAGTGAGGCCTGAATGTGTCTACATCTTCACAAGCCTACATGCATCAGCCTATAAAATTAATGCCTAACAGCAGGAAGCAACTCCCAAGTTGGTCTGTATATGAGAGATGACACTGGGACAGCTATATTCCCATTGTGATCAGAGAGGGAGCTGAAGAAGGACAGAAGGACAGAGATGTCAGTGTGGTTGTGTCCACTTTAATCCAAATAAAGGCTTTTCCATCATCTGTTTTTGAGTGAGACAGTAAGTGTGCACCAGCCTCTTGCAAATTGGCAACAGAAATTAGATGGCACAGTGTGGTTTCCATAAAGCTGTTAAAAATTTCTGGCTTTTTATTTTTGGACCCAAGTGTGATGAATTTCACAAATATTTCTTCAAAGTGCTTGTCCTGCTTTCCAGTGAGCTGTGATGGGTACTGTTCTTAGCAGGCTGTGAATGCAATCACTGCAGACTAGGCTCATCAAAAGAAAATCTTGAGTGTTTTGGGTGGGAGTAGTTTGGTGATAAAGAGTTGATGATTACATAAAGCGCAGTCCTACAAGTAGCTGACCACTTTGGCTATGAATCAGCTGGATATTCAAACGTGTGTTTAACAGTAAGTCAGTGGCACCAATTTCATACTCCCAAGTTAAACGCCTGCTTAAGTGCCTTGCTGGTTCAGGGCCAGACTGTTCATCTCCCAGCAGGCTGAAGTCCTTAAGAAAGACTTTTAGACTACTAGCATGTGGAAAGGAGCTCTGCAGGAAAATTTCTGAAAATTGGAAATGGAATGTGCTTCTCCTACTATGACATTTTAGCTTAGACCTTTGGATATGAGATTCCTGTCATGTAAATTTTAAAATCTCAAATGCCAGTTGCATTGAGTGCTGGTGCATTCTTTCCTGCCTGCCTTCATTCTGGCAAGGTTGTAATCTCCTGTGTCACAGCTTGACTAAAATTCCTCCCATAGCTGAGAACTAGCATATTCACTGCAGCAATGTATTTCCCACTAATCTGTTCTCTGCCCATCTTTCATATGCTAGCAAATGAGGATCCATTCTGGAAGGTATGTGTAGCAAAATTATATTCCTAGTGTCTTTTTCATCACCGTGCTTGCTTCTGATTATTGTAGTTTCCATACTCGTACAAAATTCTCTTTGCCTTTCATACTGCTTGAGTGAAACATTTCCCACTTAACTAAGTCTTTGAACTTTGAAGTTAGAATTTCAAAGAGATGAATGAACTCTTGGGCTTTCATGTGCAAGGTTTGAGTTTAAATCCCTTTGTAGAATCCAACGATTGAGAAATTGCTAGCCCAGATTTGTGGTTTTAACAAAACTTCTAAGAAAAATCAGTAGCCATTCTAGATTAAATTCTAGATTAAATCTCTTTAAATTTAGGTTAAAATGAAGCCTTTTTGAGCAGGTGATTTCTAAAGAGTAGTATTTTGGAGAATGATTTTTTTGACAGGTTTGAGTTGGCATTCAAGATACAAGCCTGACTTAAACTGTCCTGAAACATTATAATTAATATCCATAGAAATGAAAATCTGCTTTTGGAATTAACAAAGGTACAGGATTATTGTCCTACTTCCTAGAAAAGCACCAGGAAAATTTAGGGTTTTTTTATAATGAACCACAAGCCATGAGAGTTTCAAAATCAGTATCTCCTTTATTAAAATGCACTTAATTATACAAAGAGTAATTAACATTGCTACCAGATTAACACAGTAATTTACTACATGACATTTTAACTTTGTTGACGAGTCTCAGTTCATTTTGTATATTGCTTTAGACAAAGTACTAATCAGTCTTGTTGAAGAAAGATTGTCAGAGCAAGTCTGAAGAAGGAACAATCAGTGACAGGGGGGAAAGAGAGAGAGAGAGGAGCCCTCTAGAGGAGCTCACGTAAGAGGGTACCTAGCAAAAGGTGGTCCTTGAGCATGCTGGTTTTCTAGCTGCTTTTTTAGGCAGTGGACATAAACCCCAGAGTCTGTTGTTTGCTTGCTTTCTTCTGCTTTGGACTTAAGGACAAGTGATCAACACATTGACTTCAGAATGAAGAGTTGTGTGTGATGATACATGTGTTGGGGTGATCTTCATCAAAATCAAGTGTAACAGTTCCTGCATCAGAAGCTGGCTATATTAATCAACTCCCTCCTGTGTTTGATTAGTTGGGGTTTAGTGTTTTATTTGTTTCAATTTCTGGAACTTGCTTCTGGCTTGTTTATTTGTATTTTTTGCAATTGTACACCATTATTTCTGTTGTCTTCTACAGCAGCCAGAGTCATTTTTGTGTTTGAATGAACTTGTCTGCTCCAGGAGAGACTTTGAATATTGTAGAGAGAGAAGTTCTCAATGGGTTGCCTTTACCCAAGCCTTCCCTCTTCTCTTGCAGAATGAGATCCACCATGATGAACACTGCACTGCTTGCAAGCGTGGCGTTAACTTGCAGCCCTGTGGCACGTGTCCCAGAGCATATCACCTCAACTGCTTGGATCCACCCCTCAAAACTGCCCCCAAAGGGGTTTGGGTCTGTCCAAAGTGCCAACAAAAGGTAAGCTGCGTGGAGCACTTCACACCAAAAAAAAGAAAGTGGGAGAAACCTCAAATTGGTGTACCACAAAAATGATCTAACCTATGGTCGCAGCTTAGGAGACTGCATTAGCTAAAGTAATGCTGAGAGGCTTTTAGTACAGTTCTGCAGCATTTGTTTCTGGTATTTTCATTGACCTAGAGTTAGAACATACACTGAGTGCCTTAGCTTCCCTGTAATTGCATCTGTAGAGATCTGCCCCTTTAAAATGTCTCTTCATTTTGGTTCCCTTCTTCACTGCAAAGCCACCAGCATGTAGGGTTGCCAGAGAAGTAATGTAAATCTTATAATGAGGGAGACAGTGTCAGAAAGAGACACTGTTAACTAGAGGATCTGAAAGCTGTGAGAACATTTCCTCTTCTTTAAATCGTGTTTATTACACACAACTATTGATCACAGTCATGTCAGAAATGCTAATTTGTCTGCTTGCTGTGAATAATGCTGATTGCATGAACAGGAGAAAAATTACTGAAACAGTACAGTGTCACTAAAATATAGAGTGGAGGCTTAGCTTTTGTGCCTTAGAGTTCATTGTGTTTAGCTTTGAGATCACTGTTATGCTCCTTTGAAAATGTCAAGGGGAAGTTCTAGTGTGCAGCAGAGAGCAGGGCAGCCCAGGATTAGATCCCCACTGTCATGTTTTCATATGGACCAGAAATTTCTTCTGTATGGAGTAGACAACACTCCTGACACTGTGCAAGCCTGCTTGTCAAGGGCTGAAGAATGTCTTCTGGCCACAGCAACAAGAAGCAGAGGATTTGTAACCCCCTTTTAGCACTGTCATAGCTGTTCATAGTGATGTGTAAAGGAGTAAGCCCCAATGGAGATGGCTGCTCAAATTATTCTCTTGTTATTTTTCAGCTTGTGAATTCTGAGACAGGGACCCTACATCTGGTCCTGCAGAGCTTTGAGGCTGGAGGAAGAAAAACATTAATGTGGGTCTTTGTGGAGTCCTAACTTTTTATTGTTTCCTGGGCTTACAGGTGTTAAAGAAAGATGATAACGTGCCATGGACTGGAACTCTGGCTATTGTTCACTCGTATGTTACTCATAAAACAGGTAGGGATTAACACAGCTGTTGACAAGGGATTCCCAGCTCATGACTGGTGCTGCCATTTGCGTCGTTCATAGCACTTTCATGCATATAATGATGAAATGCTACCAGATACAATGGCATTAAGCAGAGAGCCATAAGGGGCTGTGACTGGGAACAGCAGGTCACTTTCTCTCCCCCTCAGTCTGCTCCTTCGCTCTCCTCTCTCTTTAAGGAAGCTAAGATTTATATCTCTGGAACCTCATTTTGTAGAGGAGGCTATCATTCAAATGGTGCTTCCTGACAACAGGGTTGAAAATGGGGGTTTGAGGCAGAAACATACCAGGCTGAGAGGCAGAGACACAGTCAGGCTATAGACTGAGCCATGTAGTTGGCTATGTAGCACAATGCCCAACTATTGTCTCAGATGCTACAGCAGTATCAGCTCCTAATTGCTTTGGTATTACTTGGTATCACAGTCATTAGATATTTGTGCATTCACCATGACTCTTTCTTTTCATTCCCTATTCACTCTTACAACGGGCCGTATTTGCACGTAGTTTCATAGAGGTTTGGACCTGTTGTGATTGTGCTTTTCAGCCAGGGTCACTAACTATTGCTGGTCCAGAGGACTCACCTGCTGTTAAATACCATTCACCTCTTTCTTGGAGACCTCCAGAACCACATGTGGTGAAGGATTAATTTTAATTCATCCCAAACATGTGCTGTAGCTTTTGGGTTGTGCTGTGTGCTAGCTGTTCACATAGACACATGCAAGCACAAACTGCAGATTTATTTGGGTGTACCTGCTACCAAAAGGTTAACAAGACCTGAAACTCACCATTTAAAATCCCTGCTTCTGCCTTTTGTTGTCAAGCACATGGTTTGGCTGTATGGCCTTTTTTAACTTCTCCATCTTTAATCTTACTGTTCCACAGTCAAAGAAGAAGAGAAGCGAAAGTTATTAAAGAGAAGCAGCGAGCTGAAGAGTGAGCACAGACAGTTAGAAGAAAAAGATCGACTTCTCAACAATGCAGTGAAGGTAGGACACCTGAACTGGGGACACAGAATCTCCTGCAGAGATGTTTATCAAGAATTTATGCCTGAAAAAAATGGATATTTTGTGGCTAGAAAATGATTTTAAGCTACAGGTGTTCAAGTGTGAATGTGTTTCTCTCTTTGAGGAAAACCACATGGATTTACTTTTTACACAAAAGCAAGCTGCTTTGGTAGGCTGAGGAGGAGCAATCACAGAATCACAGAACGTTGGGGGTTGGAAGGGACCTTGAAAGATCCACCCCCCCTGCCAGTGCAGGATCAGCTAGAGCAGGTCACACAGGAATGCATCCAAGCAGGTTTTGAATGTCCCCAGAGAAGGACATTCTACAACCTCTCTGGGCAGCCTGTTCCAGTGCTCTATCACCCTCACAGTGAAAAAATTTTTCCTTATGAAATTCTTGTTGCACACAACCATCCTTCTTCCCCACAACCCCAGCAGTCATGGCTGCCTTCCTAGTAGTGCCATAGCCAGCTGTACCTAGTGATTTTAAGTCACTTCCCATTCTCCAGGTTAAAAGTTTCATCAGAAGCACGTCCTCCAGTGGTAGCTGCTTGTCCGTAATAAACTCAACACTCTTTAATAGGTAGAAATCACCATCTTTATTTCTCTTGGAAGCTGAACATTCTAACAGTCCCTTTGTGACTGGAAATGAGTTCTCCATAAACTTGTTTCAAAGCTAAATGCTGGCTGGAGATGCCTCCCACACATACCATGGTATGAGGACCTGTCTCTGGCAATAACGAATGGGATGAGTTCAAATCTGTAGCTCCTATCCTTCGTGGCTGAAGGAACTTATCTGGGGATACCTCACCTCAAGGCCACTCTTCAGGGGTAGCTGTTAGCTTTCATGGCAGTCTCAATAAATATTTGAAACTTCCTTACCCTGGAAAAATCAAAGGGGCAGCAGCAGGAGTAACTGGTCACTATTTGTTTTAACACAACGTTTATCCAGAGGAGACGTGTTAAAATATTAATCACATTTAAAACAGAGTGGAAGGAAAGCCAGTAACTTATTAAAAGACATCACAGTGGGGAATGTTCCCTGTGTGTACAGCCACCATCAGCACTAATGGAAACATGTATGTATGAAGAGGTGACTCTGGGGTACAGAATATCTTTGGTAGATAGGAGACGGCAGTGGGATGAAGAATTCAGAAAAAAACATCTGGAGGTACAGTGAGCTGCCACGTGTATGGCAGGGCTGTCAAAGTCAGTAAGGTTTCTATCTCTGCAGGATCAGGCTCATTCAGGGGACAACACTTTCTTATTTAAATAGTACTGTGAGGTGATAAGATTAAGTTTATTGGAGCAAAGAAGCAACTAAAGGCGTTCTGGCACAGAGCAATTTCATTTCTGGTGTTTGCCTTGAGAGAGATGTACATTAAAGAGTGCACTCTTCCACAGGTGTGTCACTTAGTCCCTTGCAGGTCAGTTGATAGC
The DNA here is from genome assembly GCF_027791375.1 of Indicator indicator. Taxonomy (NCBI): domain Eukaryota; kingdom Metazoa; phylum Chordata; class Aves; order Piciformes; family Indicatoridae; genus Indicator; species Indicator indicator. The sequence goes on along the minus strand of NC_072012.1, from coordinate 8,941,452 downwards.
ATGAAGGATGGGATGTTAGCTGCAGCAGTATACAGTTGGGGAAGGAAAGGAGAACTACTGATTCTTCCTTACCTCTTTTTGAAGAAGAGAGAGAGTAGGGATGCTTCAGTTTGGTTCATGCTTGTTTTCATGTAGGCTTGTATGCAATGTTTCAAGTGACTGTGGGGGGTGCAGTTTGGTCATGAAAAAGGCTTTCTTGTGACTGCAGTGGTACAACAGTGGTGTCTTAGGTCAAGTGTTCTGTCAGAAGGATATTGATGTCATGACTAGAGAGATCATCCTCACAGTGCTGAGTCCCTAAAACGTGTGGCACATACAAAATGCATCATGGTGATGCAATGGTGTTTAACAATGCCTTGTGGTAGGATTTAGAGACCTCACTGATGCCTCGAGTACTTTCCAGTAATACAGCTGTTACAATCCCATGCCAATAATCTTGTTGGAGTGTAGAAAGCATTACTGCCAGGCTGTTTACAGGAAGAGGTAGGAAATGTCCTCTGAATGTATTTGGACTGGGATGAATATTGTTACCTTAGCTGCTGCAGTGTGTGCACCATCAGTGATTATTCCATTCGTTAAGCTGTGGTTTTGCTATCCCCAAAGGAGGATAGACTTAATTTGATCAGAATGTTCACTCAAGACACAAAAGGATGTTTCAAGATATGTTTGACACCAATTTGAATGTATTCTCAGTCTTCTCTTCTCTTTCCCCTTCTCTTGACAGAAATGCTTAGAGCTAAAAACCAGCCTGTTGGCCCAGCAGAAAGGGACTCAGTCATCACTGGAACGTCTCAAAACCCTCATTAGACTGATACAAAACGAGCAGATGATTCAGGTTACCATGACGACCACCACCACCTCCTCCCTGCTAACTGTCCCCTGGATCAAACCCTCCCCTGCCTCTGCTGCCATGCACAAAGCCTTGCAGCAATCACAGGGTAACAACTGACAGCGTCGGCGGCATGTGAAGGAAGGAACGGGGAAAAAACTTTATACACAGGAGCAGAGGAGAGATTAACCTGAGACAAAGGAGAGAGAAGGAGCAGTCTCAGTTTTGATACTCATAGAACCTTGCAAACCAATTGGTCCAGTTTGTAGGTCACTGTGGCAGCAGGTTCCCACGGAGCGGGTTGTGCTGCGGTTTTGTATTTGCCAAGACCTTCAGTGCTTAAGAGATTTTTTTTTTGTTGTTGTTATGTTGGCCTTAATGTATTTACAACTGAGGATGAGCAGGAAAAGTATGGCTGATAGGAAGTGGAATATCCTTTTGCAGGGAGCAGACAGGTTTCCAGTTCTGCTTTAAAGGTGAAGATTTTCAATGCAAAGACTTAGTGAGCTAGTTGAGAAGTAGTTTGGGCTGAAAGCTATGCGTGGGAGGGAAATTGGTGAGATAACCAGAACCTACTTAGCAGTAGAGATGAATTCTTACCAGAGGAACAAAGTTGGCCCCGTTGATTCAGGTGACCTGGAGATGGGGCTGTTCTGACCCGTCACGGACACTCACAGAGCCTTGAAATAAAGATCAAAAAAAAAAAAAATTTTTTTTTCCAGTACTATTAGAGTTGAGAATTGCAGATATTTAAATAAAGAAACTGTATGAAGCTAGCATTTCTAGTAAAATATTGAAGTATTTTCATGCTGATGCTTCTGTATATACGTTCCGAAGTATTTAAAAGAAGGATGACTGTAAAACTCCTTACTTTTTTGCAGGTCCTTTTTACTTATTTTGCTATCAGTGTATTTTTCTCATGGAGGGTTTTTTTTTTGTGCAAGAGTTAGCATAAACCATAATAGTGAATATCTTTGGCAGGTTGGGTTTCACTTTTTTTTTTTTTTGTTGTTTGTTTGAGAGAGCGATTATTTTGGGGTTTTTTTTTTTCTTGTTTTGTTATTTTTAGAGGTGGTGTTTTTTTTTTTTTTTTAAGAAAAAAGAGAGAAAAAAGGAAATAAATATTCTGGGGTTTGTTTCTTGCCAGTACAGATAATATGCCAAAAAAAAAGAAGATAACTTTACATTTTTGTACTGTGTTTTTATTGTTAAAGTATGTAATGTGATTAATTTTTTTTTTTTGGTTTTGTTTTTCTATTATTATGGTTCTTTTTTTGCTTGCAGAAAAATCTGCTGAAGTGGTACAGGAAAAAAAAAAGCCTCAAGGGGTTGTTTCTCATACCAGACACTATCAAGACTTCCAGGGAAAGGACAGGTCATGAAAAATATAAAGGGTTTCTTGGAGTTTGTTTGGTTTTGTTTGGGTTTTAGGTTGTTTTTTTGTGGGTTGTTTTTTTTTTTTTTTTTTGGAAACTTGATTCCTTTTTAATACTTTGTTGGATTTTTAGCACATTTGGGAAGTGTTTAGCATTAGCCTGAGAAAAATCCCAGTGCACCTGCTTGTGTCACTAGCTAGTCTTCCTGATACTTCAAGGGTCTGGCTGACCCCAAGCCCCACCTTGTCACCCTGCGACCTGCCCGGGAAGGTAGTGATGGGCAATCCAGTGGTTCTCAACACCTCACACACACACCCCCCACCCCCCCAGATGCCATCAGCTCTGTCTTCTATGAGTTCTCTGACAATAGCACAACAGACAGGTCCTTACAGAAAGCAAGGACCCGCCAGAGCACGAGACAAGGCTGGTCTCTCACATCAGCATATCACATGGTGCTGAATAGCATTTCTTTTATAAATGAATAAGTAAAGAAAGAAAGAAACCAAACCAAACAACAAACACACGAAAGGACTGGCTTTTTGTTTTCCTGTTGCCCATCACTAGCAGCACATGGTCCCTTCTTCAACCATTCTCACAACTCCGGGAGAAACTGTGCAGTACTATACAAATCTATTTTAATACACAACACTCAGTTGAACAAGATTTTTATATTCTTTTATGGATGAACAAAGTGAACTAAGTAAGTAAAACACAATTGTTATACATTGGTTATTGTATTGCCAATTATGCATTCTGATGTGGCTTGCAATGTAGATGTTTTCAGGTTTACTGATTTTTATTTCTATTTTTTTTCCTTCTCAGACAAATTTAAGGAAAAAAAAAAAAAAAGGAAGTGTGGAAGGTTGAATATGTGAAGAATTTCTGAAGTGTCTTGGACTGTTAAAAGTAGTTATTTTGAAAAGGGGACTGTCCAGTGGATAGTGTGCATAGAAAAAAAGAAGTGTTTGTCTTAAATATGCCAATGTAGTTTTACTTCTTTATGATGCATTAAACTTGATTGACAATTTAATGGTGGTGGTCTTGTTGTGCCATGTGCTGCTGAGAGAATGTGACGTGGCCTGCCCAGGTCCTGCTGCTGTGCCCCCCCAAGCCCTAGTGAGACTCTGGCATGGCAGGAAAAAAAGTGACTGCTGCTGTCTTCAATTCTCAGATTCAGACAATGCCAGAATGACTACAATAGAGGGACAATCACCTTCCTCACCTTCCTCAACCTGCTGGCCACACTTCTCTTGATGCAGCCCGGGATGTGATTGGCTTTCTGGGCTGCAAGTGCACACTGATGGCTCATGTTGAGCTTCTCATCCACCAGAGTGGCGTATAGCTCCCTGGATCATCCTTCTTTCACTTCTTGAAAATGGGAGTTACGTTTCTCCTTTTCCAGTCAGTGGGGACTTCCCTGGACTGCCATGACTTATGGAATACAATAGAGAGCAGTACAGTGACCTCATCTGCCAATTCCCTCAGTACCTGTGGGTGTATCCTATCTATCGGGTCCCATGGACTTGTACACTCTCAAGTTCTTCAGATGGTTACAAACCTGATCTTCACTCCCCTGATTTCTCCTACCATTACTTCCATTTTTAGAAGACACTTCTCTCTCAATCCAACAAACAGAAATTTTATGTAATCATCACCACCCTTCTGCCATCATCCTAACCTGTAAACTCAGCACTGTGCTAACAGACAGGAGCCAATTACAGAGCTCTGCATGTTGCCTTAATAATTAATGTGGTTGCAAGGGAGCACAGGCTTACACCAGCCTTTAATCTTTGATAGCAATTTAAATTAAGGTTTTGTTGAGGCCTTTGTGTTTCTTGCTGTGACACTGGGCATTGTCTTTGAAAAGAACTGGGAGCCATGGGGTTCTCAGACTCCCTTCCCAAGCAAAAGTTATTTTTACAGCCGTGCCAGACTTCACAGCTGCAGAGCTCTTTAGTTTAACATGATAGATTGTTTTCTCTGTGTAGAACCTTTTCACGTGCCATTAGTTATCAGGCAGAGGAGCTGCTCTGCAAATAGCCATTGGAATGAAATATGTTGCCTCCAAGCCTGCCAGTTTCATATTTGCACCTCTTCAAATGGAATTTTGCTGCTGTCCCTTCTCTCAGTGATTCTCCTTCCTCAGAACTGAGAGGAAAAGGAACTCTTCTGTCTGTTAGGAAGCAACACAGAGCAATGATAGCCCTTCCCAGGGAGCAGAATGAGGAATACTGGCACAGCTTGTTTGTGTTAAGATCTCACAGAATCATACAGAATAACAGAATTATTGAGGCTGGAAAAGACCTCTGAGATCATCAAGTCCAGCCTATGACCTAACACCACAACATCAGCTAAACCATGGATGGTTGTGGGTTTCATACTCTTAGGAGAAGCACCCACTATTTCCTAAAGGCTAAAAACTCAGGAAGCAAAGTAAAGACCTCTAAATTTTAAAAATATTTAGTTTGTGATGACTGGCAGTGATTTTTGTGTGATGGATTTTATTGTAGTCAGTCCAGCTAGAAGCTTCTCTTACAGACCTCTGTGTAAGGGAGACTGCACAAGCTCTACCACAGCTATATTAGGAGGTTATTCTGCATGCAGACATACCCATCACATGCTGGTTTCCTAGCAGCTTGATGGCCTATTAGGAACACTTAAAGTTTTAGAGGAGTGCATTACAAACTGGTGCATACTTTTTGTTCTGTGTTCTGCAGGTCCTCTGTAGCTGGGAAGAGACATTACACCGAAAGGAGCGGCAAAGTCACATCAGATAAAAATCCACTCACTTTGATCAGGTTTTGCCAACTGCAGCTTATTTTGCTTTGAAACCGAAGCCTGGCTTCTGAGATCATTCACTAGTGAGTGATTGGTGCAAACAGAAAATGCCAGACTACTTCTGTAAGCTACTTTTAACTTCACCATGGTGAATACCATTAAAGCAAAAGGGTGGGTTTTTTATCTCCCTTAAAAAAAAAAAAAGGCAAAGAAAAAATTAAATTGCCATGTTTGAAAAAGTACTACAAAGCACACACATGCATAGAGAGATTCTAGCCAGAGAGAGGGAGGAAGGGGAAAAAAGATGCTGTTGCTCTTTGAAGTTGTTGTTTGCATTTGTACCGATGGACTGCAGCTGACTTCTGTGCTTTTTAAATGCAACAGCAATGCTAACCCCCAGCATTTGATTATCAGCCTTGTTCATTAAACAGTTACCACAGGAAATATTAATTCGCTTTTGCATTTCATCTTTGGGCTTTAGATGCAGCAATAAACAGCCTTTTCCCTCAATATTTGTGCTGGAGACAGGTCTGACCAGCAGCCCAGCTGCTCTTGACAAAGCAATCTTCCAGTTGATGGTATGTAAACCTCGCTGCAAAACACCTCAGCGCTTGTGCTTTGTCCCTGCCATGTGGGAACGGCACGAGGTCGTTGATCATGTAGCCTCCTGCCCCCCACTAGGGTTGTGGCTAGACTGCAGAGCAGGAGTAGTGCTGTGATTGCGGCTCTCCATCACCTGCTGGGGAGGTGGGCCGGCCCCACGGGCGGGTGGTCTGGCTCACTCATTGCACTCTTCAACTCCCACATGCTTACCTCCCTCTCAAGTTGCTGAAGGGAAATGCAAGGAGAGCCCAGGGTGCCGCATGAGAATCATGGCTAAGGCATTGCCCTGAAAATCAGGCTGATGCGAGGTTCATTATTTTCTGTTTGAGGAGGCTTGAAACAATCATTTCAGGAGTGAGCCCAATATGTCATTAAAAATTACATCTTGCTCCCTCTCTACACAAACTCCTCATTTTCCAAAGTGGGAAGGTTTGCTGCTGCAGCAGCACAGGGGAGACCAAGAGATGCACACAGCCCCCAAGAAGGGACTTAGCCTCCATAAACATGGGTGAGCAAATCTCCAAGCCTGTAAGCGACAGGTGCTGGACAGCACTCCTCCCTTGGTAGCCAAGCACAGACAACCTCTACAGTATGAAAGGAGTTAAGAGATCTTTAAAAACAACCCCAAACTCCTCTCTCCACATCATCCAGGGCACTTCCTTGTCCTGTTGCCCATGTGCTCTACATTATTGAAACCCAGGCCTGTGGTTTAAGCTGCAGCTCCTGAAAAACAAATGGTCATGCCATTGTTGGACATGGACATGTGCATCCTTCACGCTGATGGGCTTTTGTCTCCATTCACAGGAGCACTTCCCAGCAGTCTTTGTTTGCTTCCTGGGGGCCACTTCTGACTGTGTTTGACCATGGAAATATCATCACTTTCAGCTAAAATCCCAAGGAGAAATAAGAAGGGGTGCTGTAAGAAATAGATGCACAAAGCAGCCAAATGAGAAAAATGAAACCCTGGTGTGTGGATATTATGTTGTTGTTTAAAGTGCACTTGCACAACTCAGAAATCACCTAATAGTTGGTACCTGCATCATAAAAAACCCACAGTTTGAGCCACTAGGTGTTGCATTCTTCTTACCTGCCTCTTCAGAGAATAAACCAAGTCCCACTCACATAGCTCACCTCAGATGAGGGTGCCACCTGGATCATGACAGCACCATTCCCAGGTCCCATTCTTGGAATGTGTTGGAGATTGAAGGAGCATCATTTGAACCTGTAAACTTGCCAGGGGAAACTAAGTACCCGGCTTCACTGTGGCTTGGCATGTTCCTTGTCACAGGGCTGAACTCCTGATGAGTGACGGCTGCTGCAGCATGTTAATGTTGCCAGCTGAAGGCTGGACTCCATGTCTGTGCTGGGTGGTAGCCACCAAAGTGAGAGCTGCATTAGAGGATCTTCTGGCATCAGGGGATCTGCCTTTGCTCTCCAGGGCTCCACACAGATGACTGAGAAGCTATCTCCTCCTCCTCCTCCTCCTCCATCTGACCATCCTTGCCAACCTGCTCGTGGCCCATCAAGATGCACAGGGAACCAGCCAACAGACCACTGGTGCTGAGAACTTGGCAGCAACAGTCTCTGTCCTCTCCCACTCACACTCCTCCAGCCAGTCCCTGGTGGGGAGCTGGAACCAGACCTGCTCGGCGTGGCTCTTCCTCTGCCTTTTGCTATGCAGAAAGGCTACAAAGGCCACATGGAGACACAGATGCTGTGCTGGTGATGCCACAGGACACACAGATGATGTGGAAGTGCCCCTTCAGCTCCTGGAGTGGGGGAACCAGCAAGCCACCTCCTCCCACCTCAGCAGTTGCTCCAAGAGTCCAGGCAAATGCCAGCGTGGGATGCGCCAGGGAGCAAAGGCTCCTGGGAAATGCTGCAAGCAGCCAATGGGCTTCCACATGCAAATGAGCATGGTGACATCAGCCACTGGCACAGCTCAGGCCCTGGACACAGGACCCCAAAGTCCCCAGCGAGTCCCTTCCCCATGGCCTCTCCTTGCAGAGTCCTCTGCTTCCATGGTCTCTGGACAGACTCTGAAGAACGTGCAGCTCCCACCATCAACCCCACAATGCCTTCTAAACCCCTGGGCCAGTATCAGCCACGCCTGGATGGGTAAGGGAAGCCCCATGGAAAACGTCTAACTAAGTGCCACAGAAACAGAGGCACAACAAAGAAAGTCTCTGCTCAAGGCCTCTGGTGCAGGGCAGGTAGAGAGCTTCAACTCACCTTTGCAAACCACAGAATCCACCTGGAAAAACCCAAAGTACCCAATAAGACCAAACTGCCTAAAAGCTAGCCCTTCCTCACCAGTCAGGAGACAAGGGAAAGACCTGCCTGGTGCCAGCCGTTTTCCTCTGTGTCATGCACAAGCAGTCCCCACCTTGGTCTCCATGCCACTGAGCATGGGAACCTATCAGACAAGCGCATAAAGCAAACCTGATCAGAGATGTGGCACAGCAGCATTGCATTCCCCTCCCAAGAAACATCACATTGAGCTTTATTACACAGATATCCCTGCACTGCCATATCACAGAATGGCTTGGGTCAGCTAGTCCAACCCCCCTGCAGTGAGCAGGGACATCGTCCACTAGACCAGACTGCCCAGAGCCCTGTCAAGTCTGACCTTGAATGAGGGCCTCAACTACCTCCCTGGGACAACCTGTTCCAGTGTTCCACCACCCTCATGATAAAGAACTTCCTCCTAATGTTCAATCTAAATCTCCTCTTCTCTAATTTGAAACCATTGCCTCTCATCCTATTGCTGCAGGCCTTTGTAAACTGTCCCTCTCCAGCCTTCTTGTAGGCTCCCTTCAGGTACTGGAAGGCTGCTATTAGGTATCCCCAGGGTCTTCTCTCCTCCTGAACAACCTCAGCTCTCTCATCCTGTCCTTGTAACAGAGATGCTCCAACTCCTTGATCATTTTTGCGGCCCTCTTCCGGACCTGCTCCATCAGGCCCAAGTCCTTCTTGTGTTGAGAACACCAGAGCTCGATGCAGTACTCCAGGCCCTTCATCAGAGTAAAGTGGCAGAATCACCCCTCTTGATCTGCTGGCCATGCTTCTTTTGAAGTCTTTTTTCTTTTGAGGTCTTTTCCACTCTAAATGATTCTGTGTTTCTACCACCTCTACCCTGTGACCTGGGCATTTGAGACTGCCCTGGGGATTCCTCATACAGAGTTACCAAAAGTGTTGGGGCCAGAGGGGTGCTTTTTGGATGCAGTGCTGCTCTGCCTGTGTGTCTGTGACCTTTTTCCATTTAACTAGGCTCACACCTGAGCTGGCAGGTGAGTCCTGGCCATGCCCATCACCTGCCAGGTGGCTGCTGGTTCCTGCCCTGCCCATGTCTTGCTGGAGCAATAACCAAACATTGCAGCCTAGTAGGATTTGAAAGGAACATGTAAAGGCCTCAGACATGAAATAATAATGAAACAAAAAAACAGATCAAAGCTTTTAATTTCACTCTAAGTGCTTTACTCTCACTCTCAGAAATTCTTATCAAAGACAGACAGATGTCACTGCCTCCAGGGGTCTCAACTCTGCCGCTCCTGATTTGCATTTACTCCACAAATTTGCCTTTGCCTTCAAAAGCAGAGACCTGCAGTGGAAAAGCAGCAGCCAGTTTTGCTGTGGCAAAACCAGCCAGTAAAATTTAAAAGCACTGTGGGGTTGGGTAAGGGTTTCCAGTGCCAGGTCAGTGCTTCACAAGTGCAAACAGCAATAAATCCCTGCACAAATGCCATGGAGGCTCCATGTTCTGGCAAGATGAAGTATTATCAAGCAACAGAAACATTAATTTCTGTGGTACAATGCTAGCAAAAGCCTTCCCTTTTGGGCTCTGTATTAGGCACAAGTGGGTTCATCAGATTTACAAATAAAATGAGGTCCCAGCCCCAGTGTGCCATGGACTGGCATGCACTCCTGTGGTGCTCAGCCCAGGTCAGTCCTCTCCATCTCCAGATGAAGGTGGAAATCGCTGAGCTTTCACAGGAGGTGATTTGCCTATTTTTCTTTTTAACCTGGTCATCCAATTGCTCTCCTCAGTCAAAAAAGAGTGGTTGAAGTTAGGAAGGCTCTGCAGAGGGACCTGGACAGGCATCTTCAAAGAAAGTTGTGCAGAAAATAACTGGGTGTTAACGTAAGAGCCTGGACTGCTGCCCCCCAGCTGGGGTGGTGCTTCTCAGCAGTGGGGCCTCCCAAAGGCCCTCTTGCCCAAAGGTATGTTGAACAGCAAGAATATCGACTGAAGTAGGTTTTGAAACACCAAAATTGAAGTTGGCTCTTCTTGAACTGTCAGGACCCATACACTGGCTGTTAACACAGCTGGAAAAGCACAGGAGATACAGTACTAGGTGTTGGGGATGCCTGGTCATGTGTTGGAGGAGGTTATGAGAGCTCTATGCTTCTGCTTTAGCAGGTCTGGGTCCTCTTGGACCTCTGGGGAAAGCCACAGGCTTGCTTTTCTCTGTCCAGAAGAAACAACTTCTCTGTCCCAATCACCATGATTATATCACAGCTAGAAATAAGTTTACCTGCTTAAACCTTGGATTCCTTTGATATCTGCAGTGTAATGGGATCAACAGGAATCAGTGGCGGAATGACTCCCCAGGGTCACCCTGGAACTGGTGCTGGCAAAGACAGGATTGACCCCGAAGGATTTGGGGTTGTTGCAACCAAAGTGCAGGAGCCAGCACTTGGTCTTGGTTAAACCTCATGCCCTTGGCCCCAGCCCATCAACCTAACATATCCACATCTCTCTGCAGAGCCTTCCTACCCTTGAGCAGATTATCACTCCTGCTCAGCTAAGCTGGACACTCAGTCTCATGGTGATATTTAAACGGGTTAAGAATGATTTAATATATTACTGTTGAAATGCTTTCTGACCAGACCAGTCTGAAATCTCCATAACTTAAACTGCTATGAACACAGGACACAACCAGTATGTGATAGGCATCAGCCTCAGCTGACTTACCTGTCACAGACACCCAGGGATCCTCACCAAAGCTCCTGTGGTGATGTATTTCATAGAATCATAGAATTGCAGGGTTGGAAGGGACCTCAAAGATCATCTAGTTCCAACCCTCTGGCCATGAGCAGGGACTTTCCATTAGATCAGGTTACCCAGAGCCACATCCAGACTGGCCTTAAAAACCTCCAGGAATGGAGCTTTCACCACCTCTTTGGGCAACCTGTTCCAGTGTCTCACCACCCATATGCTGAAGAACTTCTTCCTAACATCCAATCTTAATCTACCCACTTCTAGTTTTGCTTCATTCTCCCTAGTCCTATCATTATGTGACATCCTAAAAAGTCCCTCCCCAGCTTTCTTGTAGGCCCCCTTCAGATACTGGGAGGCCACAATAAGGTCTTCTCAGAGCCTCCAGACTGAACAACCCTAACTCTCTCAGTCTGTCTCCATTGGAGAGGCTTTCCAGCCCTCTGATCATCCTCGTGGCCCTTCACTGGACATGTTCCAGCATGTCCAGATCTTTCTTGTAATATTGACACCAATTTCATTAGTCAGTGCCTTTATGTGAGGACTGGTGTGTAATATCTGGCCTGATACAATCTGCCTAGGCTGGCATGTACTGCTTTATTCTGTTTTCTCTGTACTCCTGGACCAAAACATTAGCTATTAGCTGCTTAGCAGACCCAAAAAGGTGCTTGTGCCTGCAGCTAGGTGCACAGAGCAGCAAACAGATGCTGGGCTGACTTTTAAGAGCTTAAGGGGTTTGCTACTGGTTTTGTTTGTTTATCACTCTGGCTCATATCAGGAAGAGTGTGGCCAGTAGGACCAGGGAATTGATTTGCCCTCTGTACTCAGCACTGGTGAGGCCACACCTCAAATACTGTGTTAAGTTTTGGGCCTTGGAGATGCTTCCACCACTTTGCTCACATTGTCAGGCCTTTTCAATGTGTTTCAGTTCTTGCTGTTACTTAGAGGAAACCATTGGTGTAGGGGTGAATACTGCCATAATCCCTGTGATGGGCTCTGAAGTGATGCCAGCCCCCACAACCAGCACTGCAGCTACTCAAGCCCTGGTGAAAGGTAATGCAGCTGACCTAGGGACTCAACAAGTGCCACCATCAGTTTCCTCTGTTTTTCTGTACTTTTTCTATTCTAGTCTCACTTGTTACTTGGGAGAAGAGACTGACAGCCACTTCACTACAACCTCCTTTCAAGCAGTTGTAGAGAGCAAGAAGGTCTCCCCTCAGCCTCCCTTTATCCAAGATCAGTAAGTCCAGTTCCCTCAGCCACTTCTTATAAGACTTGTGCTCTAGACCCCTCACCACTTTCAATGCTCTTCTCTGGATGAACTCCATCTTTGATGCCCATGGTGTGGGATACACCTGTGAGCCAACTCAAGTCAGCTGTCCTGGCTGCCTCAGAACTGCTAATGGTCTGCACAGCCCCATGACTGGCCTGGGATTCTGTTCCAGCAAAACTATGATGCTTAGCAGCTTCAGTTTTCTTACCTGCTCCATCCTTTCTGCATCTTCACTGGTGTTGTCCATCATGATTCTTGTCAGAGGAGGCACTGCCTCTCCATTTCTGCACTATCCATCATCTTTGGTGTCTCAGTGCTGTGGGAACATCACTTATTTCTGAGGCAGCCTCAAACAACGTGTCCTCCCAAGACAGTGCTTCCACAGCCAGGTCCCCACTGATGGCTGTGGACACAAGACATGCAGTGACTACAGGAAATAGAGCTGTCATGCTGGGAGCAGAGTCCTATTAACTTTCAAGTGGTAATTATATGGAGAAGTTGTGATACTGTGACATGCAGAGAATGGGGTGTTTATTGCTTTCCTCGCAGGAGCATGCCGGGTGTCAGGGCTTGTGAGAGAGCTCCACAAAAGCTCTCGTTATTTTCATCCTCTCATTGATATTACTTTGTAAAAGCTCTTTTGGTGCAGAAGACAGAGATACTATCTTACTGAATTTTAATGTTACCTTGTGATGGAATGGATTTGTTTTGTCCTTGTGCCGTGGTCACTTCACGTATCAGAGCTGGCAAGCAGGCACTCTATACCCTGCAAGGCTTTTGCTGCAGAATTGCTTGGCAGATCAGCCACAAGCAAAAGATAAGGAAAAAAAAAGAGATTTATTCAAGCTTCAGGATAAATGTGAGAATGAGAATAGAATACGGGTCTGCTAAGCCGTCTGCAAAGGTGGAAGTGGTTTGAGATAGTTCAGCATTTTGCTTGTGTGACTGTTTTGCAACAGCATTAAGTGCTCCATGCAGATGGAACTAACAACTAAGTGGCTGCTGCTTTTTTGGTAGCCTAGTGAGCATGAGCAATCTCCTGTATTGAGAGAAAGAGAAACCAAGTACCCCCCAAGACTTCAAACATGGAACCAGGCAGACACGAACACCAGCCCTTGCCTTGCTCAGCCCTAAGCACATGTTCAGAGTGGAGAGCTATGCAGCCTGGTGAGCAGCATGCTGTTCCTATTCTGGGCATGGTCATTGAATACAGCATTAGCTTTACTGGACATTGGCTGTGGCTACATTTCCTGCATGCACCAGTAGAGCAGAGGCTTATGAGGAAGGCTAGGAGTGGTGACAAATGCGTAAAGGCAAAGATCTTCCTAACTTCTTTGCCCCTCCATCACAAGAAGTACTAGGTTATTACACACAAAAGCTCAGTCTAGTTATCCATCTTTCTGCTTCAAAGATGGGGGAAACATGATTTGGACAACTTCACTCACTCAAACACTGCAATCTGAAAATTTCCAGCAGGATCAAACCTTTTATAGTTTCAGTTCAGTTCATCCAGCTGCAGAATTGCCATGAGAGCCTTGGACCATTCCTATCCCACAAAAAACATAGACTTCATACAGACTGCAGACAAGAACAGAGTGAAGAAGGGTGTGAATGGCAATAGGCAGATGATGAAGTTTTGAAGGAGTGGGGAATACACAGGTTAAAAAAAAAAGAACAACATGGGCAGGTGTGTGGGGGGAATTTTGTTTCTCTGGAAGCATTTGAAACACAAAACCCAAGTAACTCCTCTATAGTTCTTTCTATTTTTAGAGCTTTGGGTCAAGAAATTTTTGAGTGAAGTCTTAAAAATCTACCCATTGGAAGACTATTGCATGAGTTCTGCAGAGATCCAGTTTGGACACTAAAGATTATCCAGTTTGGTGCATTTTACAGTTGCTTTGTACTGCCCCATTAAGGGGATAATTTTCACGGCAGAAGAGTGAGAGGCTGTAAACTGCTTTTGTTGGCAATTAAATACTGAAGTACAGAAATAACCTGAAAGTATAATTCAGTACTGGGGAACACAATCCACGTAACAGAGAAATAAAACCAAAAATATAGAACTCCTGATTTCATACTAGGTTTGAGGATGTTGGCCTCAGTGTCTGGGCCAGCAGTAGCTCAAATGCGTGAGTTCATGAAGAGCAGAGCAAAAGAAAATGAAGCAGGTAGCAGACTCAGCTGTGTTTCAGGGAAGCATGTTTCCATATTTACAGCCTGTACTTCTGCCCCTCAAGCATTTGGGCCAGGCATCAGAGCAGCTGCTCCCAACTACAGGCGCAAGCCCTAACCCTGTGAATGACAAGCTCATGCTCTGGGGACAGACTGCCAGTCAGGAAAGCAGTTACTGCACCATGATTGCACCACAGAGAAATCAGGGCCCCAGAAAAAACCCTCAGCTTTAATGATCAGTCAGCTATGTGTGTCATCTCCCCTGGCTCCAGCAGAATTCCCTCCTTACCTCTGGCAATAATTGCAATGCTGCACGTGGAAAGGTGATGCCATCTCAAAAGAGATCATGAATGGGAGGCAGCAATGTTCCTTCACCCCCGCTCCAGAGCACCACAGTGGCCAGATAAGCTGGACCTGGGCTCTGGGTAAGCCTAGGGGTCTGTGGCTCAGAGGCATGCAGGCACCTGGAAAAAAATCACAATTTCTGAAAGAATGGCACCAAACCCCAAGCTTTTTAACCATATGTTTTCATGGTTTTTTTGAGTTGATATGCTCCAGCAGAAATATTTTTCCCATCAGTTAATTGTTTTAAAGGCTGAACTTCTGCCAGCCATTCTAAAGAGAACAGGGCTGCAGTCAGCTGTGTACAATTACCATGGCTTTCCTAGGACTATAAGCAACAGATTCCAGTTAGGAAGAAACAGAAGAACTTGTGTACCATTGTGTGCTTGTGTATCTCCAGCTCAGAGAGGTAAACCAAGACTCTTTCCCCTCAGAATGATAATTCTGGGTAACATTTTTTTAGGTGCTGATTGGTTCACTGTGGAAAAGGGTTTTTTTCCAGGTTGTATTTGGAAGTTTCCTCCTTAAGTCTCCAAGTCTCTTAAATCTCTTCACTGTCCAAATCACCAACACAGCCCCAAAGAAATCTCACTAATGAAGGCAGTCCTTTCTCACGCCTTCCAGACTGCAAGAAAGAAGACACAGCATTTGTAGCACCCCACTGCAACCCTCCACTGCTCTCAGCTGATGCTGGAGGATGCTGGAACTCTTTGCTACTTTAGGTGCAGTACACTGAAATGGCTTTCCACGATGGGCATGAATAAAGACAAAAATCAAAGGCTTCAGATGGCAAAAATGAGTATTACTCCACTGGGAAAGGTAGAAAGCCCTTCACATGCCAGCTGGGATTTACAAGGGATTTACATACCTTTGGATTCAGTGGACATGTGCCCACTTAGAGCTGGGTATGTTTGCTCCTGACTCCTCTTTCTAGGCAAGAATGTGTTAGAAATAATAAGAGTATGTGAAGGGGTGTGACTGGCCAGTAAAGCTCTAACTGAACAGGAGCTTCTCACTTCAGAGAGCACAGGTGCTGGCAGTAACCCAGGGTCACTTGAAAAGCAGGAGTGTTGGCAAACCCGCATTTCCCAGGGTTGTGAAGACAAACTACTCAGGAAATGAAGGGAGGGGGTGTGTGTGACTGTACCATCAAATGCCTTAAAAGCTCAACTTGCTACCAAAGTACACATTGAACATCTGAATAAAATATCTGGGGCTTTTCTATTATTAGTCCCTTCATGAGTGGATGAATATATTAAAGTTTATAAGGCTCTGAGATTCTGCAATGGATGCTGCTCAAAGAGTGCAGCACACAGATCATCTGCACACAAGCAAGTGATACTTATTTATGGAAGTTTTTTTGTAAGAACCATAGAGACCTCCCTTGGTTAATGACACTGTGCAATCTTCTTACATTTCTTCATAGACTCAGGGTAGAAAAGTATTACCTTCCCCCTTTGGTGCTTGTTGCTAGAGGCATCCTGATAATCAGACTAACCTTGGGACCAATTTTCAACTCCTAGCAGCTCAGTAACCTAAAATGCACAGGCAATTTATTCTCTCTACATTGTCAGCTAGGTAACACTTGGTTTCTCATTCCATGACTGCATTTTATTGTTTTAAACTGAAATTCAGCATGTGTTTCCAACAGATTATCTCTGTAATCACTTTCTTTTTGCTATGGAAATGATCTGAAAATTGTTCTTTGATATGAGAGAAGAGTTCACAAGGCCACACTGTACAAAAGCTCGAATCATGCAATTATCATTTGTAAAGAGAAACTGTTATCAAAGTAACTGCAGGGGACACCTTCAGGACTCCTCTTAGAGTCAGGAAATTTGGAACATATATTTCTCTAACATGAATTTCCCTCCAAACCCTTCTGAATAATTCATGAGAACTGATTTAATGTCATAGTTAAGTCTGGCACTCAGGACAGAAATTGGGATTTCTGCTGCAGATGGAGGATTTTACCAGTTCCTTTGGGGTGGTGGGGACAGAGCTGTGGTCTCGTCACCAGGAGGTTTTGCTACCCAGGTGCCTTTGATCTGGGAAAGTCCCTTCCCATGTCAGGGAGGCCTGCAGGGAAAGGCTGGGGTGGAGATGAGTACCATCCTTATTTCTGCCTCAGCTTGGGGCTGCAAGAATGTAAAAGGGAGCAGGAGACTCCTTCCCTGAAGACATTCAAGGTGAGGCTCAAAGAGACTCTGGGCAGCCTGGTCTAGTTGGGGATGTCCCTGCTGACTGCAGGGAGGTCTGACTAGATGACCTTTGGAGGTCCCTTCCAGCCCAGACCATTCTATGATTCTATGACTCCCATCCCTCTACCTTACTCTGTTCCCACCAGTGGAAACTAGAACCAGAGCCTCTATTTTTCTTAAGCAGCATCAAACTATTTGCACTGGCAGACAGCAGATGTTACTCATTCTTTAAAGGAAGAAGGCACCTTGAGATGAGGAAACACCGTTTTCTTCTTCATTCACTAAAAGAGAAGAACTATAAATTGCTGGGAAATGGTAGCTTACAAAGTGCTGGAAGGAAGACCTGCAGTTTGGCACATGACCAAAACCCAAACAGTGAGTCCAGTTTTAGTTACCATCTTGTGTGTCTACAGGCAGGCAAATTAGCTGAAGAGATGCTTGTACTTTTTACTTGTGATAGTGAAGGGTCAGAGGCAGATGTGCCCCAAGATTGTGCTTCACCAGCATGACTGCTGCTGCCAAATTCCTGCTCTCTCCCAATCTAGGACGAGTTGGAGAACTAAATCCATGATGTACTGCCCTCCTGAGACTCTTGGGACTTTTTGAGGAAAGCTGACTTTCAAGAACTGAAGATTTTACCCCACAGGGCTCTGGTATCTCACAGTTCTAAAACTATCCAGCACTCACGCTGCCATTACACAGCATAGCCTGAAGACTGGATGCCATTTGATGTTGCTGGAGTTTTGAAAGAAGACATGGGGAAATGAAAAGCCACCATTTTATAGGATTTACCAGCATTTAATCCCAAAGGACTGCTTTCATGCCAGGTGCTTGTTTCTACAGACAGTAAAACTAAGGCATATGTATTTTGACTGAGGTCAGAGAGCAGCAAAAGGCTCAGGTTTTGTTAATTTCCAGGGGGAAAATTCCTCCCCTCTAAGAACAGGGTGCTGATGCCTAAAACCATGTTACCAAGTTGCTGTGCAGCTCAAAGGGTAATTAGGTTTGATGTTCGTAATACAACACAGCTAGAATGCTGTCAGTGGTGACCCAGATGTAAAACTGGGGAACTGCAATACAAAACTGTACTACTTTGGCAGTCCCATTTTGCAGAAATGCAGCCATCATTAGTATATGCTATTTTTTCTCTCTGTATTATGTAATACTTTACATTTAAATGGGAGTCATAGGTGGTTATTACTTACAGATATTCAGAAGACACTGGAGGAACTGGGGAAAACACACAACTGTGAGGTGAAAAGTTGGTTCTAACACATTTTGTCCTAAAGCCTCTCTATTTTTCAAATTTTAATCATTGCCTAATGCTATAGATGACACCTACTGGGCAAATGAAGGCCTGGCATATCCAGCATTCCACTGCCTCCTGAATACTCTGTCATAACTGCTAAGAGGAAGGGGAGAACCTCAACTTGCTAGAACCTACAGGATAAAATGTGGCTCTGTGTTTGCAGGGGAGGGGAATGCCTAAATTGTCCTCCTGAGACTATTATTCCTTTATACTGAAGTCTAAATAGCCCCTCTGTTTTGTTAGCTTTTCCCACATGAGGGGGAAGACCAGAGCATTAGGAAAAATACCACTTACCTTTTTTTTTTTCATCACAGGTTAATTGCTTTTGCTTTGCAAGGAACTATAATGATGATTTCATTACACCACCCTGTTACCAATCAATGTTAAACAATGAAACAGCAGTTAGAATTCATCAGATGCAAGCAATATTAATAGCATAGTTAGAAAGCAAACACTGAAAATTCTCCCTTTGTGGTGGCTAATTATTCACATTGGGACTAATAACAGACTTCAATGTATAAAAATGATATTAGGTATATTATCCAAGTTGTTGCTCTTATTGCTTTCTACAGAAACTGATTTGAAGAGCAAACTTCTATTACTTCTATAACTTCTATTACTTCTAAACTCAAATTGCAAAAGCATGCACAGCCCAAACATGAGGGGCACTTTTCTCAAAGCTGGTCTGTGTTCTGTATTATGCACTCACTGACAGAAAGCCCTTGATGAACATTCCAAGTATTCAGAGAACAAAACCCAGAAGATTGTTGCTCCCCATTTGAACTTTTAAATAGAAAAAAAGCTTCCACGCACTCTGCTCGTGCAGCTACAGTGATTAACTGGATACATTAGATATTTGCAAGCATAATTAGTTAGCTGTCTGTACAATTCAAATTACCCAGGAAACACTTTATTCTGCATGGTAATTGCAAACCTGATGTCCCACAACTGCCCACGCCTTTTTCTGTGAAACTGCCCTGGTGAGACCTCACCTGGAACACTGCGTCCAGTTTTGGGCTCCCCAGTTCAAGAGGGACAGGGATCTGCTGGAGAGAGTCCAACGGAGAGCCACAAAGACGATGAAGGGACTGGAGCATTGCCCTGTGAGGAGGCTGAGAGACCTGGGGCTGCTTAATCTGGAGAAGAGAAGACTCAGAGGGGCTTTAATAAATGTTTATAATATCTGAGGGCTGGGTGTCAGAAGGGAGGGAGCCTTTTCTCAGTTGTACCCTGTGATAGGACAAGGGGCAATGGATATAAACCCCAGCACAGGAGGTTCCACCTCAATATGAGGAGGAACTTCACTGTGAGGGTCACAGAGCACTGGAACAGGCTCCCCAGAGAGGCTGTGGAGTCTCCTCCTCTGGAGACTTCCAAGACCCATTTGGGTGCATTCCTGTGCAACCTGCAATAGATTCTATTGCAGAGGGGATAGACTCGATGATCTTCGGAGGTCCCTTCCAACTCCTAACATCCTGTGATCCTGTGAAACAAGACACTTAGGTATATGGACAAATAGTTTAGAAATTCAAGTATCTTAAAAATTCATCTTTATTAACTGAAAAGGGAAATTTCTAACAAACTGGTATTCAAATAAAGGAAAAAAAAAAAAAAAGGTGTATATTCAGGAGTGGTCCAGAACTCAGCTCTGCCCCATGCAGAAAATAATGCCACATAGTAAGGTCTCCAGATACCCAAAGAAAACACAGACTGGCACATAGTGTCATGAATTCTTTTTTTGGCATACCAGTTTTTGTCAGATTCTTAGGTCTAATTGGTCTTTGAATGTTCATGCCCCTATTTTCCCTGACATGGTAAGAATATATAAGGGCAGTGTGCATCTCACAACATATTTGTTATTTGGAAAGCTATCGAAACTTTACTTTGTAGTAAAAGTTTTCTTCACAGGAGAGAGCCTTGAATATAAAGATCCCACTAGTTGAGGCACAGAGACCTGTCCCTCAGGCAGCTGTACTCCATCTTCCTTTCTGGGAGTGTTAAGGTAAGATCTCACCAGGCATTGTTCGGGAGTTGAATATATTGGCGTAGAAATCTATCAGTAGCTCAGTGAAGAGATTCAGAGGTACCAGAGCACTCAGTGAGGCTGTTCCTTTTGATGGCCAGATCAAATTAAGACCAAAGACACAGGCAAGGCTGGATGCTGTCATTCTGTTGTATATGCTTTCCTGTGAAACCTGGAAAAACATAACCATGAATAGGTATAAGCAGACATGTGCCCTAGAGAGTAAGAGACAAGACTCCATCCTGTACTGAGCATGAACCAATGATGGGAGCAGACTGTGACCACAAGTACATCACTAGTTTCTTAACAACCTCAGGGCTGCCTATGCAGCCTAGAGCTACGTGGCCACTGGAGTCTGTGTCCCTCAAGTACAAGATAAGATCTCAGAAATTCAAACAAAAAGATTAAAGTGTTCCCTTATGCTAGGAAAATGAATTATTTTCAATCCTTCCATATGGAAACTATTGTTATCTCTGCCAGGGGACAGAGAAGGACAGCACAAGCAAACTGCTATCCCATCTGCTTCAGTCCTTACTCTGCATTATAAACCTTGAGAACTTCTGAAGTTGTTCAGAAGGAATGGTTTAGAAGGGTTGATTTTTCTTTTTCTCCCACTGATGCATGACTTCACTTCCATGTATTTCCACATCTGCCCAGTTCCTCTGAAGCAATGGAGGTGAAAATGGGCTGTAGGTAAAATACACAGCACTGAAATCTGTAATGCACCAGAATGATGTGACCCACTTCTCTCTGTGGATGTTAAGCCCAGAACTGCATAGCTCTGTGTAAGCTTGGTATGGAATTTGTGTGTGTTTTGCTCTCCTGCATTACATGGCTGTTACCTAAAGCCCAGTGGCAATATGTTGAGTTCTCTGTTACTGTAAAAAGCCAGCAATCTGAAAGAGCTCTCGATTCCTCCTGATGTAGGTAATTCAGTCAGTTGTTCTTCAGGCTGATGATTGCAGCTGTCATGGGAAGACCATGCAGGCACACACTACAATGTACAGGTTATTCTGAACCTGGCATCTCAGAACAGAACAAGGAGGTAGTGAGCACAATCTCCTGTGTGTTTTTCCTGCTATTATTTCAAGTGGAATAGGAAAGTAAAAATTCTACTTCTCAGTGTCTCTCCATTTCTGCCTTCTTATAAAGCCTCCTGAAAAGGCAGCTCTGTAATTACCATAAAAAACCTGAGAGCACTAGAGGAAAATCTAAAAAGCATGATCATGGAAACACTTCTTAGAACATGCATAAAATTCGGGTGCCCTCTGCCTGGTAACACAAGTTTCATTCCCCTCTATCTTCTGCAGCACAGTCCCACCTATCTTGGAGTTTTACATAGCAAGGAGTCTATTTCCTATAATGACCTTCAAACATGTTGTATGGGATAGAAGTATTTTCCTTAGGGAACATGAAGAAGCACTTTTATGCCTGGGAGCACAGAATTTTCTTCCCAGTCATATTAATTTTTCCAGTAATGGGTACTACTCTTCCCTCCAATTTTTGCCTTACCCTTCTGGGATGTCAGAGCTACCGTGATGCTACTGTTGCTACAAATATTGTTTTAACAATTATTTTGAAGATCATGAAGCAGGGCTGGATAGAGGTACTGGTGCCATAACCACCTTTTCAAAGGACTGACTTCATAACACAAGAACAAAAAGTTGTCAGACTAAATGGCAATGCCTGCCTCATGACCTTATGCAAAATTCACACCATTCTCTCTAGAGAATAACCTGCTAAACCTTCACATACTGCTCTCAATGCACTACAGAAAACTACAGAAAAACCAACAAGCCTATCTTGTTCATTTCATCTGCTGCAGATCAGATCAGCTCAAAGAAAACTTCATTATACTACAATGACGTAGCAAATCTAAACTATTACCAAAATAACTGATGAGAGAAAACGATTAGACCGAAGATCAGTAGCCTGTTGTACTGTATTATACAGTAAAATACTACATTATACTATACTGTATTATACTATACTGCGTTATACTGTTTTATACTATATTATACTGTATTATACTCTCTTCTCTTCTACCATATATTACATTATACCATATATTACATACATTATATTACATATATAACATTTTGTAATACACATATATTGCATATATGTCCTAGCTACCTGGAGAAAGGCAGCTGGACAACGAAACCTGTGTTTGGATATTAATAAACATAACAAGGCTAGAGAATGTGTTCTGGCCCTTGGGTCAAGCGGCTCATACAGGCTGCATCCACATTGCGGGTTGCTGTCCGTGTGAAACCCTTGTGGATTGAAGACAAACTATTTTTGGGTGTTTCTTTCAGTAGGAAGTCTCTAAAACAATAAAAGAGGTGGGGGCCATCACATTGTGTTTTCTATAGCACAAAGCCAGAGATGTGTGCTGTGTATCTATCCTAAGGCAAGTACCTTACGTATATACAGGGCAGGTACTCTGTGATGGCACAGAAGCATGTGGTGTAGTACTGGAGGACAACCTGTTGCTGCTGTTGTTTTCCCCAGGTTTTGAGGAGTGCTCCCTGCCACCTCCATCCCACAAGTCATGTACAGGTGCTGTCTTCATGTGCTCATCGAAACACACCCAGCTTAGTTTAGCCCCTGCCTTTGAAGACCAAGATTTCTGCTCAAAGCAACATTACTGTAACTTTCTTCAGGCCAACTATTTTCAAAGGACATTTCTAACTCCAAGACGAAACCACCTCTTCCCATCTGCTACTACTCTGTGAACGTTTCAAGGAGAAAGTAAATTTTGAAATGATCAACAGAAGTACCCACCACACAACTCCTTCCCTGAGAGAGAAAATCCTTAAGATAAAATGAAACAGTGATTATATCATCTGAGGCAGAGCTACACAAAGCCTTATCTGTGAGTCGTCACTGAGGCTGATATTTCAGAACTCAGGGGAGACATGACATGTTTCTTCACTTCAAAATGCACAGCAATCCCTTCCTCAGCAGATCCAAGAAAAAGTGTGCAATTGAAATCAACTCTCTGTACAACAATTTTTGCTGAGAGCTTCAAGCAAGGAAGCCTTGTCACACCAATGCTGATGGCTTTATCCCTCCCTGAGGGAATCAGGCCTCAGACCTACTTCACTACCTTCACTACTCCAATGACAGATTTCCTTTCCAAATGACATGAACATATCCACCTCACCTAAAACATCATTATCACAGCTGATGTTTTCTTCCATCACTAGACCATGTACAGGCAGCATGCAGTCGGCTAAACCCTTTACACGCTACCCCTCTAAACAACTGTGCTCCAAAGCTACATTCTATTTACAAAACACAAATTACATCTTTAGCAATTGGACTAATGCCCTCAACTCCTTCTTTGGTTCCCCCCAGAAGTCAGTAGCCATCACTTCTGTTTAAGTCAAAATATACTGACTTTGTCAATTTGACAGGCTAATAAAAGACAATTCTTCAAGGACCTAGATTGTATTTTTGAAGAAACTATTTGAACACCACAGAAATTTATCACAACAAAGAACTGCACGGCTCCTTTCCACTGGAACATGCATAAAAGTAAATAAATCATTCAGCAATGACAGTCTATATTGAGAGGAAACCCTCTAGAAAGATAAAACTTGTAACACTGCAAAACTCATCACCGTGAATAAACACTGGAGATTAGTGCCACATCAAATGCAAAATACACATCTTCACTATCCCAGCTCTCCCCATCAAAATTGGGATGATTTTTGGGTTTCCACATGCTTACAGCCCAGAATCCTCATGGATAGCCAGCCAGCTACACTATGTAATGAACTTCAACAGTGATGTACAGAGGGCTGAAACAGCAAATTACCACCACATTAAAAAATTATAAGGTCATCACCATCTTTTTGGTTTCTTACCCACAACATTGAAAGGAACTGCACAAAACATTTTCAGAATAAAATGAACAGATATTAAAACACTCCCAACAAACTTGCTGGAAATAAAAGTTTTTATCTCCCCACTCTCAGCTACCTTTCAGATGTGCAAACTGCCTGTATCAAGGCTTAATCCTCTAATCCCTCCTAACATGTCCCATCATCTCCAGGCACCCCCAAGCTCTGCTGGTGCTAAAGACATTTTCAACTGGATAAGCAATTGAGACAAAACATTAATTCAGAGCATTTTTTTTCCAGCTTATACTCGCTTTAACTTTACTGCTTCAGTTACAGATCTGAAGCATAGCTCATGGGCCCTAAATCCTGGCCTGCTTTTTCTAGTTGGCCCCACACTGACGTTTTGTAATTTAGCAGGTTTTTGCAAGGGTTCTTTCAGCCAAGTCAGCCTCCCTTCCCCTGCATCAGGCATGACTGACTGTAAGGCCAGAAGTAAGCAGCAGAGAGGGAAAGGGTGTAAGTACAGAGAGGGGACTGTTTCAGCTGGTGCCAAACCCAAAGACATGGTTATAAAAACACAATCTAGATGATATTATTGCTTTTGCAAACTTTACTGATTGTCACAGAAAACTACAACTATAATCTCTATTAATGGTTTCTGACTTCAGAACTAGGTCACTCCTGTCATCAGTGTCCTTTGCCAAGCAGTCTGCAAGAAGAATTCTCTAGCCCGTTAAGTTTGTATGTGCATTCATAGATACATTCCACTGCATGTGCAACACACGGCTTGTGGAACGAAAACACTTGTTTGAGCACAGTCATTTCTTGTGAGATCAGTTGAGCAAGCACAGACATTCTTTACATACATAATTCAGGGACAGACTGATGAAAACAGTATTTGTTTTCCCTCTTGCTCCTGGCTGCCCAATTCTGCCAAGGGACCTCAGTTCACAGCAACTCCAAGGGGACCCTGACAATCCCTCCCAGTGGCCAAATAACACTGAAAATTGAAGATGGACAGCTTATACCTTTCACAGCACACTGGGCTCATTACTGCCAAAATCACTGCTAATCTAAGGTTAAAGGATTGGGACCTATTTTTGAAATTCAAATCTTTCACTTCTGCAGGAATTGCACCCGTAGCACCCTTGGACTATAAGGAGCTGTTTCATTAAGTAAGGGGGTCGAGACTCCTTCCACAAGCCTTATCAATCCTGGTGTGTTCAAAACCTGTATCTAGTGATTACAGTTCATCCCAATTCAAGAAATTACCATGAGTACCTCTTGCACTACTCAAGGCTGAGCTCATGGAAGAATTAAATTGCCTCTTACATGTAAGAAGGTTGATGCTTGCAGGTAAAAAAATGGATTATTGGTAGAGAACTCTATAAAAGTTTGAACTATAGCACCTTGTGCAGCACACCAATCTGCAGTGAATAGAAATCCCTAGCTCTTAGATGGTTTTATGTTCCCTTGACCTTTCCAAATGCAAATACATCCTGAGACATTAAAGATGAAAAGCCACGGATCAGCAAAAATTGCAGATCTGAGAGCTAGCATCAACTTGACTCTGTGCTTTACCTAACAAGGCATACTCAAAAATAAAGCTATGTTCAGTTGCCCAATTACAGAAAACACTATGCAGTACTTTTGCACACCTCATTAACACTTCAGGTGCTCAGCTCTTAAGAAGTGTGTTGAGATGGTGCATCTATTGTTGGAACAAAGTCACTTACACGATTCATAACACTGAGGAAGAGATATCAATTGCTAAAATAACAGCAAATGATAGGAGGATTTTCTTAATAGCATTAGAGTTTAGCTGAGTAACAGTAAACGACCGTGTGGGTATTACAAGAACCTGGCAAGTGCTGTCTGAGTGAAGGTTGCGTCAATGTGTTTCCTTTAATCTTGCTTTTCTCTAGTGCTTTGATAGAAAAAGGGATTAAATGTACTTGTTTCTGAAATGTGCTGCTGGCTAGAACACGTCAAACAAGAACAGTTACAGAGGGCTAATTCCTTCACTGGTGAAAATCAGCATCATTCCATATATGCAACTGCTTTGGTGGGAATCTTAGGATTTCTGAAGGCTAGATCAATTTCTTTAGGTGTCAGCATCACTATAATGCCCACCTGGGTTTGAAATATGTAATCTGGAAAAGACAAGGCACTGGATAAGGCAGAAGGAAGGGAAACTTACACTATTACTGTCTTTACCTGCACATAAAACTCACAACCAAAACATTCCATTAGGCTAACTGTAGTATTTGTAATGGATGTTCCCAAACCCTCACACTTGTGGGGTTTCCAAAATGGATTGAAAAGAATCAGCAAATCAGGAAGTCTGACAAAAAGACATATGATTTCTTTTATCCTGAAGCAACCACAAATTCTTGCAAAATGGAACATTTAAGGTTTTTCATTTAACTATACCAAACTAAAGAATGAAAAGCAGGAAAATGACATTTTAAAAGATTTAATATAAAATATTTTGCTGATGTTGTTCTCAAGCTCGTTAATATTTTCTCAAATGACACTAATTTACTGCACAACCACCTCACCATACTAAACTATTCCATTTCGTTGTCTGTGGAGACATGAAATGTTTAACTAAAAGAACAGATTTAGAAAGGAAAAGGAAAATGTCATGATTTTGGAAATTTTGCCTATACTCACCATATGGAGAAAGCATATTAAATATTTCAGAACAGCATAATTGTGTTCAGGAAGTCCTTGAATGATTTGTTTACATCTGGTAACTCGTAAACTGCTCTCCACACCTGCAATGTCAAAGTCAGTGTTAACTCCAAAACTTCAAAATGTCACCAAGAAATAACATTTATACCTGGCTGGAATTACTTCAGACATCCACCTGTAAAACTGAGCAGAAAATTCAGCTCTACTAACCTTCATGACCACAGTAGTAGTTAGGGCTAACTTTCTGAATGTCCCTGTCATATTTTGTATTATCATATAGCTGGCTAAGATAACTTGAATAGTATTTTCTTGATTCAGTGAAATAGCCTAAATAATTTCTTTGCAGGGGAAGATTTTCAAAAGGTCTTGATTTGAATTTCATTATCTCTCCACACACTGAATCCAGACATCTATTTTATATGCTCTGATTTTATTCTTGCTAAGACACAGTTTGGCCCAAAATATTCTTTTAGCACTCTACTAACTTTAAAAACACTTTTGTGATTCTGTAGGAAACTCTTCTGTCTTGATAAAAGTTTGTAAGACGGCCACTTGGCCGGGTAAGAATTTTCTAGAGATGAACTCATTTACACAGCTGGGCAAAAGGTACAGTAAACTTCTTGTACTTCTACACTTTACAGACATTTAGCAACTGAGATTTATCCCCAGTCTGAATTATTTAGTGACCTACCTCACAGCAACAGTCATGATAGTGATGATAATCTACATTTTGCAACAGCATCAGTCCGTGGTTACCAGAGATATGCTAACAGACTCTCGTGGAAACCATACTCCATTACTGTATCCATACAGATATCTATAATTTCCTCAAAAATCAAGTTTTGAAAAAATGTGTGCCTGTGACTTGTTACTGGAAGCTCTACTGGTTTCCTGTTAGATGGACTATAGCCTGGATGGCGAAATACCAGTCTCTACAAGTACTGGGTATTAAATCTCAGATATTCTGGGATCTCAGATATTCACCTCCCATTTATTAGGAAGTTGTCTTGCCAGTACTATAACCTCCTAGTTCCTGACAAAGACCACATAATTAAAGTTGCATAATTCATAATTTCAGGTATTGCAAAAACTCCAGACAATCAATGTCTTCTAATGGCTTTAGAGCCTTTCTTCCCCAGTATGTTAGCCCATAGGAACAGTTCCAATAAAAACAATCTCCTCCCTACAAAAATAAATGGGGGGGGGGAGAAAGGAAAGAAGCGTACAAACGATCAGCTACATTTAGTTCCCACAAATCTGCCAATGGTGCTGCTAAAACTAAAGCTGCCTTGATGTAAGTGGTATCACTGAGACTGACTCAGTGCTGTGCCATGACATAGAACGCAGCCCAGAGAGTGAGAAGTGTGATTTAGTTCTTAATAATACAGTAGGATATATAGAGAAATCAGTAAACTATGTAAAATGCAGAGAGTGTCTCAGTAATTCTGACAACTTTGCTCAGGTACAGATTATGAGGCTGTCCATTCCTGACTACAATGAAGCACTACTAATATTTTATACCCATAACTGCATCATAGTTAGGAAAAAGTAGTGACCATGAATTAGCCACGTCCAGTTAACTTGCTGTATAAATTTTTCTAAAACTTCTTTATACTCACTGGTGATCCCAAGGATATGATCATAACATTCAAATGTTAGTAATGGCTGCGGGAGTTCCCTAAGGAAAGTCTTTAGGATAACAGCAGGGACATGGATATCATGATAATCATCAAAATTCACAGACTTTCCTATAAGCAGAAAAAGAAGAAAAAAACCCAGTGTTTAATCCTATGTTTTACTTCTTATTAAAACTTCTGCTTAAAAACTGTTTCACACTACTTTTGGACAGAAAATTTCTTGGATTTCTGCTGCTGCTAACTCCTGGCATTTTTTTTTAAATTTTATTTTTCATGGAATTTCATTAGTCTTGGGATAAGAGAGTCTCCCCAGGAAGGTATTTCATAAAATGATTTCATAGGGGAATCAGTGACTTTCTAAATGGCGTCAGTACGTTTCATAAATTGTTAGGTAAAATTCTATTTCTTTGCCATCACCATGGAAAAAGCACCAGAGGAAAAATGACACAGAGGCATTGTACCTCATAACTATAATAAAGCACATAGAGGTAATACAAATATTTATGAAAAAAACAGGCCATTTTTGACTCAAACCTTATCATTCATTACCAGCTACAAATTTTATAAGCTCTGGTCTGACACCAGCTGAACACTTGCCATTCTGTAAGCATTAAGTGCCTGTTGCTACCCTTGAGGTTTCTGTACTAGTACTCTTATTATTTTATGTTACAAATGGTTCTATGATTAAGTAATTATAAGAAAGCTTGTATTTCTGCTTCACAAACAAAAGCAAGATCAACAAAGCCCTCACACTGTTACGGGCAATGCTATGACAACAGCTTACCCTGATTGTAGAGTTTCTGAACATCTTTGATAGTCTGGATGCTGGCTGACCTTCTGAAGAGGCCCTCTACTTGTAGTCCTGAAAAAACAATTAGTGCAGGTCTCATCTGTAAAAGCTGTCACTCTCTTGTTTTTCTCTACAGGTCTAAGTGAAAACAGAACAAAGGCAGAAGGTTTGGGACCAAATCCACTTGATACACTCATTTTTGGAAATAAAATCCTTGAGAAAAGAATGTACAATCAAATAATGTTGCAACACTGCCTACAGCACTTTCTTAACGTGTCTCACAGAACTACTACTACCTTTCCTTGAGTGTTTTAGAGAGTCTTGCAAAGTGTAATTTTTCTTTAAAAGTAGTATTCAATTGCACCTAATGACATAGAAGCAGGAGATTTACTTCCAGCAGGCTGCTTATGTACCCACTCACACTGAGTGCACCCACAAATGGTGCCTGTAAATCTGCTATTCTCCTTTTAAATGCCTTGAACCTTTAGCAAGCTAAAGAGTGCATTTGCAAAGATTCACTGAACTTCCTCTTCTGTCAGTGGGTGAGGCAGGATTCATTAGGCTGGGGAACAATTCACAGGATCTTTGGATGGAGGAGCCTATTTTTTACTGTTGCAGGGATGCTGGCCTCTTCAGCCTAAAGGTGGTTTCAATGCAGACCATTGCTCCTTCCACCTCTTTCTGGATGTCAGTGGGACATAACACTCTGCCTGCCAATAGTATTTGGAATACCTGAGTCTAGTCTTGAGGCACTTCTGAAATATTTATCATAAATCTCCTGAAAGGTATCTATCTAATTTGCTTTTATGTTGTGGAGTAACTGAAACCTGACTTCAGCTACAGAGGAAAAATGTCAATAAAATGCATCCAATCAATGATCTAATTTGGACCACAACTTTCAAGGCAAGTTATTTATCTGAATTATTATTTAAACCAGGATGGGGACAAGAAATGCTGCTTTACTTGAGACTTGTGGTACTTCTTGCTTTTGAGTTTGGTAAAAATCCTCATTTCCTTCCCTCTTTCTTTCCAGCCAGCAGGTAATGCAATTTGGCCCACGTGTAGTCTGAATTGGAGATTCCTACTGGAAGCAGAGTAACCTAAAATATTAGCCTACACTAGTCTGCCCACACATAAAATTGTTGACATTTTGAGAACAGTGGCAGACCACCTGCTGACTTGGAGGGACTGCTGCATGTTTATGTAAGTGTGGAAGATTGCCTTGACTTTCTTCTTTTTTTTAATGCTTATCTTTCAAGCAAGGTAAGTAGGCAGACTGAAATCAACGTTTCTGTATTTCAACTAAAGAACAGATGCATCTAATTTGCATGATCAAGAATCTCTCTGGTGTTCCAGAATAATTTTGAGTCACATATTAATGAAAGATGAGTCATTCTTGCTACGCTCACCCAGGCTGCATGCGTATTTCAGATGTGAAAAATTAGCAAATTAATACAAAAATCCTTAACGAATTCATTCCTTACAGAGCAGCATTGAGTATTCTTCGTATGACTTTGGAACAGTACACTAAAAGAATTGATAATGTGCTACTGAAGAGGACATGATTCAGAGGCTTTTGTGAAGCAGCCCAAGCTCTCCTTGAAAGTGCTTCACTGACTAGATTTAGGAGGCCAGCTGGAGTTTAGATGGATACAGTTCCTAGTAACTTTCTAAGAATTGATGCACTTGTTTGTTAAATTCCAGGTTGAATATTAAAACTTTTGCCCATGCTCTCAGTTCTGGAAGGCATATTGATATCTCAAACCACAATATACGAGGGACATGCATCTTTACTAAAGGAACCAAATGGAGAGCAATTATGACCTATTTGATTGCTTGCTTTATTCCTGACCAGGTCATGTTCAGCTGAATAAAGTTCTAGCAAATAATATCACCACAGTAAAACTGTTCTATTAGATTTATAGCACAACCCAACTAAGGACACGGTTTTGGAAGTGGCAGCTGTGAATATCTTGCTCATCAAGGCACTGCCCTCTGCAAACAAGAAATACAATAATTTCCTGAGAATCTGTGGAATTTTTATATTGGCTGTCAGTGGACTAGAAACAAATCTTTCAGAGAACGGACATCATAAATGCTTGCAATAGAGTTTGGAGGAATTGGTTTAATGGTTACTGCTATCATATGATGTGAATTTCACTGTACAAACGACAATGTAATAAATATCAATTTTTAACATGTTTATGCCTTTATTGGCTAAGCTATCAAGAGTCTAATTAAAGACATTAATCTGTAGTGTAGACAGCAGCTGTACTTGTCTGGTCCTGCATCCCATCAATGCTACTGTAATGCCATGTAACACTAAGGTCTTGGTGGATGGCGTTTTGCAGGGGGGTGAGGAAGCAATCTTTATCCTCATCTGCAGAAATCTGGGATATTGAAGTTATCTGTGCTTATTCCTGAATTCATTTACCAAGTCAGCTGAAACTGAATCGATAGACAGCAACTTGTTTGATCACAGGTGGCAACAAGCCAGCTACCAAAGCAGGTATCTCCAGTCCTTCCTATGTTTGTGGGAAACCTATTCAAATGACTTGACACTAATTAAAGGTAGGTTAGAGCATTAGTTCTGCATTCTCCTAAAGCAAAACAACTGCAACAGCAAAAGAATGACATATTTTTTGCATAAGATGTTTGGACCAGAAAATAACACATTATAGCAATTTTAAAATAAAGCAGGGTTCACAACTTTGGTAAACAGAAACATGAACCAACAGCAGCTGTGCTATTGAGGGGCAGAAATGATGAGTCTGGGCACAGAGGCAGCCCTCTTGCAACACATTTTTCCTACTTCTGTGATGCTGTGATGGTTTGAAACTGTCTTTTTAATTTTTCCTTGCAAAGTTCAGTACAGAGAAAGTGAAAGAATGTAAATAAGTCACTATTGCGTGTAAGAAAGCAAAATAACGATTGTTCTAAACACTTCCATTGGATAGATAGAAATGTTTAAGAACTATTACCCAAAACAAAGTAGGCATTCGGCACATTCTGCGTTCGGCTGTGGGGGCAGTTGCTGGGCTGTCTGGCTGCTGTTTCTTCTTCTCTTCTGGCTGAAGATAACACGTACTGACCTTGGCAGCTAAGTTAACAGCTTTCTGCTTAACTAACTCTGCTTCTCTGTCCCGGGGGGTCTGGGGGGGAAGCTCCTGGGAGAGGGAGGCCCCTTTGGGAGGGTCCCCTTGGGGGGAAGCAAAGGGAGATCGGTTGTGCTTTTCTGTTGATTGTATATATTTGTGAATGTTGTGAATTTTGTATATTTGTACATATTCATTGCATTTCATTGTAGATTTTAGACTCTGCTTGTAAATACAGCTTTTCATTTGCTTCCAGACTGAGCTAGCCTGGTTATTGTTGGTGGGGGGGGAATTTCAGCTCACACCGACACACTTTTTATTTTTGGCGCTCCAACTGGGGCTCGATTGCTTGTTTGATTTATTTCTGCTCAGATTAGGAAGCAAAATGAAGCTGTTTTGGATTCTGAGTCATTCTATTTCATCTATTATCAGTGTGATTGTTTACAGATGGGCCATTTCTTGCATGATAGACAAGATTGTGAGATATGTGGCATATAAGTCGTTTCTTTGGGTTAAGAACAAGTTACTGAATGTTGGTGAATTCTGTTATGGTCTTATTGGGCTAAGAAGCTATGGTAACTCAACTATGGATCTGCTAGCAGACACATATGAGTTTGTTACTCCTCTTACAACTACAGAGGGTCTTTGGAACCAGTGGTACCCTAGATATCTTGTACTAGCCTTAATCTTAAATTTGTTGCTTCTTGGAATAATCATATGGCTACTGATAGCACTGTATCAAGAAAGACATAAGGCTACTTGCTCTTCCAACTCTGCTGTGAATGTGAAAACCAAGCCAGTAAATTTGGTTGCCACTATCACCAGAAAGCGCAAAGGAGCTGCAGGAGGAGATGCAGATGCTGCAGGAGATGGTGCAGATGGAGATGAGGGTCCTTCTACTCAGGGTCCCTCTCTTAAGAAAGATCCTTCTGATGAGGAAGAGAGGGTTAGCCTTAAAACTCTGGTAGACCTCTTGAGACCCCACATGGATGATGGAAATGTAGGTCAGGATGTAGACCCTAGTAGATTAGCAACTGCTGGTAGTGCCTCTGAACTCAAAGAAATTCAACGGAGGATTAAAATAGGATTATGGGGACAGCGACCTCAGGATGATGATGATGATGATGAGGATGAGGATGACATACAGTCAGCTAATGCACCCAGACAGGAAATTAGACATGTGAGGAAGGATTACATCAGAGGAGATAATGAGCCAGTCCTGTCTTGGCTAGCCAGGTGTTTTGATATGGGAGCCCCAGCATTGGTGGTAGGCGACAAGTCGGCCTCTCAGTTGGGGATGCTCTCAAAGGATACAGGCATAGACAGGCATCTAGGCAAGTGCATTGGTAAAGCTTCTCTGTGGGCACGCCTCCTACTGGCAGTCTCGCTGAGGTACCCCAGCAGAGATGATTTACCATGGAACCCTAAGCCTTGGACCACAATAGCTGAGGGAATCAAGCGTCTGAGAGAGTTTGCTGTGAGAGAAGTAATGTATGGAGATCATAAGACTCTGAATCCTGATGAAATTCCTGTTGGAACAGGCCTTGCCAAAAAGCTCATTAAGCTTGCTCCTCCTAATTATGCTACTATTCTGGCAAGCAGGATTGTGGCAAGAAATTATGGTGGAGCACCTCCTACTGTTGGCCATTTCACTGACCAAATGAGGCAATTGGAGGATAGTCTTGCACGTACTTCTTTGGTTTCAGCCATTGAAACTCTGTCTGGAGAAATGAAGAATTGCATGAAAGAGCTGAAGGAGGAACTTAAAACCTCCATATCCAACTTGATGAAGGGGGATGATTCTAATTCCTCTTCCTCCAGATGGATACAAGTTTCAGCTGTTAGGAACAGACGTGCTCCAAGGAGGCCATTCCAGAATAGGTCAAACCAAAACAGACAGCAGAGGCAATCACGTGGCAGTATCTGGATAACTCTGCGTGATCAGTTTGGTGAGAACATGAACAGATGGGATGGTCAACCAACTTCTGATCTTTTCAAGAGGTTACGGGAGCTGCAGAGGGGCAGATCCCGAGGTAGCAATACCAGGAGGGTAGCTGTCGCTTCCTCAGTTTCCCAGAACAACTCTGATAGCTCCAACAGTGATCCTAATTCTGGTGCTGGACATTGTGCCGGCTGTACATGTGGAGGTAATCCCCACCATTAGGGGTGCCCTGCCTTCCGCCAGGGGGAGGTAAGGGATAATGGAGATAACAGAATCTATTGGGATGTGTACATCCAGTGGCCTGGCACTTCAAAATTTCAGAAGTACAGGGCCTTGGTTGACACAGGAGCTCAGTGCACCATAATACCATCAAATTATCAAGGGGGAGAATCTATAACTATTCAGGGAGTCACTGGTGGATCTCAAGAGTTGTTTAAGATAGAGGTTGATATAAGTTTAACTGGGAAGCAGTGGAAGAAACATACTATTGTAACAGGTCCTAATGCACCTTGTATTTTGGGAATTGACTTTCTGAGAGAAGGGCGTTTTAAAGACCCTAAGGGTTACAAATGGGCTTTTGGAATAGCAACTGTAGAAATTGATGGAGGAAAATTGAAGTTGTCCATTAGACCTGAGCTTTCAGATGAATCTGCAGTTGTGGGACAACATGAGATAGAGGATGTAAAGCTGCCGGTTGCTTCTCAAACTGTGCATCACAGACAATACAGAACCAACCGTGACTCTTTGGTGCCCATTCAAAACTTGATTCGTCAGTTGGAGAGTCAGAAGGTCATCAGCAAAACTCATTCACCTTTCAACAGTCCAATCTGGCCTGTGAGAAAGCAGAATGGAGAGTGGCGTCTGACAGTTGATTTCCGTGCCTTGAATGAAGTAACTCCACCCATGAGTGCAGCTGTACCAGACATGATGGAACTCCAATATGAGCTGGAATCCAAGCAGGCCAAATGGTATGCTACCATAGACATTGCTAATGCTTTCTTCTCTATTCCCATAGCAGAGGAATGCAGGCCTCAGTTTGCTTTCACCTGGAGAGGCATTCAGTACACATTCAATCGTTTGCCCCAGGGGTGGATTCACAGTTCAACCATCTGCCATGCAGTGATCCATGATGCTTTGGAGAAAGGTGGAGCTCCAGAACACATTCAGTTCATCGATGACATCATCGTCTGGGGTGAGACTGCTGAAGAAGTCTTCGAGAAAGGTAATAAAATCCTTGACATTCTCTTGCAAGCTGGTTTCGCTATCAAGCGAGACAAGGTGAAAGGACCTGCCAGAGAAATCCAGTTTCTGGGAGTGCGGTGGCAAGACGGTCGCCGTCACATCCCAATGGATGTGATAAACAGAGTCTCCACCATGGCAAATCCCATCAACAAGAAAGAAACTCTGCGTTTCTTAGGCATAGTGGGATTTTGGAGACTGCACATTCCTGGATACAGTCAGATTGTGAAACCTCTCTATGATGTGACTCGAAAGAGAAACAGTTTCCAATGGGGTCCTGAGCAACAAGCAGCCTTTGACCAGATCAAGCGAGAGGTAGTCCAAGCGATGGGTCTGGGACCTGTCCGAACTGGTCCAGACATTAAGAACATTCTGTACACGGCCGCGAGTGACAATGGTCCAACCTGGTGCTTATGGCAAAGAGCTCCAGGGGAGACACGAGGACGTCCTCTTGGTTTCTGGGGTCGTGGCTACAGAGGCTCAGAGGCAAACTACACTCCAACAGAGAAAGAGATTTTAGCTGCTTATGAAGGAGTGAAAGCTGCTTCTGAAGTGATTGGAACTGAGTCACAACTTCTTCTAGCTCCTAGATTGCCAGTTCTGAATTGGATGTTCAAAGGCAAAGGTTCTTCACCACATCATGCAACAGATGCTACCTGGTCTAAGTGGATGGCTCTGATAACACAGAGAGCTCGAATGGGAAATCTCGAAAGGCCTGGTTTGGTGGAGGTGATCACAAACTGGCCAGAAGGCACAAGCTGTGCTAAACCTCCAGAGGAGAGAGTAACTCGTGCTGAGGAAGCTCCTCCTTACAGTGATCTGTCTGATGATGAAAAGAGATATGCTTTGTTCACAGACGGTTCCTGTCGTCTTGTTGGGAACAAGCGGAGGTGGAAATCTGCAGTGTGGAGTCCAACGCGCAGAGTTGCAGAAGCGAGAGATGGAGAAGGAGAATCCAGTCAATTCGCAGAGGTAAAAGCTGTCCAGCTAGCTCTTAACGTAGCTGAACGTGAGAGATGGCCAAAGCTTTATCTCTACACCGACTCGTGGATGGTAGCCAATGCCTTGTGGGGTTGGCTGAAAGACTGGAAGAAGAATGGCTGGCAGAGGAAAGGAAAGCCAATCTGGGCTGCAGATCTGTGGCAAGACATTGCTGCTCGCATTGAGAGAATCCCAGTGAAAGTGAGACACATCGATGCTCACATTCCTAAGAGCAAAGCTACTGAGGAACAACAACACAACCATCAGGCAGATCTAGCTGCAAGAGTTTCCCAGGTGGACACAAACTCTGATCCTGATCCTGATCTTGACTGGAAACACCGAGGTGAGCTGTTCTTAGCTCGGTGGGCCCATGACTCGTCAGGACATCAAGGCAGAGATGCAACCTACCGATGGGCTCGTGACAGATCCATTGACATTTCCATGGATGCTATCACACAAGTCATCCATGACTGTGACATTTGTGCTGCTATTAAGCAGGCAAAGCGGATCAAGCCCTTGTGGTACGGTGACCGATGGTCCAAGTACAAGTATGGTGAAGCCTGGCAGATTGACTACATCACTCTACCTCGTTCTCGATCTGGTAAGCAGTATGTGCTGACTATGGTAGAGGCGAGCACTGGATGGCTGGAAACTTATCCAGTTCCTCATGCAACTGCACGTAACACCATTCTTGGCCTGGAGAGACAAATCCTGTGGAGACACGGAACTCCAGAGAGGATTGAGTCAGACAATGGAACTCACTTCAAGAACAATCTTGTAAAAAACTGGGCCAAAGAGCACGGCATCGAGTGGATATTCCACATTCCCTACTATGCACCAGCTGCAGGGAAGATCGAACGCTACAACGGTTTGCTGAAAACCACTCTCAAAGCCATGGGGGGTGGATCTTTGAAAAACTGGGAGAAACATTTAGCACAAGCAACCTGGTTGGTGAATAGTAGAGGTTCAGTGAATCGAGCTGGACCTGCCCAATCAGATTTGTTGCGAAAGGAAGAAGGTGATAGAGTTCCTGTTATCAGAGAAAAGAATCTGTTAGGCAAAACTGTTTGGGTATTTTCTCCTTCAGGAGAGGCCAAACCTGTCCGAGGGGTGGTTTCTGCTGAAGGTCCTGGTCACACCTATTGGGTGATGCAAGAAAATGGTGAAATTCAGTGTATTCCACAAAGAAATCTAACTTTGGCTGAGAGAGGTTAAATTCAGAGTGTTGTGCAGATACAGCATCACGCCCAAGAGGAGAGTTCATGAGATCTACGGTGCACGAACCCTGAGAGCCCTGAGTCACCTGAGAGTCCCTGTTCCTTTCTCCACTCCATCTGCAAGGAAACAAGCTGTTTGCTGTTTTTCCTGTGATTTGACTCTTTTGAATCATCTACATCTCAAATAGCTGGAATGGACTATGGTCTTTATTCACCTATTGTTGTAGATATTATTTTAGATTAGATAAATGATAGTAGCAGCCAATGGAATTGTTTAGAAGGGGTGGACTGTGATGGTTTGAAACTGTCTTTTTAATTTTTCCTTGCAAAGTTCAGTACAGAGAAAGTGAAAGAATGTAAATAAGTCACTATTGGGTGTAAGAAAGCAAAATAACGATTGTTCTAAACACTTCCATTGGATAGATAGAAATGTTTAAGAACTATTACCCAAAACAAAGTAGGCATTCGGCACATTCTGCGTTTGGCTGTGGGGGCAGTTGCTGGGCTGTCTGGCTGCTGTTTCTTCTTCTCTTCTGGCTGAAGATAACACGTACTGACCTTGGCAGCTAAGTTAACAGCTTTCTGCTTAACTAACTCTGCTTCTCTGTCCAGGGGGGTCTGGGGGGGGAAGCTCCTGGGAGAGGGAGGCCCCTTTGGGAGGGTCCCCTTGGGGGGAAGCAAAGGGAGATCGGTTGTGCTTTTCTGTTGATTGTATATATTTGTGAATGTTGTGAATTTTGTATATTTGTACATATTCATTGCATTTCATTGTAGATTTTAGACTCTGCTTGTAAATACAGCTTTTCATTTGCTTCCAGACTGAGCTAGCCTGGTTATTGTTGGTGGGGGGGGAATTTCAGCTCACACCGACACAGATGCACACGAATTGAGAAGGATGGCAATTGCTCTTTGTGCTTTCTGTGTTTAAGCAGGGCAGGGGAAAGCTATGTGAAAATAAGATTTTAACAGTGGTGTTTCCCATGTCACATAACCTGACCTGCATTAGCATATGCCCCCAGCTAGAATAAAGGATGGGAAAGGTAAAGGACCTGACGCCCTTTGCTTGGGATCTCACCATGGTGGATAAACAGGTAGCCTTGTACACAGTTAAGAAACACTTTCTCCAAACTCTTCTCTTCCTTTTCAGACACTAGAAGAAAAATTCCCTGTTCTTGGAACTACCATAATTAAGCCAAGACATGGTGCCCACACTAAAATTAGATTAATAATTTTGTCTTTTTTTTTTTTTTTTTTTCTTTTCCCTCCAGATAAAATACATGTCAGCAGCTACAGGGACAAGGAAACAAAACTGGCTGAAGACAGTTCTGGCCATTGCAGCTCGAAGCATCCAGTTTTACGCTTTTAAAAATATGTCTTAAGTAACCTACATAACTTCTTTTAGTTGTCAATCAATCAATCAATCAATCAAGTCATGTTTATAGCATGACTTGTGTCAGCTGTCTCTTTAAAGAGCCATATTTTTGTTTTGGTGCATAAATTGAACTCTTCTGTCATTAATAGCACAGGTAACACGCTTCATACAAAATACCAACCCCGGTAGTAGCAGTACTTGAGAGAACACTGCTAGGGAATGACTGACAGAAGCAGCTAGCCTGGGCTTTCCAGTTCTGATAAACATGCAGCTGCACGTCACTCAGGTCTTTTATCAATGCTACAGAGTCTCTGTTGAGATAACTCAGTGCAAACTGCCCCTTCCCAGAAAAAGATAGATAGATAGATAGGTAGGTATAGAGATATAGAGATCAGTAAACCTTTGTTACCCTGCACTAAACAGAAAGAACAAAAGTTTACTTTAAAAATTAAGTGCTATATAGAAAAATCTTAGGGATGTGACTAGCGAAGGAGCCATCTGTACTCAATGAAAAGCGATTCTGCGATTGAGAACTTCAGTGAGTAATTATTTAAATGTCAGTAACCATAAAGGAAAACAGCAGGCACTTCATTCCACACTGAAATAAGCTGGCTTTTACCACAGTAGACAAAATTTCACAGTGCAATGACACAACTATGTCACATTCCGAATTCATAAACTGTTGCTAATATTTAACCCCCTTCTACTCCCCCGATCAGCTGTCCCACAGGAAAGACACAGCAAAATCAAAACTGATAAATTAAAGCAACACGTGCTGTCACATTGCTGCAAACTTGTCAGAGGAAGAGAGATGAGAAAATTATACTCTTTCTTTCCATCATCCTTGATTTGAGGGTTGCTGGCATCAAAAACCTTTGTTAATTTGTCTGCTTTCAGAGGAGAAACAGCAAAGAGTGAGCATCTGAATTCCTTCTGTCCCAAATTGAGTTTGGAAATGTTTCTTTTAACTCGAGTCCTGCCAAGTCTCAGGAAGTGTCCATTCTGATTAGGAAGCAGTTTTCATTCTCTTTAATACAACTGATTTAGACTTCTCCTTGCAGATGAACTGATTCTAGTAATATTCCCTTTTTAAAAAATAGAACTGATTTATTTCTAATTTATAGCATATTTTAGGTTCATAGCATATTTCAATTGTCCATCTTCCATGTCCAAATCTCCAATGTCTTAAACATCCAAAGTGGTGCAGTTGTGAATTTTTATGCTTAAGACAAATCAAGGTAGAATACAGTACAACTCTGAGGAGAAGATTGCACAGCTTTCCTTTCCCTTCTACTCTGTGCAGTGAATACAGAACAAGTCAGTGTGATGCCTGCAGTCTGTAAAAATGCTGTGCACTGCACGAAGCAAATGAAGGGCAGAAGGGAAGAGAAGGGACAGTTACAGACCTACTGAAAAGCTGAACAACAACAGTGTAGAACTGTGCATCCTCCCCAGAACCCAAAGTGTATTTGTGTCCTTGTAGTTATGAATGGCACAGACTCTAGCCTTTGATTTATGAATGAATATTCTCAGTTTACATTTAGCTCCCCTGAATATAATTTGTTTACAGTGCCTGAGCACCAAAACCACAAACTGCGCTTATTACAAGGTTCACTTTGATTTGATGGCACACAAACCAGTCTTGGGATTTATTTCATCCCCATGAACCCTAGGTAAATACACTCACAAAAAACAAAAGAGCCAAGTACTCAGAAATGTTTACATGGCCATTGTCAAGCCTTCCCAGTGTTGCATTTTTAAAAGATATTTGATTGATCACAAGAACCAGAGGCCAGGAGGCAAACTCACTAAGCTGCAGCAATCCAAACGTATTCAGAATGCATAACCATCCGTCTTTACCCATTCTGACTATCAGCAGCAGGATGTATTCATTCACATCAAAAAATGGAACCAAAAACTTTCTCCATCAGCAAGATTTGTTGTGTTTCATGGATGGAATGAGGATGAAAGATTAATCACCATTTACCACTGCTTCTGCTATTGAACAGATAAAGGACAGCTGTAGTTGTTCATCATAAACTTTGTTATTACCGTTTCATTTAGAGGTCTTAGTCATTGCCTAGGACCCTCCTGTGGTACCATGGGACAACATCAAACAAAAAACTGTGCTGTAAAGCACTTCCAGCCAACAAAAGAGATGACGTAAGAGACAAAGACTCAGCAATGGGGCCTACTGTGGGATAATGTTTCTACAGGGAACAGTAATCTTTCCTGCTTTCTGATTCTGTAGTGTGGTTCCTTCACTGTGAATTCATTGTTCCATCACTTCTGAGCTGCTGCTGATCTCACGTGGTCTCTGTAGTAATCAGTTCTCTATTTTTTTGGTAGCTGTTTCCTTATTTGGCCACTTTTGAGAGCAAAAATGTTTATTAAACCTTGGAAAGGCTGGAGGTGAGGAGAAAGTTCTTCACAGAGAGAGTGGTTGGCCATTGGAATGTGCTGCCCAGGGAGGTGGTGGAGTCACCATCCCTGGAGGTGTTCAAGAGGGGATGGGACGTGGCACTTGGTGACATGGTTTAGATAGGCATGAGGTGTAGGGTGACAGGTTGGACTCGATGATCCTTGAGGTCTCTTCCAACCTTCTTGATTCTTCTTCTTCTTCTTGAAATTTTGATTGTAATACCAGCAGTTTAGCTTTCACAGTATCACAGTGCATCAGAGATCATCGGGTCCAATCCCCCTGACAAAGCAGGATCGCTTAGGGTAGTCTGCACAGGAATGCATCCAGGTGGGTTTTGAAAGTCTCCAGACAAGGAGACTCCACAATCCCCATGGACAGCTTGTTCCAGTGCTCTGTCACCCTCACTATAAAGAAGTTTCTCCTCATGTTGAGGTGAAATCTTCTATGTTCAAGTTTGAAGCTGTTGTTGCTTATCACTGTGAACCACCGAAAGGAGCCTGGCCCCTCCACTTGACACCCACCCCTCAGATATTTATACACATTGATGAGATCCCTTCTGTCTTCTCAAGACTAAATAGCTTTGGTTATAACTTGTTTAAAACACAAACGTGTAGCTTATACCTTTGAGGATATTCTCTAAAATACTTTAAAAGTAGTAATCCTACCCACATATTTCAAATGGGTATTTTGCATAAGACGAGTACAAATGACTGTGTATTTGAGATAGGCTTGGAGAACACTCCTGTTCTTTGTAACCTATCTGACATCTTCATGCAGGTCTGAACAGTGTGGTTTACATCACCTGCATAAAGAATCAAATAAAAGTTCCCTTAAAAGATGCCTTCTGACCTCCAGGTGCAAAGAAAATACGAATCTTGCCATGTAGTTTTGTTTTAATGTGCATCAGTTAGCACACTCAAACTGTGGGTCAGTGTTTAAAAACTGAGATGTGATGGTTTTAAGACTGTCTTTAATTTCTCTTCTCATGAAGTTCAAGCACTCTTTTTCCAGTCAATTTGCAGAGGTAAAAGCTGTCCAGCTAGCTCTTGATGTAGCTGAACGTGAGAGATGGCCAAAGCTTTATCTCTACACCAACTCATGGATAGTAGCCAATTCCTTGTGGGGTTGGCTAAAAGACTGGAAAAAGAATGGATGGCAGAGAAAAGGAAAGCCTATCTGGGCTGCAGATCTGTGGCAAGACATTGCTGCTCACACTGAGAGATGAGAGAGCATGGTGAATTGTACCAATACAACTGAACTAAACCACCAGCCACATACCACCTAGCCTTTAGTTTATCATGACACCTTGTAACTGATCTGTAATCTGCTTTTCTGCTGGCAGCACCAGCAGCTTCAACCACTCTCACACTTCTGTCCCTGAGTGTTATGGAAACCTCGCACATAAAGACGAAGCCTCCATAGCACAGCATTACATAGCATGGCATGGCCCTGGTTACTAAAAATGTTGGCTAGAAGCGGCAGCTCCCACTTAGTGCCTCACTTCAGGACAAAATAGGTTGCTGAAGACATGTGGGGATCTATGAACAAGAGAAAGAAAATTACTACCCTGTGGTGTAAGTTTGGCTTCTTGGAAAAATAAACCTGTGAATAAAGCATCAAGATCATTACCACCAAAGGAACGACACCGGATTAGAAACAATTATGAATTGTTCTGACAAGAGAGTGAATGTTTAATTAAGAAGGCAATTTCTCATGACATGGTAGAGATAACATAGTGCATGCACAAAAAAACCCCAAAACCCAGCTTCTTATTTTGTGCAAGTCAAGCCTTCCATTTATAAACCTGACAGTTGAATAGATTGTGGTTTTGACGTTGAGGACAGAAAAAGTCTCCTTTGGTTTGCTGAATACTATGAAAATCTATTCACAAATATGCTACATTAAACCTGTCCTTCCTCTTAAGAAATTTATTCTAATAGTGACTGAGGCATCAGCCATTACAGAGCTCATGAACAGATGTAGAGGAATCTCTGCTTACAGCAAATTCTTTAGTCTCTGTTAAGTATGGGAGAGACTTACTAACTGGATTCAGAGAGAATCAGCTTGCTCAGATATAGCTATCTAAATATGCAGTTGGATAAACATATGAGGAAGAAACCCACACTCACTATTATAAGATTAATTTGGTTGTTGGGGATGAGGATGTGCTTGCTGCTGTCAGAGCCCACTCAGTAACTCGGTTCAAGAAGAGGAGTTTTGGCTCATTTGTACAGATAAGGATGCCTCCACACTGGAAACAACACTTCTGCAAACAGTGTTGTCTGAAACTGAGGCAGAAAATTTAAAGATCAAGGAGGCAAAAAAAAATGTTGTGAAGCAACCTGTCAAAGGGATTGGAGTCATTAAGATGAAAAAGGATGGGTGAACTTTAGAGATTGGAAGTTTCCTTAGCCTGGTAGCATACTATTGCAGACTAGTGCCTAATTTGAATACCACCACAGCTCCTGCATCAGATCTGTTCAAGTCTCAGGGCTATGCAATGGACTCAATGAGTGTCACAGGGTCTCTGGTCTTCCAAAACTTCTTAACCCTGTGAACAAAGCACGGTTTTGCAGAAGCTTTTATGAGCTAAGTCAGAGTTTCAGAAACTGCTTTTAGGTACATAGATGGGAAAATGTAGCAACCTAGGGTGAAAACCAAAACCCACTCCCTGCTAATTCTGCAAGGCTGGAAACTATGCCAAAGGTAAATGGAACAGGGTAGTGACAGTGAATTTTTGTCACTTCCGGACGATGAACTGAAGCTTTCACTGTGCACATGGCTGCGTCTGGAGTGCAAAGAACGCTGCCAGTCAGCCTCCCGGCGCTGTCAGTACAGGAACCGACACTCGTTGGAGTTGATAGCAGGAGTGAGATATTCCAGTTTCAGAGAGAGAGTTAAAATCATAGCAGACAGCAGGTACAACAGATACCTGCACACTTTTAATCAAGTGCAAAAAAATGCATGTCTATCACCTACTGTTTAGCAGCCTTGGCATGGCAGGTATTTGGCTTTCAAGCATCAGCTGGCTGAGAATGTCAGAAAACACTCTACCTGACAAGCCATCTCTCCTTAGAAATCTGGTTTGTAGAGATCTCCCTATGATAGGGAATATGACAGCTCTGAGCAAACCTGGGTTTGGATGGGAAAGATCAACATTGAAAGCTCCCCTGCCTTTTTTTCCTGGA
The DNA here is from genome assembly GCF_027791375.1 of Indicator indicator. Lineage (NCBI taxonomy): Eukaryota > Metazoa > Chordata > Aves > Piciformes > Indicatoridae > Indicator > Indicator indicator. Next base: position 8,897,116 of record NC_072012.1, on the reverse strand, counting down.
AGCACAGAAGGATAGAGAGCTAGGGAAAAACCGAGACAGTCTGGCTAGCAAGTGCGTGGGCTGGATTGCCTATTGGTGGCCAGCACTGCCATGCCACTGACTTGGGTATGGACACAAAGTAGGACAAGGGCTTTGTCCAGAAATATCACTACATTTCCTCAGAGACCATCTTTTATAAACTGTGCTGACGCTGCACTGAATAGAAGAATTTTTAGCCAAAAAAGATGAAGTTTGGAGACAACCCAAGGATGATTAATGCTTTCAGAATTACAAACATTTCATCTAAGAGAAATTCTTCAATGACAAAGTTGAGCCAACCTTTTCTTTTATCATAACCATGAGAGCTAAGATTTGTACTGTACTGTGCAGCTGGCATTGCTGCTTCAGAGAACTGTGGGTATTTGAGTTGAACTCAGCAATTGTTGAGAGGGAAAAGTCTGCAACTGGTGCGACAGTGATGAGATAAAACACTCAGAAAGAACAAAAGCAAGACACAGAGGGGGTTTTGTGTCAGATCAGTGTAAGAATTACTAGTTAGCAGTCACCACCACAATACTATGGGCATAAACCTTTGATCTCTCTAGAAGTTTTTAACAGGTTCAAGGAAGGGCAAGATATGCAAAGCTCTCTTTCTAAGCACAGCGAAAAGTTTAAATCAATTAACATTTTAGTGACTAAATTTTCACTCAATTTTTAAAAAATAACAGCTGCAAGAAGTAATGGTGTTAGTGCACATTCACCCTCATTTTAGCTCTCTTGACTCCTGTGATTAGTGAGGAAGAGGTATTTGCCTATTAAGATAACTTGAATATATATAAGAAGTGTGATTGTTTCACAACAGTTTGAAACACAAAAGTCTGGCTTTCATCTTTAGATGGGGCACAAACCGATACATTAGACAAGCTTTAATTATCCACTTAGAATTACAATTACAGGGATTGTCTCAAGCTGGCAGTCACTGGCATTCAACATTCTTAGTAGTGCACTATTTGCATTCCCTGTATCCAATCATAATATTATATACAACCTACATCTACAAAGTTTTCATTATTAGCACCAGTCTGGAAACAGCTTTATGGACTTGAATAGAAATCCAGTATTTGGACCAAGAGGCTTTCACTAAAGTTTATTAGGAACTCTTCATTAGGAACTGCAGATCAGAGGGTACCTTTAATAGCAGAACTGGCCCCACTCCAGTATTTGACCTTGGCTGCTGGAGGTATTTTGAAGATAAATCAGCAATTTCAAGAGGTAAGGAGCTAGCTGCTCTATATAGAAGCATCCCTACAGATGCTATGTTCCACTGCTTGCAGACTGTAAGCAGGTATCCACTGCAGTAGGTATCTCTCCCATTCTTCTATGCATATCATTAATCAGCTTCACTCAAGATAGGAAACCCAAACATGAAAAAAATACTTTCTACAGAAGAATATCATTTACTAAAAATTTGTATTTTATATTTTGTGTGCTGTCAATACAAATAGCTCTTTAAATGAGGAAAATCTCAGACAAAATACATTTAACAGCAATATAGAAACCTGAGTCCAGTTTTTATTGTAACAAAAACCATGCTGCTCCTCAAAATGCGTTCAAGCGTTAACCAAACTTAATGACATATTAAAGACCAGTGGTTTCCCTCTTAAAAAAAACAACCAAACAAAAACCAGCAACCCCCTCTCCCTCAAAAAAAAAAAAACCAACAAAAAAACCCAAACAATAAAAATAAACAAACAAACAAAAAAGCCCTTAATCAATCTGCTTCACTTGACACATCTATAAAAATTCACAGTCTTTCTTTCAGGGATCTTAGGAATCATTCCCAGAGTTCTACCACTGTGTGATGTTGTGCCAGCCACATAACTCAATTATGCTCGCTCTCTGTTCTGTCACCTGTAAGCTAAGTGTACTTAGGCTAGAGACTTGGTACTCTAAGATGTAGCAACCATTTGTGAAATTCTGAGGCCTTAGAGCACAAAGGGCTATGGAAACGTTGCTGTGATTTCCTTAAATTAAGGACTGAAACATATAATCCCATTACACTTGGAAAAGGAATTTAAAGACTCTGAATTTCTCCCTGCACATGCCTTTGTCACTGTGTAGGAAATACCCTACAGATGGCACCTGATATTTGGCCCTTTATGTTGGTCTGGTTTGTACTGGGGAGCTCTGTGGTATAGCCAGAGGTTCAAAGTCTACCTTCTCTTTGCCTCATACACAAATGCAACACAGGAAACTCAGATTTGGATGCTTCCCATTTTAACTATGGGTCTTTGCATATCTATATAAGGTAACTATAGATATGAACTGTAGTCAAAGGGTCTGTAAATGCCAGTAAAAATATTTTGTGATGGGAGGGATTAAGGGTTACTCCTACAAAATAGTTTTTTTTCAATGAGATTTTATGGCCACTGATTCTGTAAAACAGAATTTCTCATTTATTCTTACTGGGGGTTCTACTTAAAACTGATGTGTGGATGTAGCACTTCGGGACATGGTTTAATGGCCATGGTGGTCTTAGGTTGACAGTTGGACTTGATGACCTTAGAGGTCTTTTCCAGCCAAACTGATTCTATGATTCTAGGATATAATACAGGTTGATGATGAGCATTTTGAGGCATCTTCTTTCATTTGCTATTCCCTAATCTAATCCCAAAGGCAAAAGGTTTTTGCGGGGTTTTTTCACAGTGGAACAATAAACTGATACTAAGTATTGCCTATCCATGAAAGATCTCAAGGCAGTACCCAATTGCCACTCAAGTCTTCAGGATTTCATCACATCCTGTGCAGCTGTAAACTGTTCAATCAATCAGGCACTGAGTATTATATAGTTTAATACTATTGCCCTTGTTCTGAAAGACACATATCTTTTGATACAAAACTCACCTTTTCTTTTAAGGTAGGATACAGTTTCCTTCATTACTGGGGGTATTAATTCACCTTTATTTTTGTCCTTGATACTGTTAGGGGGAAAGAAAAAAAAAAGTAATAGCCTTTAGATAACATTTATAGACAAATAATTCAAACCAAAACAAAGAAATCTCAGTAAAAGCCTGAGAGACACTGGAAAGAATATGTTAAAATCTACAAATTGAGGAGCCTATGCCTTGGTACCTGCACCAAAACCAAGAGTCCTCCACAACTCTTAATAGGTGCTGAACTAGCCATTGAAACAGGTGACTTGGACCTCTAGTCAAAGAGAGATTCCAAATGCTTTCTTCTTGCTAGCTGTAATGGTTTAGCACAAGAGCTAACCTGCCTGCTCCCCCAACACAAAAGCGAGGCAAAAAGTAACACACACAACTCAGGGCTGAGATAGAGAGATAAGAGTTTAATATAACATGATACCATCATGACAATGCATAATTACTTTAGCTAATAATCTAATTAATCTAATAGTACAATGCATGGTTACCTTAGCTTAGCCTATTTGCAGAAGAAGCACAATGAAAAACAGGGAAAAAAGCAGCATAAACCAGGAAACTAAACCAAGCAGCTAGCTGACTCCCACCCATTCTGACACCATGCCTGCAGAAAAAAAGAGCCAACACCCAAGAACCCAGAAGCAGCAACTGGAACAGGAAGCGTTCAATGTGGCCATCTGAACTTCGAGCCCCATACATAATACTTTGCTTCAGACAGCACTTTCATTTTTTGAAGCTGGCATGACTGCAGCATGGTATGAAGAACAGCAGCAGGTTCAACTTAATCCATGACACTAGCAAAGCTGTATAACAGCAGCAGCAGCTTTGAGTAATAAAAAAGTGCTGTTAACTGTACTGAAAGGGAGCCAAGGAGAGAGCAGCAGAATGATGGTAAGGACTAACTTTGCCCCGACTTGAGATTGTTTTCACTCCAGTTTTGTCCCCTTCACTTGGCATGCCCCAGCAAATGCTTAACCACAACACAGTAATGGGGATGGTGGTGACTCTGATGGGTTTTGGTTAGATGCCATTGGTGGAACAGCTTAAAGGCAGGCAAAGGAGGAGTTTGCAGTAAATGCTTCAGAATAAATCTTGATCAAGAGATGCTGCAAGTTTAGGAGCCTTTTATCATGTAGATTTTTCTTTGTCACTTGTCTCTTTTCATGCCACAGTGTATGTATAATTAAAAGGATATTGTACTATTTATGTAGAAGGCAAAGCGAAGCAGTGAGAGTATTAACACTTTGAATGATTCCCATGAAATGAGATTTCTTTCTCTTTCATGAGTGAACAGTTGAGGCAAAAAATTCAAATATAGAATTTTCTTGATCTAGACAGCAGAAAAAAATCTCCAATTATTTTCATTATTATTAAAAAAAAAGTCTTGGACAGTTTAAAATTATAACAAAAGACACAGTCCATATCTTCTGAGTATTACGCTACAATTTTACACCAATAAACAACAAAACAAAGGACGAATTTCAGATTTTGAAGTATGTTAAAAATATTTTTGTGTACAACTTCACATTTGACACTTCAAAGGTTATTAGCTTTACCGACAAACTCTAAAGCACCTGCACAAAATAGCACAGAGGTGACTGCATCATAAGAGGCTGCAAATATTGCAGTTCATCCACAGAAAATGTTGCAGTTCATCATACAACATGTAAACATAGCCTTAACCTATGCTACCAGCTCAGGTAATTCTGACTGGAAGCCAGGTGCCCACCAAAGATGCTCTCTCACTCCCCTAGTCAGCTGGGCAGGGGAGACAAAAATATATCGAAAGGTTCATGGGTCAAGATAAACGCAGGGAGAGATAACTCAGCAATAATCATCATGGGCAAAACAGACTCAGCTTGGGAAAATTAATTTATTGCCAATCAAATTAGAGTAGGGAAATGAGAAAAATACAAATAAATCTTAAGACACCTTTCTTTGACCCTCCCCTTCTTCCCAGACTCCCCTTCTAATTCCTCTGCATCCTCCCACTCTGCAGCAGAGGGGGAGAGGGAATGGGTGTTGTAGTCAGTTCCATCACACACCTCAGCCACTCCTTCCTCCTCAGGGGGAGGACTCTCACACTGTCCCTGAAGGTGTTTCAAAGACATTTGGCTGAGGTGCTTAGGGACGTGGTCTAACAGTTACGTACAGGGAGATGTTAGGTTATGACAGGACTTGATGATCTGAAAGTCTGCTACAACCAGGTGATTCCATGATTCTTTGCACAGTATGCAAAGTGGAAATTCTCAGTAAAATGATATTCCCCCTACACAAGACTAAACAAGAAAAGGGGATGGGAGATGACGTCAATATCAAGGATGTCAGGGATAACAGAGGAAAAGCCTGCAGCAGATCAAGATATGGGACACTCTCCTTCCTTCCCCCCTATTCCCCATTTATTATAGCCTTTCTAATAGGGGAATTCTAACACCCTCCTTGTGTGTCAAATAATTTTGTTTCATGTATTCAGAACAGTAGCCTAAACATTTAGGACAACCTTTATTAAAACAAGTCAAAGGCCTAATTCACTTAAATGGAAACATCATCAGGACTTTAATTTGCTTGGAAGCTGTTACATCTTTATTATGGACAATTTAAGCTCATGGAACCCATTCTCAGTCTCTCTCTGAAGCTGCACTGATTGTTTTTGCTTTCTTACAGCTCTTCACTCCAGAGGCACCAAACAGCAACACAGCAGCTTTTTATAAGTGTTTTCTAATGATTATTGTTACCCATAAATGTGTTTGTCATTTCAGTGTATAAATAAACTGATTATTTACAGCACTTGTTCCTGCCAAGCACTAGTTCATCTGTCAGAGAGGTGAGACAAATCACTGGGCTATAATTTGTAATAATAAAACCTATATATATTTTTTTTTTCTAGGAAAAAAAAGCTAACAGCTTCTGCACTTCTGCCATTTTTGACAAGGTTGCCGTTTCCCTTGAAGGAAAGATTCCTAGTACAATAAAAGAAGTCCTCAAGATAAATGGCATTTTAAATTAGAGTAGGATATTCACTGAAAGTCACGTGCAAAGGCCTGTTCTAGTTTTGCAGCACTGGAGAAAGCTGGGATGCATATTTTCATTGTGAAATACTATGTGGGACATAGTGTTCCGTTTACCAGACCTGAGGTGAAAGAAAATAATAAGGACATTACTTCAGCTAATGTAAATCAGACCAGCTCAGAGGTCAATGAAATTACACCTCTGTCCTCTCTTTGTGGGTCCTGTCAAGCAATCTGCATTTTTCTTGCTTTGTTCAGGATGATGTGCTGAGCAGCTGTGCTTTATGATGGACAATGCAAACTGACATTGAAGATCAGGCATTACAAGGGGCAATTTGAAATGGGAGATCTCTTATTCTTTCTGCTTAGTGCACACAGTGCAGCTTCCGGTAACTGATTCACAGATCTGAATCTTATTGCAACAACATGTCAGATTCAGGAAGGATCTATTCTGATAAACACAGTAGCCAAGGAGAATGAGTACCCCTCACTACAGGATATATGATTAGTTACTGCAACATGTTAGATACCCAATTACTCACTTCTAGACAGTGGACAGATAGCACAAAAAGGCCTTTAACGTGCGGTTCTGAGGTGTCATTAAGTATTCTGGGCTGATAATCTGTCTCTTTCTTTGCTTTTTCTTTCCCTTTCATTTTTTCCCTGCTGAGACATGCTGAGATTTGGTTTAGAATGCATTCATGCATGCACAGCATGCACAAGCAGAAAGATATGACCAAAAGGAAAGCACCCTGAAATGTTTTTGATAACAATTCAACAAGCAAAAGCTGCAGAGTTGTGGCAATTCTGTATATTTTCTCTGCCTCCTCTCCCCATCCATAGCAATAGATAGAAAACAAAAACATTCCCTGTCTTCCCACGAAAGATATCTAATTTTAGATTTTAAAACCTATCAGAGAAAACAGAACAATATCAATAGCTAGTCAAGGTCAACTCTGTGCTGGAGCTCAGCTGTAGCCTTCCCTGATTATAGAGGCAGGCGTGTACAACAGGGGTTTAGAGGAGCTTGCTGAACATAACAGCAGAGGACAATGACACCTCTTGGTCTACATAATCAATTATTAGTTCTTTCAAAGTGCTGCACATTCATTAAGCTTCATTCACGCATGTTAACTGCATTTATCTGATCAACATAAGCAGAGGGTCCCCCAGTTTTTTCCTTGCCTTTTATAACATAAAATCTTTCCTAGTGGTTTTTAGAATAAAAATCTTGGTTTTCACCCTGACATGCAGTGCAAAGCAGCAAAGACAGATTCCAAGTAGCTAATTCCTGCGGCTCTACATTTTATGTGTGAAGGTAGCATTGCTGGAAGAATAGAAGAATAGTGCTGCTGTTATCAACAGAATACGTGATAGTTACTGGTGAGTAACAGAAGATCATTTTCATAGTACTGTAGTACTCTTCTCTGCCAGCCTATGATTACTACAAGCTGGGACATTATACCTGAGAAAGTATCATGGTATGCTTGTCCTGCTCCAACACTGCTTCTTGCCACCTGCAGCTATTGTCCTCTAATGGAAACTTAACACGAGTCTCGATAAACCTATCAACTGGCTCATTACAATTGCTATTCTCACGTTTCTGCACACAAGAAGCTTGAATTAGCAAGTTAGAGAAGGACGTAATAAACACTAAATGTTCACTCTGTCTCACCCAATCTATGCTACACATTCTTAAGTACCTGCCTAATCTGAGCATGGATTCCTACTACACTATAACTGAAATATTAAGTGTGGAAAAATCCTCCTCAGGAGGACTCTTCTGTCTGATATCCTCATGAAGAACATTTGTTCCAGTTGTGTTATTTTATGTTTTCAAGAAAATCACATAGGTTTTAACATGAGTTCAAACCATTGAAGTTGCAATTTGGCAACCTGGCAATCCAGGTCAGGGAACAGAAATGCTATGGGAATGACTGTCTTTTAGCAAACTGGACAAGTCTGCTCTATAAATGTAGGCATAAAGAATTTAATAGGGAAGACTGCCTTTATTAATGTTTCAATTAGCATAGTTTCAGTGACAACTTTAGGACCAGGACAATGTGGTACTAAACTCAAGCTCTAGCTGCAGACCAAATATTCAGTCTTCACATGAGCTCACAATGAGGAAGGTTTGACAGTTCATATCTGTGCCTAAGGAAGTACACGCTTAAATCCCAGCCAAGTAAATGTGTGATACGAAGCCAGCTTGGTGTGCTTTAGTTTTTTTCCTCCTCACAAAGAGATTAGGGTGTCACTGAGGGATTAAAGAAATCTAATGCAAGCTGTTTTAAATGAAGACTTTGCATCCTGAGTCTATGGGAGTAACATAAGAAAGAACAGTTTTGAACTAACTTGTTAACAAATCCTTCAGCTCACTTCTAAATTAAACCAAATTCAATACAGATTACATTTCAAAGAATTATATTCCAAACTCTCACAGACTTTCCATGCTTTTTAAATGCTGTGTTTCATTATGGAATTTTGAAAATCTGACTCTACAAGGCTAAAAATGTCATTCTGATTTAACAGATTCCTCCAAGACAAGGTACCAGACACCCATTTGTCAACTTCCTTCAGCTTTGAGCTTCATTTTGCTGCACTAACAAAATGGTTTCCCCCAGCCCCTGCTTGATGGACAAAAGTGAGATACTTTGAACCAATGCTTAGTCACTTCTTGCTCTTCTAGTTTTTAATTACGGTTCTGGAAAGCAAATATATTAACCAATATAAACTGAGAAAGAAGGTTACATGAGGAAGTATTACCAGAGAGAGCATTGCTTGCTCCTTCCAGGGAGACACATTCAAAAAGCTACAGCTTTATCACCTTCCACAGCCAGAAGTCACTGGGATACCATTATCGAACACCTCAGCAAAACTATGTCACCTATGAGGGCTTTGAATAAATCCCATTCACCACCCTTTTACAGGCTGAATAAAAATCATTATCCCAAAAAATCAGTATCCCAAAAGATTCTACAGAGAAACACTCATTTAATGACAGTAGCTTTAGCTCAGCAGCATCCCTGATAGCATGTTTTCTACTAACCGTAATGAAATGCACAGCACACATACTGCCATAAGTCTATAGAAAATAAAACCAAAGTCTCCCTGTACCTCTCTTTCTTTAAAGGGAAGAGCCTCACCTAGAAGTCAACTTCAAACCTGCCTCTCTGCTAGACAGGTGGGAGTTTGCCACCATTTTGCCATTAGAGCCCATAGAGAACATTAAAAGAGAGGATATTAGCAAAAACAACCAATTCATGAGGATTAAAGTTGATACTTTGGGGGTTCGGATTTTAGAAGCTCCCAACCTGTATCTTTTCCTCTCCTCCATTAACTTTACCTTTCTTCACACAGTCTAAATTAATTCCTTTATTTCTTGTTTAGAAGTTGTAGGGGACTTGTTTAATTTTACGTTTTAAGTGGTAATGCCACAACATCTCTTCTGCAAGAGGAAATCTGGACAAGGAAGGGAAAAGAGAAGGAACAAATATCCCCATGTATGCCCATTTTGGACAGCTGAGTGCTGTGAACTGCACCCACACATGGAAGGCATCTGTCTGTCAGCAACTCCATTGCTAGTCCTAAATCTCTGGGGCAAAAATGATAGCAATGCCTTGCCTGTTGTTTCTCCACCCACATCTCCAAAAAAAACCACCTCTTCATGAAGTAGTCACCCTTTTTATACTTTGGAAAATCTAAGGCGTGCAGCAAGGACATAATTTGATGACTTACACAGATGGAAAGTGGCAGAGCCAGGAAAAGTGACCACCACACCCTCACCATGGGCAGTCCAGTGAAAAACAATGTTTACTGTTCAGGCACAGCCAGAGAAATAATATACGACTAGCAGATGGTAAGAGTGGCACATAACATGCTGTCTGATTGCATAAGTCTGCAAGAAGTTTGACAGAGCTATTTGAACAGTCAAGTTGGGCTGGAGGTGACAGAGTGTGCCTGCAAAGAGTCCTGGTTTTACTATTGCAGCAGTGGCATAAAACATTGTCCTTCTTCATCACCTACTGATATCACCCAGATATTCTCTGAATTAGGGAAGCAAGTTAGCCATGTTTCAAGCATTAGGTTGAACTCTAAAGAGGTATCATAAAAGTTAATGTCATAGTAGCTCTTGCACAATAGATATTGATTATACTAATTTCAGGCCTTCCAGAGAGGGATAATGTTTAACACTCAACTAGGGGAAAATTATATTATATATCTCATTTACAGCTGAATCATTAGAACCAGAAAAGTAGACTGGGGGTGGGAGGAGATTCGACAAATGCCTAAATTGCCTTAGCTGAATGTGACCAATATCCTTTAGCTGATTTTGGGAAGGATGCCACAGGAAGATGACAAAAATGAGTGTGGGTAGGAAGCTAGGAGGTTTTGTGGGTTTGTTATTTTCGTTTTGTGGAGGTTTTTTTCCTTAACCAAAATTCAATCTTGCAAGTACTACTGCCATTCTATTCCTTGTGTAAAGTAAATTGTTTTTTTATACCACATACAGTGCTGTAATCTATGTAAACAGCTGTCAGCGCATTTCTGGAAGAGAGTGATTTTATTCATTTCATAAAACTCTCATCAGAACAATATGTGAGCAACAAAACAACAATATATAAAGGCTCAAGCATCCATTTTAGCAGCCATTTGGGAAACTGAAGCTTTGTTTTCTGCCTTTGCTATCCACCATCTAAGTATCTCCAAAACATTTTCATATTGCCAGCATCCACCAGGTAACACTTTAGGTTGGGGCTCTGTCACATATGACCAAATTTCTGACCAGTGACAGAAAAGCTGTGCAGCCACACTACCACTAACTAGTTGTGAACATGAAGACCAGGAAGGTCACTGGACTGCAAGACCTGTCCTGTATTCATGAAACCTATTGTCTAGCCTCATAGTCATGTGGCTTTCAAACAGAATGAAAAACTACACATGTAATAAACAAAACATCTGCATTCTGTCTGGTGAGGCTGCACATTACAGAAAGGTACAGGTTAGAGCAATCTCATGGCTTACTATTGCAGGCTGACTCCAAACTGCTGGGTAGGTAGAGGTGGCCGTGGTGGAGGAACCTTAACTACAGGTGGCAGTTCTCCCTTCCGTTTCCTCCGAAGATTTTCATCATGTCTGCAAAACCCAAGAAATCATTGATTTTCTGTATGCCATGGCTGACAAACTATATAGTTGAACAGCTACCAGTACTGCTTGTGATGCTGATCTCTCCTGATAATAGTCTATATGCTGCAAGTCTTAAAAACCATCTATTTAATTTAAACATTAGGGAAATTTTTAAGTAGTATCTGTGGCAGAACACTTAAGGAAGACACAGAAGAGCTCCTTTGTTTCAGTCAGTGGAACATACTGATAAATGTGTCCAAAAACTAGGAACACACTACAATTTAACAGCAAAATTCAAACCTATTTGCTACTCAAAATACAACTTCCATTTCTCTGGCAACCATGCAATGTAATTTATAACCTTAGAGCTGTAAGGTATTTGATGTTATTCCATATTTACACAAAAAGTGTGTAAAAATCCACCAGGCATCAGTAACAGTCATAATCAAAGCTTCCAGTTACTTTCATTCTGCAGTGACATAAAATCACTTCCTGTCAGTACATCAAAGCATTTCCATGTAAAATGCTGTGTGTAAAAGACTGTTATTGATACTAATACTGGCACTTGACAATTCCAGCCCTATGCATTTCTTTCTGTTTTTCTTCTCCTGCCCATTCTCCAGTACCCCTCCCCAGCACAGATACACACATGATAAAAAAGTAATGGATCTGCTAACAAGAGAGGTATCCATAAAGTTTAAAAAAACTCAATCAACACTTTGCTGACTGACAGTACTTTAAGAAAAAGAAAGTAATTTAATCTGTCAATACATGCAAGTAGGGAGGTCAGGATTTCTTTTTTTGTCTATGGACACCACATGCTACTCATAAGCATATAATGACATATGGATTGGCTTTGCTGTAACACCCACACAGAAACTGCAGTCACAATAAGAATACACTCCACAACTGAGATGGAGATGTTCCCATCTGTAGAAAACTACATAACATTTTCTTCTTTAAGCACCTGACATGCTTCATCATGTCTTGGATGAAGCTTTCAGAGTTAAATCCAACCAAGCATAAACAGGTGAATTAGACTTTTAATCACTGAAGAAATAGCATTAGATTCTGTTTGGGATACAGTGAACAGGAGGCAACTCTAGCTATGACAAGGTGAGACAACGTATTTTAAACTTTCCACATACCGGATGACTTCTTGAGGGATACTCAGCTGGTCATATTTGAGATGCTCTTTCAGGTCACTTAAGTAGTTGAGGTAGGTGATTTTTTTCCCGAACTTGTGGCTAAACAAATAATAAAAAAAAAAATCACAAAGGAGTATAACAATCAGCATGGGAGGAACGTTTACAAAGGGTTTAGTTTCTATTACAAAAATGTAAGTGCTGATGCAACTTGAAATTAGACCGTAATTGAAGCAGCAGGAGAGGTAAGATGTATTTCATTTCATATGATCAAACATATACAATGCATGCCTGAGAGTCTGATTTGAATAAAAATAACTGAGTTCCATCCGAACGTTTCGTGATTTGCATAGATATGAAAAACACTGCTTTAAAAGCCACTGAAAAGCAGGTTTCACACAGCATTAGAAAACTCTCTAAAAGAACTGTTAACCAAGGAGAAAACATTGCATGGCCAAAAGAACAAAGCTTCTGTTATTTAGGTACTTCTCCCTATCAAAAGACAAAATAATGGGACTGTAGACACAAACTATAAGTAATAAGCAATAAGTAAGATTTTCAAAGTGTGGATATTCCCTTCAAGTATTGGGCCATCAGCCTTATCTGTTTTGAAAAGGGCTGGATAGCATCTAGGAAACACCCTGAATAGTAGGGTTTTTCTACGAGTTGTACAGAACAGACTTCCAAAGTTGAAGCTCCAAGTATCACTACTTAGGTCTTGAGTTTCAGCCAGAACACACTGCTTTACAGGCTGAGGTATTCAAACAAAGTTCAGCAACACATGGTCTGAAAAAAATTCATGTTTTGCCACAACACAAAATACCTGTCCTCTAATAAATATCAAGCAAAATACTAGGTGTTTTTGAGAAGTGTACTTCTCTGCAGTTTACTTTGATAGGAAAACTGGAGAAAAATTCTTTTGCATTAAGGAATTTATCCCAGGATTTTCGAACACACATGCACACTCGCCCTCTGGTGGGAGATGGCACAAATAGAAGTCACTTGAGCATTTTGGAAGCTTTTAATCGAAATAAGTGCAATTTTGCTAAAAAGCAGATGATTTGTGATGAGGCACAGATATCAGTCTGTGCACGTTTGTAACTTCAGACCTCTTCAGTGTGTCTTTTACTCTAAGCAGCCTGGGATCTCAACATCTTGCCTATGTCACAGTTTAGCACAGAATTCTAGACATGACCACCACCACCTCCTAAAGGTATAGCATTTTGCTCACAGGTGGGTGGCTTCCATTACCTCACACATAGGAATGTGCTACTCCTGCAGTTTGAAGAAATTATATTTGACTTAAATTAACTTTTTGCTCATCTCTTTTGGGACTAGAAAGAAGATCAATCAACTTTTGAAGCTTGAAAATGTTCAAGTATTTACATTTTCTTAAATGCTTTCAAATGCAAGTATGCTTTTATTCTTCACTCTAATAGCTGTCATTTGTCCAGTCCTTAGTAAACACAATGTTCATGAAAAAGTACTTAGGTCATGTACAAACAGGTATCAAATGTACTTACAAACCCCTGAAAAATAAATACATGTTTCATGCTATTTTTATTGAAAACACTATCAACAAGTGAACCTGGGCTATAATTCAGTATCTCTAGGAACTAGAGAGCACAGAGGATTTTTCTCCCTTATTTTTGTGAGCTTTGGTTTAATATTGACACTAAATAAAAGTGTGGTATAAGATAATATTAGTCTAAACTGGAAGAAAAGGGTACTGTGAACAAATTTGAAATTGCACTATTTAGTAAATTAACAATGTTAAGTTTCAGTCTTCACTGAGTGTATAATTTAGGCAAATTGTACATGGGCACTTCCACGCTTCAGTTTTAAAACTAATTTTTTTATGTTTTCCCTTACCTGACAAACCCAAACTTGAGTCAACCCAAAACAAAAATGCATGTGAGCATTTGGCAATTAAATGGCTTTAAGGAATAAAGAGGGTTTTTTTTTTTCTCTCATAACTTCAGCTAATTTCTGCCTTCTGATTTACGAACCTTTTCATAGTTTACTCCTACTTGCAATTATTTTCTCAGTCCCAATGTACGAAAAGCTTGTTAGTTACGTATGTTAACAACAGAGAGAAGAGCGTTACTAAATTAGACTCAAAGCAAGTATCCAGGTACACAGTGGTAAAAGTTGAGTGCAAACAGGAACAGCCAATCCTCATGGAAGTCAAAAAGATGATCCATCTAAGATGACAAGTGCTGGTTTGCATTTTCAATGCTAGATAGAAATGCTTAAGCTTATCAGCATCATCCATTTTCACAATCAAAGTAAACTAGGATTTAACTGTCAGTGTTTCATACTGTTTCAAGAAAAAAGTTTTCATCTTCTTTACACAGACATAGTAAGATGCTGAGAAAATGAGTATTTGGAACAGGTACTTGTAAACTTGGCTTTTGTAAGATTTAGCAGGCAATTATCACTCTAAGTCAAATAGCATACCTGTTGTCCAGCTGACTATACTGAGCATATTAACGTTCACAGGCTGAAAACTACCCCCAAACCTGCTTGGCTTGAGCTATGCCCAAGCAGCAATCAGCTGCCTCTGAGAAAGAGGATGGTTTCAGCTAAGTGTTGTAATAGCCATCCAGGCTTTTTTCTGGGTTTCTTGGTTTGGGGGATTTTGGTTTTTGTTGTTGTCAATTTTTGTTTGTTTTTCTAGAAAGCTTTCCATACATTTCTGCAGCAAATTTTAAGCACTTCCAGGGACAGTCACTCCACCACCTCCCTGGGCAGCCCATTCCAATGGCCAATCACTCTGTGAAGAATTTCTTCCTAACATCCACCCTGGTGCAGCTTGAGACTGTGTCCTCTCCTTCTGTCACTGGTTGCCTGGGAGAAGAGACCAACCCCCACCTGGCTACAACCACCCTTCAGGTAGTTGTAGAAACAAAAGGAAAAAAACCCAACAACAAACAATAAACCAACAAAACCCCAAACAAAACAGCAACAAAAAAATTCATCCCCATCCCTGAAGCATCATCAGCTATTGGACATCCTTCTGTCACACTTTTCTCATCATTGCTCTATATCCTGGATCTCTGGCATTTATTTCACTGCCAGTTAAAATTAATTATCCATAGTCAGTCTTCTTGTTTCAAGAACAACATATTCTGGAATGATTTTTAGCTGTATCCACTTTTTTATTTTCACACGCTTCCTAAATGATTCAATCTGTCAAGAAGTCAAACTTCCCTGTTCTAATTAATTAGCTATCAGTCAGAAAATGAATCAGTTGCAAGTTACTGTAGTAGAGATTTTCAGTTGTTTAATCCTCCAGCCCTGAGGGACATTCATAATATACTCTGCAAAATGTCAGAACTACTTTGAAAGCAACAGAAGTTCAGGAGCAGAAACTGAGAGGCCCAACCACCCTAGCACTTAGCAATATCTACTCATTGTTGTCGTTTCCTTGTAGATGGCATCAAGTTTTGCCATGCAAACAAAAGTAACACACCAGAAAAATACATCCACCTTCACCATTACACCCTCCATCTCAAATTCTTATGGGCACTTCAGGGCTTATCCATTAACTTTGAACACACAAATAGCATCATTCCTATTCATCTCAGCACTTGAGATCAGAGCGAAGGCTAACTGTTCATTATTCCCTTTATCCTACCATCTAGTAACTCCAGTCATGCACCCAGTCCTATTGTGTTAAGTGCTGCCAAACAGGACAAAAAAAGTCATTGGTGGCTCACAGAATAACTATGTTTTAAAGTGATATTTATGTTAATATACCAGTAAAACCCTTTTCTTAGAAAGGACTCTATTAGTCATACACGATCTTAAGCTCACCTTAGTCATTAGTTCAAGACAATTTAAATGGGTATTGTACCGTTACCTGACATGTTTTACCTCAAACCTTTTTAAAAGCAGTTTATTACAGAACAAACCATCCTTAAACTAAACAGAAAAATGTGCTGAATAAACCGTGAAGTACCTTATAAGAGGCTTAAAGATATTCCACAGAATCTTTATGAAGTTGGTTGGATGTACAACATAGAGTGCTTTCAGGTTTTTCTTATACCTAGGAACAGAAAATGAAATTGTTAGAAGACTCTCGAATATCACAGACAGAAGAACTGAATACCCACAACTGAATGGGAAGCATTACAGGAACACTGTATTTGAAACAGAATGCTATATAATTTAAAAGACCTAATTCAGAAGGAAAAAGAAAAAAAATACTCCATTTTAAAAAGAGTCACTTTTGATGATACAATACTAGGCCAAGGTAACACGTTATACTCCTAAGCAGTGTTTGCTGTATCACAGATTTAATATTGGGGGACAGATGGGGAACTAGGCAACTTGTGATATAAAAAAATTACCTGCCTGTACCTCCCTTTATTTTCTGCTTATAGAAATATTAAGTTGAAGAAACTTTAGAAACTTTCAGCTGTAAAATTTACCTCTAATATTTTATTACTACTTTTGTCTTGCCTTGCTAATAATTACTAAAGGTGAAGCAAATGGCACACTGTTTTATATTGTGTGGTCTCCTTTGTATGAAACAAAAGCCTTTCTCCATTACAGCTTTGCTTGATTCTACAGTGTCATGTCATGATACACACAAAATAGATTCCAGTAGGCTGAAACCAAAATGGAGACCAGGCTGTACAAAAAGATTCTGCTCTTATTTAATATTACTGTGAAATTAATTTGAGAAAAGCATAATGAAATATCCTGCTTTTATATATAAATTGTTGCTTATTACTTTGCCAGTAAGAAGCCCCTCTCCCAAGTGTTCATCACAGCAAAGTAATTGTTACAAAACGAGTGGAAAAAAATCATGGTGAACTGCTAAAACCTTCTTGTAGCAACTTATGGTAAGAGGGACAAAATGGGCAGACTTGACAATTAAAACAGTTTTTCCTTTGCAGTTTTAATTAAGCCCTTTGAGTAAAAAAGCCATTATCATACACAAGTGAACAGCTATTCCTGGGTAACTTACACCACTGTGGGTAAGAACCCAACGCCAACAATAAAAGCTAGTAAGCTCAACACCTGAGTGGCTGTACTGAAGTACCAATTTTGTTTTGTACCTTGGAGCAATAAATACAAGCCATACTTCATAGTTTCCTAGACTACAATTAAATGCCAAAAAGACTTTGCTGAGCCTCTGCTCTAAGTCTTCAAAGTGAGGTCCATTGTTTTGAAACTATTCCTGTTGAACATTTGTTTGCACGTTTCTAGCTAATTAGCAGTATCCTTTGTAATCTCCTCTGCCCTCCATTTCCTTTCACCCCAAAATACACACGTGAAGAAAGTCTGAAAGGTGGGCTGTGGTGGTTTTTTTTTTCCCCTCTCTGGCCACTGCAGCTGAACATACCTGTTGGGTTGTGAATACTGCTTTGAGCTTCTTGATGACAGCATGCTGTGAAGTTCCAACTGTGAATTAAATGATTGGTGTACAGTTTTGCCCAGTTGCCTGGGCTTCTCTGTGCCTCTTTTGTTGTCCTGCTTGCTGGGTCAAGGTGAGGGAATGGAGAGAACTGATTTTTGGCATAAATGAGAGTTGTACTGTGTGCTTACAGGCATGGCAAAGAGCAACAAAGAAGCTATTGCCCTCATACAGCAACTCTTGGGGATTCTCCCAAAAGGAAAAGAGAACGATACTTTATTTTTGAGAATTGCCAGGGTTTGGCAATAGCCAGTATTGTACTTCAAATCTCTCCCCAAAGACAAAACGAGATCTTTTGCCTTTCCTCTCTCTACCCAGTCCCAGAAAAACTTGATACATGCTGTACTAACCATATTGAGAAACTTACTAGCAAAAAATAAGCTTTCTTGGTGTGTTGCTGAGTGGAGAGCAATATCACAATAAAAGCACTTAGAGGCTCCAGAAGACAGCTTCCTGCTGCTGCTCTGATGGCTGCTGCAGACAACCTCATCTTGCTTAGTGGGTTTTAGAGTTTCGGGATATTATTGGATGAGATTCAAAAGAGTCTGAGCTCTGACACTAGATGACAGAAAGGTGCACATCTCAACTTCCAATTTTCAGCAGAGGGTATGAGTATTTCATGGGAACTGCTTCCAGTCCTCTGTAGCAATATCCAATAATCTTTTTCATAGCATCTTTTTTTTAGATTTGCTTCTTGTTCCATCTCTCAAATTGGAAAATTTTTACATGTATGATCCATCCCCTCCCAACACACACACATGTTCACTCTCAGGGAAAGGGCTGTATTTTCACTTTCAGTCTTGCCCTCAAGAGGGCAACAGATAAGTAACAACTTTCAAACCACTAAAAGGCCAACTGATTTCAAGATGAACTTTCTGCTTTGTTGGGTTCTGTGCACTTCCACAGAATAAACACCAGAACTTTATAGTTTCCACTTTTAAGAAGCTATTTACCTAGAAGCTTTGGCTACGCCCTAACCAACTAAAACATGGGAGTCATGAGTTGCAGCCACTCTTACTCCAAAGGTCAGGCATATAGGAGTACAGCAGCTCCTTCAGGAATTTACACATACCAACCTGTGAGATATGGACTGTTAAAAACTAACCTTTCCTTTTTTGTACTCAACCTATCCTTGGGCTGATCAAAAGTTCAAACACAACTGTGAGACAATCAAGAATGATGTCACATCAGGTGTCGCCAGTATCTTGTTAAACAGCGCACACAAAAGGAAATGCTCTTGCCTTTGTTCCCTTTATACCTTTGAATAACCACTGCAGCACTCAGGCCATTCCTTTGTTCTGCACAGAAGACATTTAGAAGAGAACTACCAGCAGCAATACCGTTACCAGAATTTGCAGTAGCAAAATGAACTGCTAGCTGTGGCAGATCAGGAAATCCACTTCCTTCATGGAAGTTAGTTACAGACATTACACAATCAAAAGAGTAAACCAAATATTTTTGAGACATACTTCCTGTCAAATTCTTTGTAGGCTGTTTGTAACCATTTCAGAGACGGTTTATTCAGACTCTTCAGGCCATAGTGAAAGTAGACAACCGTATAATCATTCTCTACATACTGGTCCAGAGTATACTTCAAGTATCTGAGGAGAAAGAAAACATGTTAGTTTTAAGACAGTTTACTGGATGTGATTTTTATAGCAGTAACTGAGAAAGAAAATGTGCTAATTTGGCACAGAAAGCTAGTGACTGCAAGTTCACGTTTGCTTCAGTGTATTTATCTAACAAGTTAATCTTTGTCTCATGACAGTGTTGCAAATAATTCCACATCACTTCAAGGCCTAAAATTTTAAAGAACATATTTAGTTACAAAAATGATGCCACTTAATGAATAACTAAAAGATGAAGACAATGTGGGACTATATTCAAAGTGAGGCTCGACAGGTCTGTGGGCAGCCTGATCTAGTTGAGGATGCCCCGGCTTGATGCAGAGGGGGTTAGACCAGATGACCTTCAGAGGTCCCTTACCAACCCACACCATTCTGTGATTCTATGATTCTATATTTTCAAAGAAGTTATAAAAGGTGTATTTTATTTTGCTTTTTTTCTGGTCTTTGTAAATTCCCTCCTTTTAGCCAAGCAAACAACGTCATTTTGACTTTTCAGAATAAGAAAGAATAAATCTTGGGGTTTCTTCTCAATTTAAAACATTTTGTAATTTTAGAGAATCCATTTGCCCTAATGGCTGCAAACTACAACTTGTTACTGTAAACAAGAGATTGAAAACAAATTGTATATTGTAAACAACTATACTAAATATATATGCCTTTTCCTTGTTTGTATTGTGGAGACTGCATTCACAGATCATTTCCCTTAAAACTAATTTAAAGAACTCAACCTGAGCCAGCAATGTGTGCTTCCAGCCCAGAAAGCCAACGGTGTCCTGGGCTGCATCAAAGTAAATGTGACCAGCGGGACAAGGGAGGTGATTCTTCCCCTCTACTCTCACAAGACCCCAGCTGGGGTACTGCATCCAGTTCTGGTGACCCCAGCTTAAGAAGGACATGGAACTGCTGGAGCAGGTCCCAGGAAGGACCACAAAGATCATAGGGGACATGCTCCAGCCCTCTGCGGATAGGCTGCAATAGATGGAGTTGTTCCACCTGAAGAAGGCTCCAGGGAGACCTCACAGTGGCCTTCCTGTACATGCCTACAAGAAAGCTGGGAAGGGACTTTTTACAAGGGTTTGCAGCAATAGGACGAGAGGGAATGGCTTTAAGCTTGAGGAGGGCAGATTTAGACTGGATATTAGAAAGAAATTCTTAACAGTAAGGATGGTGTAACACTGCAACAGGTTGCCCAGGGTGGCTGTGGATCGCCTTCCCTAGCAGTCTTCAAGGCTAGGTTGGATGAAGCCTTGAGCAGTGTGGTTTTCTGGAGGGTGTCTCTGCCAATGCCATGAGGGTTGGAACTAGATGATCTTTAAGGTCCCTTCCAACCCAAAGCATTCTATGAATCTATGAAATAACACTGCATGTTCTATAAGCAGATTCCTGTGTGAAAGCTCATTCACCTAGAAACAAGCTAACAGAAGTTCACATATAAATTGTAAAGTAGTCTATACAGAACACTGACAGAAACTTACTCCAGCAATCTGGTGTGGTTGAGCTGATGAGAGGGAGGCATACGACAGCAACTAAAGGTAATCACCTTCCTTCCAGAATTGTCATCACCTAGTGAAGAAAAAAAGGAGTTACTAAAGACAATGTTCATTTATTTATGCAAAGGAGAGCTCAGTCACCTGCAAGAATGGCTGTATCTTCTGATGCTTGGGGCTACCTCTATCTCCCATCATTACTCAAAACATACTGAGAAACTTCATCATCAAATCACATATGGTTTACAGAAAGCAATTTGGCCACTGCTGCAGTGAAATGCAGCAGCACTGGGCAAATGATGAAGCTAAGGTGAGGAAGTCATACTCGAATGCGGTTGGTGGTGGTCAGCTCTTGACAGTCCTCCTGCAGCATCCAGCCATGGAAGAAGAGACATTTGTTTTCCTTAGTAGTTTTAGAAGTGGGCTGTTTTCAAACTTTTCATGCTTTATATTTGGAATGTATCAGAACAGTGCTCTGCCTACAAGCGCTTCAAACACGTGCATGGTCACATATCTGAGTCAGATTTTTTTCAACATACTTAAGCTTTCTCAGAGCCTCTTTTCCAGAAGTACTTTTACATTCAGGACACAAAACACAGGAAGCAAGGCATATAATTATGCTTTTTGTAACCTGAAATGTCTATCCCTTAGTTCCTCTTAGAGAGCATACTGCTGTGCTCAAGCTCATTTCCTCTTTGACTCATGACATCTTCACCCATACTGTCTGTACAGACAAGGTTGGTGTTCATGCCATACCCACCCCACATCCAAGTTTCACTATCTGGAAAGCAGAGGTTAAGTCATGCTCCTACTTGAAAGTAACATAGGACTGAAGACTTAAGTGTTAAAATTTTAACATACATCCACATGAAAGATACCATTCCTCTTAAGGCAAGACAGAAACACACAAGAAAATTTTTAGATTGAATTCATATTTGAGACATTCTTGAGCTATTCAAACTATTTTTTAATTACTTTATTTAGTACTGGCTTCTATCGCCACTACAACATCAAAGCTTGGCTTTGCAAACAGTAGGAGTACAACAAAGTTAAGAACTGGGGAGTTTCCAGCTATTCTTTTCAAGTCTATTGTTCCCTTTCTACCCCTAATTATGTAAATAGTTGTAATGAATAATAAAAAAAAAGTAGTTAAATGGGGGCAGTAAAACCTATAATGCAGACACAGAATGAGTAAATAAAATAATAAGAGCATTTATACAAAAAATGAGTTGAACAGCTTCAGATAACTTATTTTTTCTAATTTGTATTACCAGTGTTGGTTCAAATTTCTTGATCTAAACAAACAGAAAACTTTCCAGCTCCACAGACACTTTTCCCATGAAAATCTACCACTGATAGTAATATGTTTTTCTTCACTCAACACAGGAAGAGGTGGCTGTCCTCACCAAACAGATTCCACACTATGAAAAAACCCTGTATTTGCTCTGACCAGCTCCTACATAGCTGTGCTCAGCAGTACTTGGGACAGCATCTACTTAAGCCCATCTCCTTTTAAGTGAAGGAGAAAATGGAGGGAGGGAAGAGGTGAGATTAATGCTTAATGACTTTTCAGGTATGAAAATGGACTGGGAGACATCTTCTGCACTATCAGTTCCAAGCCTGTTATCTCCAGGAACTGTACCACATAATCCTTCCATTGATTTATTGAGCTCTACCTTAAAAAACAGGTTTTTATGTTTCTTGCTCCTTCTACTCACTGCTTTGGAAACTAGCAAGCTGCTTTCTCAATTCCATTCTAGAAGTCATAGCAAGTTTGTCCCAGCCTGTATGACAATGACATCATTCATCTCCAGCAGCGCTTCTCCTGCAGTACTATTTAATATCCCAAAGGACTCTACAGACAACGTTCATATCCCCCCCAGCCTGTATTTTACCACTCGTAAACAAGTTACATCTTCCATCTGTTCTCCAACCTAGCACTTCTCTACTCCTCTCCAGCCTGAATACATCTTTCCTAAACATGGATGAGAAGAATTAGATGGTAAGCGGCAGACGACCACCACATAGAGGACTTGATTTTTAATAATATCAGCATCACTGTGTTTGCTGAAAACCAAGATGAAATATTAATTTAGTTTGACAGTTGTGTCTGGATTCTCTCTGATGGTCACCTCACTCTTATTTCACAGAAGGTCTCTTGTCTCTTTTTTTTCCTTTATATGACCAAACAACCTTTTGCTTTAGCTTTAGCATCCTTTAAAGATTGAACTCATCCTGACTTATGGCATTTGACACTGTGGCCTTGTAGTTTTGACTTTTTCTGAGCATTCCCTGCTGGCTGGTTCTTTATTCTTGTTTATTTTTGGCTGACTGCTTGTTTTTATTTTATTTCTCAAAGGGGTTTTTCCATCCCACAAGGCCTCTTCCCACACTAAAAATGAATTCTGATTCCTGTGTTAAATAAGGTGCTTGAGCACCACTACAGGAAGAGTATGTCTAACACAATACTTATATATACTCAGGTATGTCTGCATATTGTTCTTTAACAGATCATCATTTTATTTCCTGAAGGGTTTTTTTAAGTGTCTTATTTGATATTCTCAGAGTACTTATAAAGGCATTATAATGTGACAGGGATTAATATGATTGATGTACTAAAATTAAATTAAAACATTAATAAAAAAATTGTTCTCCAAATCATGACTTGTTTGTGAAAAAAACTGCTGTGCTACAATGCACTGTAGGGTATTCTGTTGAAGACAATCATTTTTATGAGTAAAATAAATCTAAGAAAGGTTTCCAGTTAAATTACTAAATGAGTCACTAATTGTCACTGTTGGTCACATTTAACTGCATGAATAAAAAGGCAGAAAAAATAGCCAGCTTTATGAAAGACTGCAGATGCACTTAGAACATAAACATAGTTATCTGCTTTCACTGATGGAAAAAATGAGGCAGAGAAACTTTACCAGTTTAAGTAAGTGTGAGTTAAAAGGCATCCTTGAAGCCAACCTCTCTAATGTCAGTATAGTCCTATTTGTCTGACTGTCTGGACTAGAACAATATTCTGGTCTTAAAAAGGGCACTGAAAATCAAAACTGCTTTCAGTGGTGCACACTATGTGTTTTAAAAGTTCACAGAAAGAAAACATAAGGAATCAAAGAAACAAAAGGCTAGCCAAACAGAAAAGGAATATAATTTACCTTTGCTTGGTACCTGAGGAAGTAGTGGTAGACTTTTCTTTTTAATACGGTATATTTGGGTGTCGAATAATATTTTGCCAGGATACCCAAATCTAAAATTGAGTTCACATTCGAATTTGGCACTTTAAGCCATCTGTTATTTTAGCAAGCTCCTTGCTCTACTAAGTGATATTTAAAGTTGAGTCATTGTATCTTCTCAGATTCAACAAGGAAGCATATCCATATACTTTTATATACTTAACTCAATTTTGTCCTATACACTGTAACTTACACTCTGATGTTCATAGCAAGGAATGTGGTAAATAAGGATTTCTTTCCTTTCCCATCCTGAGAAGAAAACAGTTGAAGATACAAGAAAAACTGCTGGAGAATTTGGAAAATCCAAGTTCAGTTCCTGCCTAAAAAGATTTGAAGCCTTGTTCCTATCACTCAGGCAAGTTCCGTCTCCACTAGAGCAGGAAATAATTTTCATTGTTATCAGCCTTGAATTTGGAGGTGCTCTCACAGCAATGGAGATAAACACGTGACAACACCCAAATGGTTAGGACATGCAAAGCTATGTAAAGTGCAAAGCCAACACCAAAATCTGTTCTTGTGCTGCAGATAGGTTACAAAACAGAGCCCTCAGCTTCGTTCTTGAAATGCGCTTCAGTCTCAGATCTCTCCAGTTGATTTGTGGTTTTCCCTAAAAGAGTACTCATGAAATAATGTCAAAGATACTGATTTCAGGAATACCCCTGGGAAATAAAAGAATGAAGACAATAAATCTTCTAAGAAAAAATAAATAATAACCATTAAAAAAAAAATCTTTAAATCCATTCTTTTTCCCAGCGGCATTGAAATTTACAGACCACAGATCTGCTCCTGAAGGTACTGCAAGAAGTGGCAAAGCTGTCACTGAGATGGACTGAATATTATTAGGACTCATGACTTAGGCTTATTAGGTAATTCACCGCAGTTTCTACTCACATGTTTGCAAAAATGAATTAAGATTCTGTCTTTCAGAGTCTGATCTATATTATACTATTCTAATCAGTTTCTAATGTACTGGTTCAAAATCAACAAGGGGTATGAAAACAACTGAAACTTGTACATGGACAGTCTCTACAAAGACCCAGGTTGGGTACCTGAAATCTTTAAATATAACTATAAATAAATAAAAGGCTGAGAAGGGAAATACAGACTTAAATCAATGACAGACTTGAACTCCATTAAAAACTTTTTTCTAACACTACTGGCAGTTCCTGAAAACTCAGACATTAGACTTCTCCTAAATAAGAACCAAAAAGTTGCAAAAAGTTGTCTGCAATCATATTATAGAAGCAAAGTATTGAAAATAAGGCAGCTTGATGCATTGTGTGTGTCTATATATCCCATCCTTTTTGCCACAAAGAAAATTAATGTTGAGGTTCTTTACAGACAACAGATTGAAACTTCTTCAAAACAGAAATAAAAAGAACCAGCACTGCAGCACTGTTCCATTTACATATGCTAAGTCACCTGTACATTGGTATTTGTAAAAAAAATCTGTAATTAATAAACATTTATTCAAACTTATACCTGCGTCTTATTATTTAATTGTACTTTCACACTGTATGAATACAACTCAAAAAAATCTCCTTTGCATGTAAGTCAAAGCTATTGTTATGGAAAGCAGGTATAAGACATTTCAATTAGTGACAAGCAAGAAGGAATTTTAGTTTTTCTTTTTAAATTGACTGTTGGAATCTAGATCACTGTAAGAGATGGGTAAGTTACTGTAAAATATTTTCCCTTAAACCCTTGTGTTTTCTTCAATCATTTCAAACAAGACATCTCATTGTCTTTTAATCACAGAATTAAACTGAAAGAAGGTAGGAAGACACTTCAGAGAGACCTGAACAGGCTGGGTCAATGGGCTGAGGGCAATGGTATAAGGTTTAACAATGGTATAAGGTTTAACCACGCAGCAGTACAGACTAGGGGATGAGTGGCTGCAGAGCAGCCACACAGAAAGTGACCTGGGAGAACTAGTTGACAACCTGCTGAAACTGAGCCAGCAGTGTGCCCAGGCGGCACGGAAGGCCAATGGCATCTTGACCTGCAACAGGAATAGTGTGGCCAGCAGGACTAGGGATGTCATTCTGCCCCTGTACACGGCACTGGTGAGACCTTACCTCAAGTACTGTGTGCAGTTCTGGAGGGAAAGTCTTATGAGGAGAGGCAGAGGAAGCTGGGTTTGTTTAGACTCAGGGGGGACCTTACCATACTCTACAACTATCTGAAGGGAAGTTGTAGTAAGGTGGGGATCAGGCTCTTCTCTCAGACAACTTGTGATGAGAGGGCATGGTATGAAGCTGCAGCAGGGGAAGTTTAGGTTGGATGTTAGGAAGCACTTCTTCACAGAAAGGGTAATTACACACAGGAATGGACTGCCCAGGGAGGTGGTAGAGTCACCGTCCCTGGAGGTGTTTAAGGAAAGATTGGATGTGGCACTTAGTGACATAGGCTAGTTGATGTGTTAGGTCATAGCTTGGATTGGTGATCTCAGAGGTCTATGAACAGCTTTCCGAATAGCTTTAAAACAGTCATTCCAAACACTGAAATTACACTTTGCTTTATTCAAAGAGATTACAACTATTACAAGCTAGGTAAAAAGCATTTTAAAATCAGTTTCAAAAGGGAGTGGTCCTTTCCAAGAGGGAACGAGATCTGAAGAGTTCATCCTTTCCTCACTTGAATCTAAATGCAGAGAACATTCCAATCAGACTCCACATCAGTTAACACTGGGAATCAGGAGTCTCATTTTGTGGAGGTGAAGAGTGTCTTTGGATCATATTTCACCTTCCTCGTGTTCTGCATTCATATGCACACCTCAGAGCTCTCCTTTCATATCCCACCCTCAGAGACACTTTAGAAGGTGCAGACTGCCGTCTGATACAAGGCTCCTGGCCTGTGCTTTGCATTTCAATTGTCCACTAGACGTGCAACATCCCATCATACTTTTCTGACTGAAATGGCAGCTAAAGTCACTCTGTCCTGAGATTAAACAATGGCTAGGGGACTTTTTTTTCCTTACAAAAGACTGCAGCACTAAGCACAAAGTCATCAGAGATAATCCAACATTTCAGCCAAATTTCTTCTTGTGAATGCTTCTGCTCTGGTGAATTTAAACCAGGAGCATACTTGATGTTTGGAGTTGATTCCAAGCAAACACTGATACAGAGCAAGTTCCTAGATTAAACTATGGAAGCTACAGATATATCTCTCTAAAAAACACGGTGGCTTTCACTCATTATACTGAAGCACATTCCCATTCTCTAACACAGGAAGGACTGCTTAGAAAAGGGCAGGCTGGATATCATTCTTCCCCCACCACATGTTCCCTGTTTCACCAGCAGGAAAAGAATGATTGTTAAAAGGAGTTGTTCTAATATATTTCATCTTCTCATTCAAAAATCTTCCTCTTTTTTTGAGTTCCTTCATTCTTTCTTGTTTGTTTGTTTGTTAGGGGGGGTTGGGGTTTTTTGGGGGTTTTGTTTGTTTGTTTTCTTGGGGTTATTTTGTTTGCCTTGGTAGTAACTAAATATTTTTAGTTTATTGTTTGTTTTGAAATTTTTTTGGGTGGGTTTTTAAAATTGGTTGGTTTAATCTTTTGTGAGTTTTTTGGTTTTGTTTTTAAATCCCCAAGGACTATCTTACTGGTTAGTCAAGAACCAGTCAGAACAGATGGAGAAGAGGAGCTTTGTCTAAGCATGGGTTTAGGAGTTTCAACTTCTCACCCAGCACCTCTGCCCACACCTTCATAAATCACAGTGGTTTCTCCAAGGGAAATACACATACAAGAACCTTTTTGATTAAAACCAGCTAAACCAAACAAGTATGAAATGCTTACGAGTTCCAGAGCAGCTGTGAGTGAATAAAGAATGAGGCACAAATCAAATATTTACTAAATAGTTGCTCATGATTCAAGTTGAAGCAGTGCATGGTCCATCACAACTTGATGTCAAGTATACTAGGAGGAGGAAAAAAGAAGCCTTGAAGACCTCTTTTAAAGTGTTATCATGTAGCACTGCCTAAAGCAGCAGATGGAAGAGGTTCTTAGGCGGACAGTTACAGTGACTCTGGTGTATCCAGTGTGTCTGTTAACACATCTATAATTTCACACTTTGTCAGTTTGATTTGAATGGTTTCATTAATAACTTTTATATCCTGGTACAGCCTCCATCCCAAAGATGGTGCTTGACTACATAATTAGTGGGTTAGTAGACAATAGGTGTTGAATCAAAGAAATCTCACTCTGTTATTCCCTTGTTTACGGGTTTTAATCTAATGTTGGGGGGGGAGGAGGGAGTTTTGAAGAAAGTAAAATGTAATTATTATTCTGTGTAAAACAGGCTTCAAGAAGAGAATTTTTTATGGGTAAAATTCTCCTCCCACAGTAAGCCAAAAATCAAACTACCACAGATTTCACTGCCCTAGTCATTCACACCTTACTAGAGGACTGGATACCATCCTGTTTATGGCTCAAATTCAGGAAGGTAGGAATGCATAATCTGAGTTCATCATTTTCCTAAAAATTGTAATCCAGGCTCACTAAAGTATGAGGTGCAAAAAGTGTGCCCAATACAACACAACCTTAGACTTCATCAGGATGAACAATGTTAAATATTGCTATTTGTTTCTTGTTCTATGTATTTCATTAGTTCAAGATTGCGATTATTAATACCATTTTAGCAAGCATGCTGATGCCAAAAACAAGCCAAGAGGAAAATCTGCTATGCATATTTCAAATATCATAAATATGTCTGCATGCCTCATACGTTGCCAGAATGTTTTAAACATAAATTAATGTAAACACTAAATGATCCAATGTTCAAATATGCTAGGTAACCATAGCTTCCCTCCATGTCGCAACAGAAAGTCAGGTGATAAATGCAACAGTTTTCTTTCTGCCTTTTGTTAGTTTTTATACAGTAACCTATATCTCTCTGGTTGCATACCCTTTCCAGGGCAGACTAGAAAAATAATTACACATGGCTACACAACAGTTCAGGTTATTTAGAAAACAAACCAGTTTACCACAAATGAAGTACGGATCTGTTGCAGCCACAGTTAGGCCTTACATTATAATGTCGCTACAGTTATATTTGAAACCAAGATTAAGCTCAAGCATTTGGCTCATAATTCATCATAGAAAAGCACTAAGTTCAGGTATTACTATTCAGCTGCTTTTTCAGGATGATGGCTGAAAGCATCAGCATGATTCCTATGCATCACCTTGAAGAGTACAGTAAGAAAAAGGTGGTAAGCATGCAGTAAGGTAAAGCCACAGCATCTTCCAAACATACCTGCTAACTGGATGATGCCATGTCTCGCAACATCGTAGTAGGGGTGATTGATATTTAGCTCAGGATCCTCCAGCGGTGGTGGTATAAATGTTTCTTCCTGTTCTGCATGCGTACCTTCTGCTTCATCTTTCTGCAGTTCTAAAGGAGCAAGCAAGAATGCTTCAGTGCCAACGAGCAGAGAAAACCTTTGGCTCTGATACATTAAGGAAGAGTTGAATACTAGCTCAGTTTGACAAAATCACAGGTCTTTATCACGAGTTGTTACCATTTCAAATCAGTTTCTTGTTCTTTACCCTTTCTTATGAGCTGGAAAGGCAATGTTACAATACCTCAAAGATATGTTCAACATCCTCCTTAAGAATAGTATCTACTGTGATGTTCACAAACATCTTGACAATGACTAGACAGCTGGTGTGCTGTGGCCTTGCTATTCACCATTGCTGGTGTTGTCTCATCATTTTCTACGCTCCAGCAATCTGCTTGTTGCATCTATCTACTGCTTTTTGCCTTTTATTTCAGGGCTGCCAAAACAGAAATGTCCAAGTTTCAGTACACTAATGCATGCATTGACAGCTACTCCACATTAGTGCTCCATGTTAATGCTGAAAGCAGACTCATTACTCTGCATAAAGGCAGCAAATTGCAAGCACATCTCCCTCTCATTTTCCCCCAAAATCCACTCTTTCCATGAAATCCTTTCACCTTAGGCAAGGAAGCAAAGTGTCCATCCAGGATATACTACAGTTAGAGGCCAAGCAAAGTTGTAAGTATCTGCACAAAACTCCAATAAAACCAATGAGCATCCTTTCCTCTAACTTCAGTAGCTCCTAGATTGTGGAATTAAAATCTACTCTACATGGAAATTAGCAACACACGATCAACTCAACTTGTCCAGGTTTTTAGGGGCTTGTTTTCCTGCTTTTTGATTTTGAGGCTTTTTTTTCTCCAAACTGTTTTAAAGTTCAGAAAGAACTGATCCTAAGTGTAGAACTTGAGGCCATTTCCTCTCATCCTATCACTTGTTACAAGGGTGAAGAGACCAACACCCACCTCACTACAACCTCCTTTTCCAGGTAGCTGTAGAGCACAAGAAGGTCTCCCCTCAGCCACAACTTCCTCAGACCGAACAACCCCAATTTCCTCATCTGTTCCTCATAAGACTTGTTCTGCAGACCCTTCACCAGCTTTGTTGCTCTTTTCTGGACATGCTCCAGCACGTCAATGTCTTTCTTACAGTGAATGCCCCAAAACTGAACCCAGTACTCAAATATATATTCAAATGAACAGAGGTTCTGGCCTAGTTATTGTCACTAATGCTACTACATTATTCCAACAAATGTTTTCTAGAAACTGCTAAGAGTAACATTAAATTGATACACTAACACACACGTATCTTCATGGCCTAAGAGCAAAATGAATGTTCTGATAACGTGCAGCACCCCTTGCACATCATCTGTCTCTTTTCATTGTGTAGCCTTAGTAAGGCAGCTTTAACAGTTTTAGCTGTGACATTATTAGTGTCACTTTAAAAAGGACTTCAATAACATTTTGCCTTCTCATCATCTGCCTATTTCATATGCCCTGACCACCACGCAAGACACACCAGAGCAGAGAGAATACATTAAATATCGATTTCAGCAAGATTTACGTGCCAGTAGCTAGCGTTAAAGAAAAGCTCTTGCAAAATATTTCTGGATGCTTTCCACTCAATTTCTCAGTATCTTTCTACCCTACAAACAGCCACGTGAAAGCTTTATTGCCTCATTTTTATTTTTAATGTGAGTTGTATCAAAAACGCATTTCACAAGAATGAAAAATGCCACGACTGGCTGGGCTCAAAGACAAAAAGGAGTAAGGAACACATCTATTTTTATATTTATTTCTGAATTCACACTAAAACCTCCTCAGAAAATAAATCAGCAGTCCTATAGGGAAAAAAAAATCTGCTTTTAGAAGTACACCATTAGAGTCCTTTTTATACAGACACAAAGAGAAAATTAAATTTTTATTATCTCAAAAATGTGTATTTTTGCTACCGTGTAAAGGTCTACCATATATAAAAAAAGTACACTAACATTAACTGGAACAGTATTCTTTCACTTTAAGGAATGTTTCTGTCCCAAAAGCTGAGAAGAGTAATACATTATACTGTAACATAATGCAGTCCATGAAGTTCACAAATTTTTTCCTTTTTAAAATATTTATGTCGCGTTAAAACTCAGAACAATGAAAACATTGTTCTATTAGTTTGTTTAGGTTTTGGTTTGTTGTTGTTTGTTTTGGTTTTCTTTTCAGGTCTGAGCACTGTAGCCACCTAAAGTAAGAAAAAGTTCCAAAGAGCAGAGAGAAGAAGAAACAGAAAACACATGGTTCAGAGGTTGGTGCCACTGGTGGAATTTTGAGGGGTTTAGGCTGTGGGCTGCTTTACAAGATGCTCGCCATGCTGGCAACAGACAGGGAACACCTATCTGAAAAGGGAAAAAGGATCCTCAGGCAAGAGCTAGCAGGGCTCATTGAAAGGGCTTTAAACCAGGCTGGAAGGGAGATGAGGATGAAACCAGGCTTGCTAGAGAGGAGCCTGGGAGCAGCATGCCAATACCCATGGGACAGTATGGTAGTAAGGCCTTGCAGTTGCCTTCTCAGTGGAGGTGGGGGATGATGATCCACAAGAGTTGATGGGCTGGTAACTACTGAAGCATCTGAGAAGTGTCTGGAGGGAATTGAGACTTCTTCCCCTAAGAAGGTAGCAAGACCATTAGCCCAGCTGAAGTGCATCTATACCAGTGCTGAGATGCTTAATGCCTTCTTTGCCCCAATCTTTAATAGCAGAACTATTTGTTTGCTGGGTAGCCAGCCCCTCAAGATGGACAACAGGGATGGGGAACAGGAGGAGAGGAAATGGTGAGTGACCTAGACATACAGCAGTCTCTAGGGCCAGATGGGTTACACCCAAGTGTGCTGAAAGAGTTGGCAGATGTTCTTACCAAGCCACTCTTCATGATTTATCAGCAGTCCTGGCCTACTGGGGAGGTCCCAACTAACTGGAGATTAGCAAATGTGACACCCATGTACATGAAGGGCTGGAAAGAAGAGCTGGGGAACTACAGACCTGTCAGTCTGACCTTGATGCCAGAGAAGGTCATGAGTGCCATAACACACCTTTACAGGACAATCAGGCCCAGTCAGCATGGGTTCACGAAGGGCAGGTCCTGCTTAACAAATCTCATCTCATTCTATGACAAGATGACCCAACGTGGTACATGTGGGAAAGGCTGTGGATGTTGTTTACCTGGACTTCAGTATAACCTTTGATACTGTTCCCCACAGCATCCTCATGAAGAAACTGGCTGTCCATGGCTTGGATGGACTCTGTTGGGTCAAACACTGGCTGGATGGCCAGGCCCAGAGAGTGGTAGTGACTGGAGTTAATCCAGTTGGCAGCTGGTCACAAGTGGTGTTCCCCAGGGCTCAGTGCTGGGGTCAGTCCTGTTTAATACCTTTAATAATGACCTTGAAGAGGTGATTGTGAGTGCCCTCAGTAAGTTTGCAGATAACACCAGGTCAGATGGGAGTGTCCATCTGCTGCAGGGTACCATGGCTCTGCAGGGACACTGAAAGGGCTCAATCAATAAGCTGAGGCCAGTCATATGGGCTTCAACAGGGCCAAGTGCTGAGTCCTGCACTGAGGATGCAACAACCCCATCCAATGCTACAAGCATGAACCATTTATCATAATCCACTGGAATTTAGCAGGTTTTATTGAAAGTTAAACATATATACATTCAAGTTAAATGAAACAGAAACAAGCAGTAAATTAACTACAACCTTGGGTACAGAGAGGCAAAAGCTAACTCTGTCTATAAAAAATATATTTTCTACTATGCATAAAAGGAGACAGGTTTCCAAAGAGCATGTGCTGGTTTGAGGCCAGCCAGAACATCTCTTGCCCCGAAAGGGACAAAAGAATGACACACACAAATGGATTGGAGAGTGATGGAAAGTTTAAATGGAAAAGCGATTGGTGAAACTACAGAAAAACTACAAAGCATAGTGGCAAAGAACATCCTAAAGCATACAGAGTCCCTTACACAATTCCCAGAGGCTTCCAATCCTTCCCTCCTCCCACCTGAGGGTCTACCCAATCCCTCAGGGCTCTTTCTTCCCCCTCCCACTGCTAGGCAAGTCTCAGGCTGGCCAGGTCTGAGACTGCCCCCCCCCCCTCCATTCTCCTCCTGGCATTAGGCCTAGTCAGGCCTAAGGGGTCTGAGATACTCCCCTGGCATTACCCGATAAGAGAGAGCATCTCCCACGGCGGGGCAGAGAGGGAAGAAAGAGAAAGAATATGACTCTGCAGATGGATTGATAGGGTGCAGGATTTATGGGTAGAAATACGCCGTCTCCTGTGTCCACCCCTATTGGGTGGGCACCTGGGACACCAGAGGTGTATCTCATGCAGCAGTGGCAGGGGGCACCCAGCCTAAACTGCCACATTCCAACCCTTATTTCATACCCATAACTCCTGCACCCAAAACATATCATCAAATCAGAAACAGTCCTTAGATGACATGTCTGGCAAAGTCCAAGTCTCCATCTGGGCGTCCCTCCGAAAGGTCTGTCCCTCGGGCTCAGGTCACAGTTCAGTCCAGCTCTTCTCCCTCATCCTGTGGAACCTCCCAGCGATGCAGAGTTCATTCTTCTGCACGGTGAACTCTTCATGGGTGTGGCAGTTTAGGCTGGGTGCCCCCTGCCACTGCTACATGAGATACACCTCTGGTGTCCTGGGTGCCCACCCACAGGGCTGGACACAGGAAATGGCGTATTTCTACCCATAAATCCTGCGCCCTATAAGGCCATCTGCAGAGTCATTCTCTTCCTCTTTCTTCCCTCTGCTCCCATGGGAGATGTCCTCTCTTATCAGGTAATGCCAGGGGAGTATCCTCAAGGCCTCTTAGGCCTGTCTAGGCCTAATGCCAGGAGGAGAATGGAGGGGGGGCAGTCTCAGACCTGGCCAGCCTGAGACGTGCCTAGCAGTAGGAGGGGGGGAAAGGAAGAGCCCTGAGGGATTGGGTAGACCCTCAGGTGAGAGGAAAGGAGGACTGGGAGGCTTTGGGGAATTCTGTGAGGGGGTTCTGTATGCTTTAGGATGTTCTTTTCCACTATGCTTTGTAGTTTGTAGTTTTCTGTAGCTTCACCAATTCGCTTTTCCATTTAAACTTTTCCATCACTCTCCAATCCGTTTGCGTGTGTCATTCTTTTGTCCGTTTCGGGGCAAGAGATATTCTGGCTGGCCTCAAACCAGCACAATGGGTCCGATGGAGCATCCTGGCCACCTGGAAATAACCTCACAACTTCTCAGTCACGGACCTTTCCCAAGCCCGGCGCTGACCGGTTCCAGCCCAGGCACCGTGGCACGTAAAAATGAACGAAAGAGAAAAGAACCAAAACACCAAGGAATCAAAACCAAAAATATGTGGTCCCTAATGCCATGGTCATATTGCTCAGCTCAACAAACCTTCTTGGAGATAACATGCAACACAGCAATCTCTATGCTCATTCAATACTTGTCTGTTTGGAGTAATGACTCCCATTTGTGCAACAATATGTGATGATGGTGATATTCCAATAAGCTAGAACTGCACTAGGAATATCTACCAATAATTTATAAAAGCTGCATGTATTAAACTAACCTTCAACTCTAATGGCTTTAATAGGGTACACATCAGTACACTGGCTGTAACTCATATTGGATTGCTCCAAGAAGTGTTAGAAAATGTTGGTGAAGCCTCTCGGCTGCTGAAGATGTTCCATTAAATCACCTGTAACTTTACCCAGATGTCATTTCAAGTATAATAAAAAATATTTACCTATTTCAGCTAACTTCTCATAGTCAATTTCAGACATGCTTCCCCTTAGGAACAAGTCTGTGTAGATCTTGTTAACTGATTCTTGCAGGAACCCTACAAAAACAAAGAAAAGCAGTTGTCATCACAATTCATCTACCATACAATACAACAAGAAAACATCCCATCAACAGCATTTGGCTACCATTTTCTTACAAGACGAAGTATTAAAGTATTTCAAAACAGCAGTCAAAAAATAAAAAAAAAACAAACAAACAAACCAGAAAACCTATGTATAATAATAAGACTTTCAACAAATGGACCTGTTTTTATTTCACGGAATTGTCAGGGTTGGAAGGGACCTCAAGGATCATCTAATTGCAACCCCCTTGCCATGGGCAGAGACACCTCACACTACATCAGGTTGCCCAGAGCCACATCCAATGTGGCCTTAAAAACTTTCAGGAATGGGACTTCCACCACCTCCCTGGGCAACCTCTTCCAGTATCTCACCACCACCCTTATGCTGAAGAACTTCTTCCTAAGGTCTAATTTAAATCTTCCCTTCCCTAGCTTGGACCCACTCTCCCTAGTCCTATCACTACCTGACACCCTAAAAAGTCCCTCACCAGCTTTCTTGTAGGCCCCCTTTCAGATACTGGGGGGGTTGTTCTTCAAAATACTTGTATGATATACATTTTTGGTGACAAATACCAGAATTTCATCTTAATTCACTTCCAGAAACAAATTTAACCTTTTTTGTTTCCTAATTTTATTTCTCTGGTGAAGATGATATGTATACTCCGTATCTTCACAAAAAAAGGCACTTATATTCTATAGGAGTTGTAAGTTTTATTACAGAAAACATTCTATGCTTCATGTCACAGGAGCAAGCATCATGAAAATTCCAGGTTTACATTAATATTTTAAAAAAATAAACCCTTAGCTGTTTCTGTGTGTAATCACTGCTTTCTGTCAAACATTCTGCAGAGTGCTTTGCAAACAATACTAAGTAACATACCCAAAAACATTCATCAGGAGCAAAGAATCTGACTTGGAAGATCTGTGTCCTGAAGCAGCTGCTCCTAAGTACAAAATGAGTACTTCCCTTGAACTAACTTGGGTGTGGAGCTTTTCTAACCCTTCTTAATGAATTTTAAATCCTTGTTTCACTTCAGTTTGGTTTCATCTAAATGTGCTCTTTCAGAAGGTAACAGGCAAATTCATGGCTTGGTTGTTGAAAAAAAGGCATAAACAAGCATGTTGTTCTCCTCTGTACTTCTCATGCTGTCCTCCTCTAACTTTGCTGTTGGATTTTGAGTTGCTCCCTCCAAGCACTGAAATTGGGAAATCCTTTTTTGACCAAAAAAAAAAAAAGAGAGACCAGATAGTTTGTCTGTTTCTGCCTACTGTAAACATCTCAAAGCATAAGTAAGTTTATTCCAGAAGTTTTGAGAGCTAGATACCATCCTTTTTAACTGGAGAAGGGAAGTATAAGCAGCTCTCTATAAATACAATGCACATGAAGAAAACAAGTAAATGTGTTTAATTATATGTTTACATGAAGAGAACAAATACATCAGTGGTAAAAGGAAAAACAGTGAAAATGTGGGCCCACTGCTGACACAGGATGCAGAGAAGGCAGAGTTACTGAATGCCTTCTCTGCTTCTGTTTTTACTGGCAAGACAAGCCTTCAGGAATCCCAGACCTTGGAGTTAAGAGAGCCTGGTAGAAGGAAGACTTCTCAATGGTCAACCAGAACTGGGTTAGAGATCATTTGGGCAAACTAAACACCCACAAATCCATGGGCTCTGATAGGATGCAGCCACAAGTGCTGAGAGAGCTGGCTGATGTTTTTGCTCTACCACTCTCCATCACCTTTGAAAGCTCATGAAAAACAGGAGAGGTGCTAGAGGACTGGAGGAAAACCAGTGTCACTGAGTCTTCAAAAAGGGCAAGGAAGAGGACCCAGGAAACTACAGACCAGTCAGCCTCACCTCCATCCCTGGAAAGGTGGAACAGCTGATTTTGGAGGCCATCTCTAAGCATGTGGAAGAAAGAAAGGTTATCAGAGTAGCCAGCGCAGGCTTACCAAGAGGGAATCATGTTTATGATGCAAAATACCCCTTAGTGATTAATATTCTAACCAGCAATCACTTGTTTATTATTATTGTGAGCAGTATTCAGAAATTTCTAAAATTAACAGTTAGGAACAACCACAGTAATGCCTGGGGGTTTAGCAACTAGTTTGTGGCAGGTATTATAGTTGATTCAGTGCTCTTAAGTACTTTATAAATTTTCTGATCATGTTACCTGTATCGGTCAGAAATAACTGGTACATAAATATCCACTTCAAATAAAACTTTTAGGATTATTTTTAAAAAAAATTCCCTAGAGAGAAAGTTTCTATTTTGTAGGAATGTCATGATACTAAGAAGTTTTCAAGGGACTTCACAGCCAACCTATAAGCTCACACTTGCATTCACAACTCAGCCTTCAACTCCACCAAGTATTTCAAGCAGGCCTTTCCTGTCTTTGATGAAGCTAGAACCTGACCACAATAAGCTCTTTGTGCCTTATTTTTCTCTTAAGTTTTTCAGTTTAGTTTTCATTAATTACCACCAAATTCAGCCAAATTAATTCAGCCAAACAGAGCAGTCAATGTTCAATATTTCTGATCTTCACAGACTTCATCTCAACTAAGTATTTCCCAAAGCTCTTGTAAGAAACGGAGGCTCTACTTTCATTTTAAAGTACCTATTTATACTGGGCCTCTCCACCCTATTAAATTTTAACCATAAATAATAACCAAAATCATAACTCATAAAAACTAGGCTATATCTTTGACACCAGATTGCTTTTCAGATAATGAGTACTGAAAGGCTCAATGAATTGACAGAACAGGGGGGTGGGGTGAGGAAACTCCTCTCAACCCCTGGGTTGAAGGAAAAAAAAACTCAAACCAACCAACCTGATATAATCCTCCTGCTGCATAGCATAGAATAAACCCCAGTTTTTCCTTCATACTAATTGCTAACACTGCAGTTAGAAGTAGTGGCTGAGTCAAAGAGGGTAAAATTAAACCTCTCCCAAAACCTGCTGAAAATCATCTGGCTTCCTAACAGCAGAGTTACTGTGCAAGTGAGAGCGACTACTACAGCATTAAAACGTTTGCAAACATTTAACACACAAAGTTACTAGGAAGCTACAAATAATTTAGATGGAATCAAAGAATAACAGAAATGGGGAAGAACCCATCTGCCTGGTTTTCAGCTTACTGTTCACTCGGGGCAGCAATTAGAAAGTTTCCAGTTACAAGGCAAATTTACCGTAGCACCCTTGGAAATTGATTTTCCACTGACCGCAGCATTCTCTGTTCCTGGGAGATAACATAATCTCCCTTAATAGCATTCCCTGCCACGTATCACTGCTTCTAGTAAACTGTCACATTTAGTACCTTCCCCCACCTCACTAGAAAAAAACAAAGCAAAACAAAACAAAAAAGCCTTGAAAAGAGCCAACCTACAAGACTCCTATCAATAACAGAAATTTAGTATTTTACACAATAGCACATCCTATATCCCTCCCTCCACAAGAGAAGGTTATTACTTACTGACACCCCTAAAAGTGCATTACTTCACAAAAAATGAAGGAAGCCACACACAGGGAACTGCTTGATAGCGAACTCACATCTACAAATAGTCTGAACAAAGGCAAGGGATTCCTCCCAGCCTGTGCTATTTATTCCCTCAGTTGTCTGATACGTTCTTCTTCAAATTTAAATACTCTGTTTTCTCTCCCCCTGCTTCCCCTCATCCTCCAATGTTCTTGCCTTCCACTGATATTCCTTGTTACTTTGAAAAGGTGTGACAGCTCGCTGTGTAACATCAGTATGCAATTTACATTTTGATAGCAGGAGAATTCCATGTAAACCCAGTATTTGTTAAGGACTATGGTCTACATAATCAAGTAAAGTGGTTTCAGAAGACTATTTTATTATTTAGAATACTGCAGGAACTTTGCTGTGGAATTTAGAAACACAGCAGCAACACGAGCTGAGTGCTTAACGTACTCATGAGAAGTGCATTCAAAGCACCCTCCATTTTTCCCATAGCTTGCCTGCACTAAATAGGATTTTTTCTCAGTGTTATCTCCTACACAATGTCTACCAAAACCAAAGTCCATATTCATCATTAGCAGTTGGTTTCAGGTAGAGGTCTGAGATAAACACTTAGCTGTGCTTACCATGCTGACCAGATCAGAAATGGAAAGCAGAAAGTGGGACAGATGGATGAAACTATTCTTAAAAGGAGTCTCCTGTTTTCTGCAGTGACTTCTCTGTCCACACCGAGACCTAGGACAGATTCGCCCTACAGCCTGGACTCCTGTCCTCTGCAAGGGTGCCAACTGCACAGGGGGGCTTTGCATGCAGCAAGCAAAGCTGCACAGTTGCAGATGTGGTTTTGCACAGAACTGAAGTGCTCTTTTCAAAAAAAAACTACTGTGAAGCCTGGAAAAGTAAATATTCTCATGCTGCTTCCACATGTTAATATTGATGAGAAGCATTACCGAACCTAGAAATTCAACAAAATTTCAACAGCTTTAATTTTATTCTACTTTCCATTGGGGCTCTAATCCTAAATTAATTTTACTACTGTAGCAAGTTCCATTGATTTTGATGTGGGAAAGATAAATATACAGAAATTCCCAGTACTGGCCACATTTCTTCATCACGTCAAAACATTTTTAACCCAACTTCCCCTGAAAAATTCATTTCAAAGGAAAAAAAAAAAATCAGCAAATTGAATTAAAAAAAAGGAGAAAAAAAGTGAGGGATGATGATGCACATATTGTAAATATGAATTTACCAATCAGAAAATTACTTTTTAACGTTCAATGCAAGTTTACAAAGTTATCCAACTATGTATGAATACTTACTAACTTTAAAAAGTACAATCTCTATTCTTA
This sequence comes from Indicator indicator, assembly GCF_027791375.1. NCBI lineage: Eukaryota > Metazoa > Chordata > Aves > Piciformes > Indicatoridae > Indicator > Indicator indicator. Next base: position 8,857,069 of record NC_072012.1, on the reverse strand, counting down.
ATTGCATCTACACAAATTGATTTCCATACCACTTAACACACAAAAATGTCATGCAAAAATACCAGAAATATTCCTGCAACTGTTCACCATTTACCTTGTGCATAAATTTTAACTTGGCTTGGGTTCTTGCATATTAAAGTTGACAACTCTGTTCTTTCAGAATTAACAGAAACAGTAAAAATTTACAAGTGGTTAAAACTACCATCTCAATATAAACTAACACTGTGCTGTAGCATCACGTTTCTGTCCCAGAAATAATGCAAGAATTTAGTTGGCTTTCAGGCTAAGATGAAAAACACTGTTGAAATGGGGAAGTAAAAATAAAAATTAAATGCATATGGCCTTAAAACAAAACCAACCAACCAATCACCAACCAACCAAACACAGAAAACACATACACAAAAAAACCAACCAAACAACAAAAAACCCAGACCAGTTTATCCTTTCTAGTATCACATTAGTTTGGGGGATTTTGAGTTTCTTTTCATATAATGATCAGAGAAGGAGCACACACAAAGGTTAATTCCAGCAATGGATTGTACCACAGCCTTGAAAATCACACAAAAAAAAAAAAAAAAAAAAAAAAAGAAGCCAGTCTCCTTGTCATGAGACTCTGTACTCTATCATACCAAGTTATACTCTGATCAAACAGAACTGGTTTCTCTGAAAGTAATTTTCTACTAGATTCATCCATTCATCACTTGGAAAACAGAAGGATGGTACATATTGTCCTAAACTTGGAAAGAAGCCCAAGTTATTTAGCTGGGTTTTTTTTCAGTATTTTCTCCTGGATAAATACTAAGGCATTATTCTTTAATTACACAACTCCCTAAATGGCTTTGTTTATTTAGAGTTTGGAAAACACAGAAAAGGGGCTTTGCTCCTTCAGTGCCTGGGGCCACTACATTTGCACTGTAAATCTAAGCTATGCAGAAAGCCTGGCTGGTGACTCAACTTGACAGAGCAATTAGGGTGGACAGTGTGCTACGGGTATTTGACACACCTGTGGTCCTCACCCCCATAAAGTCTGTACCTCAAACTCTATTTCTCTACTCCCAGGTATTACTGCTCTTCAGTCTAGTGACTCTGCATGTTGCAATGTTCACCACATGGATGTATAGTAACAAAGACAGAAGAGACCAGTAACTTCACACAAAAAGTATTTTTATCAAAGATGTTAAGTGTAATTGTGAAGCATACTCTTAACCCTCACTGGTTCTAACCTTGGCAGAACAAAAATGTGTTAATGTTGAACAAAGGGGAGGAGGTGCTTACATGCTATTACTGGACTTGTGTTGATGATAAAATCAGAATTCACTTTCTGATGCCATCAACTGGGCAAATTTTAACCAGCACCACATGCATTTAAAGCAAAGATGCACTATATGCATAAAATACATAAAGCAACATTTGCTATGTTATGCAAGAAATACAATTCTCAGCAGGGAGGATGGTAAACACTGTTGAAGCACACTCCTGAAATCAGAAGTTCAGTTTTTAACAGAATTATTTTTCCACTTAGGGAGAACACTCTATTCATTAGGGGTTTGTTGGTTTGGGTGTTTTGGGTTTGTTTGTTTTGTTGTTTGTTTTGGGGTTTTTTTGGGTTGGGTTTGGTTTTTTTTTTTTTTTTTAGGGTTTTGGGGCAGGGTATTCTTGGGGGTGGGCTGTTTGTTTTACACATACGTAGGTTTGTACCCAAGAAAATTTAGAGTGTAATTGCCTACAATAGTACAGATTCTGGAGTGTGGAAGAGATAAGAAAGAAGACATCTACTGCCTTGTGCAGCACAATCACACCTTTCCTCTGACAGAGGCCGTGTTGTGGTTCAGGATGTCCTTTACGGGCTGTCCTGCACCATGAATAATGTCCATGGGATGCAGAAACCAAACTGTATCCATTCCTATCTTTCCCCTGAGAGCTAACTCTAGACTGCAGGCTGCCATGCAGATGTCAGTCACCTAATAAAACGTTTTTGCACAGTTACACAGTACATGCAATCACAAAAGTATATTAAAATCTAACTGCCTCTGTAATGCTTCTGATCACCTCTGTTGCAGGAATGGAGCAGGCAGGTAAACAAAGTGTCTTATACTTTGAACCTAGAAGTTCTACTACACTGCCCACCACTAGTTTTGCTTGTCTGCTGGGAAACCAGTGATTACAGTCTTTTCACTGACCATAAAATACAGAAGTAGTGTCTCTGCCCGTGCCCTGCCATACCCTCTCTGCTGGAAGGAGTCAAAAATCTACTTACGGGAAGAATTAAGCATGCCAGAGTGAAATAAAAATGGTTTCCCTGCTGCCTAGAAATATTTGCATGTATCAGCCATTCCCGGTCCTGGAAGCACCGATATAAAGGGATTATTTCTATTCATTACCATCAAAGAGGTTTTGGAAATACTCTTTTGTTGTCTGAAACTGTGCAGCTATTTGCTTATCACAGCCACTAGTTCATCTGGCACAGTGCAAGAACATGATAAAAAAAAAAAGTCTCTAATGTAGAACCAATTAGCAGAAAGCCATGTATGCTTGCTGTATCATTAGGACAAAATTATCTGAACATGGCTAAGTGGCTGCAACACAACACACTACACCACCATTTTTTTGATTCAGTGCAAATGTTTATTGACTAAACAGAGATTACTATAATGCAGTCATAATAAACATTAATGATCACTCACCCACAGAAACTGCTCTCTAAATTAATATACTGTAATACACTCTAACGTGGCAGAATTATGTTGGGCTGAACTGATGCTTAACTAGCGCTTCCATCTCAAGGGATTATGCACTTCCAGTTGCAGACAAGTATATTTTAAAGACTATGTTTATTAATTAAATTAATCTGACAAGTTACTGGACAAAGGGTTGGTGTATTATGATAAAAAAGGAGTTTTAATTGCATAATTATTCACTGGGGATTCCTCTGACTGGAATAAATTAGGGCTTTTAAAATAAATTAATATGCTTCTTATATTTATGCAACACAGGCTAACGTTTCCAGTTCTTGTCAAGAGGCAGCAATACCCAGTCTTACCATCACTCCTCCCACCTCCAAGCTGCACCAAAATGAAATACTACTGTAAAGCACAGGAGGCGAGTTCCAAAAGCCATTTTCTCAAGTGAACATAAAGCCCATGTTTAGTTATAAATCTCAATTAAAATCCCAAGATAACAGAACCTACTGTTCCACTGCTTCTCCCTTTTCACTGGATTGTTTCTTAATCAGTGCACTGAATACCCAGTTAGTTGTTGGTTTGCCTGAAACAATTGTTTCTCCATTAATTCACAAAATTAAAATTAAACAGCTTCCACCTGGCCAGTTTATAAGTTATCATAACTTAGTGCACAAGGCAGGAAATTACATACTGTAAAGCCTGGCAACATTCTACTACAAGTGTTCAATGCATGATGGCCATAAAGCTGCCAAGCAGACGAGTAAATCTTTCAGATGACAATTCAAGTAATTGATCTGTTTTTGTCAAGGGGCTTAGGAGGGACCAGTAGAGTTCAAATGTCTGAATAATCAAACAGCAACAACAAGCCACTTCAAATCCAATTTTGAACCAAACTTCCTTCCATATTCAGCCTGTATTAAATCTCCCCTCTGTTGATATCAGCACATTACATCAGTGGAATTTTAATTTTTAAAGTCACATTCCATGCTAGATTTCTATAGATGCTTGGGAATTAAAACTGAACTAAAGTTTTAAAATAACAACACATTTCAAGAACTTGTAGCATCAGCTGTTTTCTTGACGTTAGAATTGTAAAGACTATGTTAAAATGTTTTGGGTTTTTTTTTTCTTTCTTTTCTCCTCTTCTAACAACAACTAAATCTCCCTAGCAGAAAGAATACTTGTATGGACAAAACTGCAGAACAAAATAATACATTTGTCAACCAAGACTATGCAGCAATGACAGGAAGAACCAGAAAAGAGTAAAAAGACAGATGTTTACATACTAAATTCTAAAGGATGAAAGTCCCCTCCACCACCAACTACTCAACCCTAAAGGTAGACTTAAAAATTTGAATTATGGATAAAAGGTTCCTGTCTCAAGTTCATTACACCCATGTCTTTTAGAGGCAACTGTCTTACCTGGTAAGGCATACAGACAGTGACCTCCAAAGACCAGCTAAAATCTGCATGAGAAGCATCTTGTGTCATGGTTCAATGACATTAAGTGTCACTCAGAAAAGGTGAAGTCAAATGAAAGGAAGAAGTGACACAGCATAAATGAACTCAGCAAATCAAAATTTGTTCAAACAGTTTTGGCAGGTTAACTTTTTTTAATCAGAAATATTTATGCGACATCAACTATCTCCTGTCCTCCTGAAGATGACACAAGCAAAGATGCATGCCTTTTCACTGCCTCAATGTATTCTGACTAAATTGACAGAAATGTGATTGTGCATCACTGCACGACCTGGATCAAGTTTTTATTGAGGACTGATCTGCTTGCATGTATATTTGGTAATATTGATCATGGAACCACTGCCTCATTAGGCTTCCACCCCGAAGACCTCATCACCTGTCAGGGTTTGAGGGGGGTGCCTTTTTAAAAAAACAAAAACAAACAAAAAAAAAACCCCACACAACACAGAGTTAAGACCTCCAAGAGAACCAGAAAGGTCCAGGAGGGGGACCTTGGAAAATTGTAACTTCGTTATTCAACCCCATAATTTTGCTATCTCTTTGTAAATTGGCATCAAGGCCAACTCACTCTCTTTTCTCCTTCCTGTTTGACTCCCCAGAGGGAGTCCCTTACCTGGTAAACCATGGCAGAGCAGGCCTGTTTATGGCTTTCAGAAGCCTGACTAATTTTCTCCTGAGCAATTACGACCTGCTTACACCAGGGAGACAATGAGGGGGGAAAGAAAACGAGTACTGGGGTTTGTGGTTTAGTCTGGTTGGGGGAAGGTTTTTGGTTTTTTTTCATGTATCCTGTATATGTATTAGGTGTTAGGATGTATTAGGATTTATGTATTCTGTATTTTCCTGTGTATTTTTGAGGGCATTTGTCTGTATTCATGTACATTACAGAGCAATTCTCAGGTAAAAGATTGTAGAAAAACAAATTAAGCAATAGCAGTAGCAGGCAGCTGAAATGATGACTTATTATTAAGTGCAGTCTGCTATAGGACCTTATCCATACTTTAAAAAAAGTCAACTTCATAAGAAATTTTACTAATTCATGTAGAACTATTTGCTGTCATTACACCTGGTTTATTACCTTTCTCTCTTTAACTGCACCCCCAAGCAGGCACAAACTGTCATCTTAGGGAAAAAAAAAAAATCAAAAATTTCTAACATCTGCAAAATAATAAATCCTATCTCCCCCTTAAGAAATTTAATGCTGGTAACATATTGCAAGAATGACACACTTTAGGTCATCAATCTTCACAAAACAACTAGAAGACTCTTCAGAGGTACTCAAAACCACTGGTATCCAGTTCTTTTTCAAACTTTCAAACATATACGAGTTAATGGCTACACAAATCTAAAGATACAAGTGCACCAGTTCTACAGACACTTAAACCCATGCTAACATTTAACAAGACCACATTGTTTATTCATTATTCTTCTGTCAGCACATCATAAAAACGGAAAACAAAGAAAATTTTTATTACTTACATGCTGAAATAATCTTTAATGCTGCTACAGTTTATAGTGTTGTTACAGGCTAAAGTACTACTACAACAGAAGTGACATGAAGGTCTGCATTTAAATAAGGCATCGAGGAAAACAATGTTTTTTACTGAACAGAGGAAGGCAGCAGGGTTAAAAAACAACTGATTGGTTTTCAGGCATTCAAGTGACCTGAAAAAGAAGCTTATGCACTCAGCAACTTACTGTGTTATGCACATTCCAACAATATTCCCTTTGATGTGTTTAATAAATATTTAATAAGCAGTATATAAGCATAAGAGCATAGAGTTTGAGGGGAAAAACAAAACAAGAGGACAAGTCAGCTGTGGAAAACAGCAAGGCCATGTAGCAGAGGACAGTAACTTGCAAACTATTCACTAATGTAATGATCAGAAGCACATAAGGTTGTCAGGCAAGGTTCTTCTCCTCTAACTGCCATGAACTGAAGCCTTTAAATATATCTCTAGTTTTTCTTGAATCTTTATAACTTTTCAAAGGATGCAGACACAGCTTATCTCACCAGAACTGCTACCAAGCATACTTGCTCTACCTGTGTGGCTGAGAAGAAAAACATTTCTTTAGACTGGTTGATATACTCGATGTCTTTATCTTAGCTGTTGACCATGATCAAGCCACCTTTACTACCTAGAAAGAGTTCAGGGACAGGATGAAGAAGTTTTCCATTCTCTCAGAGACTCAATTAAAATTACACAGCAGCCATAAGCACACACAAAAACCAAAACCAAAACAAACAAACAAAGAAAAACAAAACCACGCTGACAACAAAAAAAACGTGCTCAGGAGTGCACATTTTTTGGAATGCCATCAATGCAGCAAAACACCTAACAGCATATTCTGCCTCCTTCCAAACATGAATTTTTTTTCCTTTTCTCTGCTTTTGTTTACATATTAAGAACACATCCCTGCAAGTCACACACCATGCCACTTGGACACACAGCCCTCTAAGGCATTTGGAACAGGCATAAAGCAGCAGCCCAATAGAAGTCCAGCTAACATCAACTGTGTGTTCAAGGTTTTCATGAATCAATGCCTCAAAGAAGGGTTAGCTGTTTGATTCATCAAGAAGTGGTTCTGCCATTCTTCACCTAATCAGCTCTAACATGTATTTTCCACGAAGGTACTTTCACAGATATCAGGATTACAATAAAATTTAGTTCTGCTCCCCTCAACTACAGTTGCTAGAGCCAAAATCTTCACCTTGTACCCTACTCTGCACCCATCTGGTAGATACTTGGTGAAAATAAATAAGAGTTCAACGAGAAGCAAACCATTCAGTGTCAGTAACTGAATGGTAGCAGAGCCCTTTATCAACTTCAATTGAACAGTGTCATTAGGGGGTAAAGAACCATTGTTTTTTCACTCAATGATATATGACTTCTAAATGACTCCTCTCTTTGTTAATAGATTTATCCAGGCATCTGTATGCTTTCAGGAGGTTTCTTAAACATTACTGTAATTCTTTTCTCACCATCTGACTTTAAAATCCTAAATTATCCCACAGGCAGATAAGGAGCACTTGGCTCTAGAGCAAATTCATTCACACGTCCTGTCTGCTGGGAAAGAAGTTAGTGAAAGAAATTAAAAAGAAACTGAAAGCTGAATTTATAATAATCCCACTTACAACAGTTGGGCTCTAGCAGGATTATGGCTAGAACAAGAAACTGGTTTAACCCTTGAAAGGCATCTTATAATTAAATTGACATTCCTACCCAAAAAAATGCTACCTACTGGTGGTGCAAAAGAGCAAAGATAACTACAAGAAATGAAAGCTTTCCCCCCATTTTACAATTTATATCTTTTTGCTGGTATTTAGTTGGTACTTTTAATGGTTCCTACCTGGTATTATTCTATACCTGAGATATTTTCACACACTTTTGAGTAAACAAGCAGTTTCTTTGCAAGGGGCTTTTGCAAAAGAGAGCAAAGCATTTTTTAAGCAATAATGAAAAAAAAAATGAGAAAAGTTGAGAAGTTGTCAAAGGAAATAAGAAATACAATATTTGAAGTTAATTACAATTAAATACATAAAGATAATTAGCTTTCCGGTTCGCATCAGTGCCGTTCTGCTTTCTATTTTAACTTAGTAAATCATTACATATTTGTACATCAAACATCACCAGGTTACAGTAAACAATCAAGGAGGCCACCACACCCAAAATTAAACGTAAGACTTGTAAGAGACCTCTAATACCACTTGCATTTGTCTAACACTAACATGCAGTAGTACTACAAGCTCTGCTTGTGACAGCAGAACACCAGCTTCAGCAGCCCAGGAACATCTCCCCCCTCTTCCCCACAGAAGAAAGAACGCTGGGGTGGTAATTATCTCTCTCCATCTCTCCTCCTTTCTCTTTCTCTATTCTCTCTCTTTATTTTCCTTCTTTCTCTGTTTTGTTTGTTTGTAAGAAATAGTCTCATTTTGCTACATAACCTCATTTGTGTCTTAATTTCATTCACAGGAAAGTTCAAAAGAACCACATCTCCTTCTCGACTTCCATATTGTGACAGGACCATGCCAAACTTTGGAATGTCAGCCTCGAGCTTCAAGCAAGTGGCATCTCAGTCTTGAGACAGCTTCCAAAAGCAGAAAGTCCCATGACACTACAGACTTCCATTAGTAACACTTACCAGAAGAGAAAGTAGGATTTAAAGGGAAAAAAGCCCATAGCACTCGACTTTTTTTCATTGTTTCAATTAATTTGAAGATTTAGTATGTGCAAACATATAAAACAAATATTTTTTCCTCCACAGTTTTTCTGACTCATGTGGTAGATTAAAATAACGGATGTAATAATAATAATAAAGATGAATGGGCAAAGTCTGTGAACAAAAACACCTCAGTGTTTCCAGTTTTATGTAGGGCAGGTTATGCTTCTTCCACAACAATTCAATGCCTTCTTAAAAGTAAGAAGGGACTTGGTAGCTTTATGTTCTGAATCTTCTCTAGTTCTTAGCTATGTGATAAAAGATACCATAAAGTATTTCACGATAAAAGATGATACCACAAAGTAATTCTGGAGAAGTATTTCAGTATCCAACACACTGGTTTCTCACTGTGCACATTATTGTGCATTTACAGACCTTATGTTCAGTAGTTTAACAAATGACATGGAGTAGGTTTTCTTTAATGTTCACACAAAGATGGCTGTGCAGCTTTTTAGCTATAGGCAGGAAAATTTTCAGTACACCTGAATGTGTGTGTATACAAAGCAACAGAGGTTTGACTGAGCAACATCAGACAAAACAGGAAGTGTCTAGGTTGTATGGTACCAAAAGAAGATGTGGATGTTTAGATTCTTCACAGAACACCAGGAAAAACATAATAATAATAAAAAAGACCTACTTTCTTGTAAACAACATTGTAACTTTTCCCTGTGCATCCCTTTTCATAGCTAGCCCAAGCTCCCCATGCTAGTCACTGTGGTCTGAAATGACCGTTAAAATCCTCAGAAAGCTACAATGAGGGCATGCAAACACTCGAGAACTCTGTAAGGAGTTTAAAACAAACACAAACAAATTGAAACTGAAGATTTAAGTGTTTATCTGCAGAAATTTGGTATATGTTGCACTTGTTACATGTTCTCTCTACTGCACTGTGCTGTCACTGTATGTCACTATGTCAGAGAACATCATTGTATGTCACAGAACAGCTAGTTCACAGAATGGTTTAGGTTGGAAGGGACCTCCAGAGGTCATCTAGTTCAACTCCCCCCCCCTGCAGTGAGCAGGGACATCTTCCACTAGATCAGGTTGCTCAAAGCCCCATCAAGCTTAACCTTGAGTACCTCCAGGGATGGGGCCTAAACTACCTTCCTCAGCAACCTGTTCTAGCGTTCCATCACCCCTGTGTCAGTGTGAGCTGAAATTCACCCCACACCAACAATAACCAGGCTAGCTCAGTCTGGAAAGCAAATGAGAGCTGTATTTACAAGTAAATCTTCAATCTATGATGAAATGCAATGAATATGTACAAATATACAAAAATCACAACATTTACAAATATACACAATCAACAGAAAAGCACAACCAAGGTCCCTTTGCTTCCCCCCAAAGGGGACTTTCCCAAGGGGCCTCTCTCCCAGGGGCCTCCTCCCCCCAGACTCCCCCTGGCAGAAAGCAGAGTTAGTTAAAAAGCAAAGAGGCTGTTAACTTAGCTTGCCAAGGTCAGTGTGTTATCTTCAGGCAGAAGAGAAGAAGCAGCAGCAGCCAGACAGCCCAGCAAGGAAGCGAACTCCCCACTCCGACTGCCCCAACTTTGTTTTGAGTAGTGGTTCTTAAACATTTCTATCTATCCAATGGAAGTGTTTAGAACAATCATTATTTTGCTTTCTTACACCCAATAGTGACTTATTTACACTCTTTAGCTTTCTCTGCTTGAACTCTGAGAAGAAAAACGAAAGTGACAGTTTCAAACCATCACAACCCCCATGGTAAAGACTTTGTTCCTAATATCCAATCTAAAATTACACTTCTCTAATTTCAAACCGTTGCCCTACAGGCCTTTGTAAACAGTTCCTCTGCAGCCTTCTTGTAGGCCCCTCTTAGGTCTCCCCAGAGCGTTCTCTTCTCCAAGCTGGACAACACTAGCTCCCTCAGCCTGTAGTGAATGCTCTTCTGGAAGTTTTGATGTTCAGCTTTATCACCACAATCCCACAGCATCACACCACAGACAGCATACTCCCTGACAGCTGTGTGAGCCATATAGAAAATGAAGCCTGAAGTCTTCAGTAGCCTCAATTTCAAAGTTAGAAAAACCTAGCAAATTGCAAGCACTGCACAGCACACAATGTCAGCTATAGTCTTTGCTAAGAATTTACAGTTAAAAGAAACATTCCTAGAATATATTAATAAAGAAGTATAAAAGCTGCCTTCAGAATGAACAAATCAAAAGCCCTTAAGTCAGACATCACTGAAGGGCAATGAAGTTACACTGCTGGGGATTTTTCTTTACTATGGCTAGGACTGGATCAGAGCCTAGCTGACGTCATCCAAAACTTCCAAGTCTGAGACCCTATTTTTAGTTTTTCAGAACTTTATTTGTGGGATGAAATTTTTCAACCTTAAAAAAACCACATAAGATAGGAGCTCAGGAAGGATTGCTGAGAAAGTCAAGTGAAAGAAATGGGATTTGAACAAGATAAGAGAGAAAAGACGTGATGAGAGAAGTTGAATGAGTTCCAACTGGGGATAATAAGCAGAAAATCTGTGCTCACTAATGTAGCTTGAAATAAACCCCAAGATTGCTCTCTCACCTTTTTGTTTGTTTGTTTTGTTCTATCAGTGTATCAGTTGTTACATCCTCTCTCATTGATTGGCCTCAGAAAGAACAACCTGCAATTGCTATCAGCTAATCTATCACATCAAGACTCAGAAGTCCATACAGCTAATCCTGAGATTCTGTCTTGATGATGACAATCTGTACTGGTATCTGTTGTTCCTACAACACAATTAATCATATTTTTAAAAATTAAAGTTTATATATAGACACAAAGCCACAGAGTTTGTATACAAGAGTATCAGTGTGCTTCCTAAACCTATTTAGCAAACCTTCAGTAATGCCAGAGATAAGTTTGTTTCAACAATGGGATTTTAGGCCCCTACACATACATGCAAAGTCTTATTTTTTATTACAGGCTAAGAACAATATTTTTTCTTTCCATGTAAATTTTTCTTCAGCTTCTGCACAGGAGAATATGCTCTGAAGAGCCACTTTCTCTCTACTGAAAACATTATTGTCTTTCCCTCTTGTTAAGTGATGTAGGGGATGTAGTCAATAAAGACAGGGCTTGCATACAGGGAAGACAAGAAGGAATGGTCTCACAGCTGACATGCATGGTCTGGAATACATTTCTGGCTCTGCCAATGATTTCAAATGAGACACATTACAAGACATTAAACAAAATTATTCTGTTAGAGTTGAAGACTACCTACAAGTTTGCCAAGAGATAACATTTAAGTAAGATGAACAGAGCAGTTCCCTGAGGAGGGCTGATCCTACATTGCTCCCCCTGACTGACAGACCTGTTTTCACCATTCAGGGATCATGACAGAAATATAACCCTTACTTCTGGAATAATTTAAAATCATGGGAAAAATAGCTAAAATTAATACCTATATTTGGTTTTCCCTAAAACCTGAGACAGAGAGACAGACAAGACAGAGAGAGATGAGTTGCTCTTCAAAGAGCTAAGAATAGGGAGACTAGTCTGACATAAGTAATTGGCTTGAAAATAAAAGAAAACTGAGTACGACCATGAGTCTACACAAAACCCCAAGTAACAGCTGGAGTTCAGTGCTGAGTGTTTGACATTGGACACACAGTCCTTGATTCTCAGAGGTAACTGCAGCCCTGCTCTATTTAGTGTCACCTTAACCTAACAAGACTACACTCAATCCCCTCAGCCAGATCATTAATAAAAATATTAAACAAGCCTGGCCCCAGAACTGAGCCACGATGAACTGAGGAATTTCTTACAAATGCATGGCTTGTCCCATTGCATTCTGTGTTTGTATGATTAGAGGATTGTTATTTCTTACGTGTTTGTCAGCTCATGCTACTTATTCCCTATCTGCAGTCACTACCTGCATATGCCGTGAAAATTATTGTCTTCACAGATCAAAGATTACGCCTCCAAAAGACAGAGTGAGCAGGAGGAAGAGAAAAGCTCTCAAAGAGTATGGATTGCATCAATATCATATAAAGTGAATTTGGTAATAAGGAATGAAAGAATTGGTAAGTATGGAAAAAGACCTCAAGTACAGGCAGAAAAGAGATAATGTCTTCTTTATTTTTTCTTCCCTCAAATGTCTTTTAAACTAAATAAGTCACTTATTATATTTAGTTCTCTCTTTAAAATGCCTTGTATTTTATAACAAAAGTGCTTATTTTATTTAGGGTCAGGGAAAATTTCATGGTGCAACCAAACCACTCTTTAGTATACTGACAATGCTAACTACCAGTCTCTCACCTTAATGCAAAGAAAGCTTTTTTGACAACTGTCTCCTTGAAAAGACACCAAGATGTCAGTTTTTAAGCTGTCAGGCTGGAACAGTATAACATATAATAGAATTTGTGTCTTGTTATAGTAATATCCAGCAGTGTTGCTAAAATAAAAACAATATTTTGGCAATATTATTAAAATTACTCTGCGTTTGCATGCTTCGATACTGCCAACTAAAGTTTTCCCTTCATCAGTACTTCTATCCACATATTCTAAAGGGGTTTTTTTAGAGAAAAATATCCATTAAAACCAGTATGATTTTGTATTTTCCACTTTTTTCCTCTGCGTTTATTTTATTGTTTAAATTTTGATACTGTCCACATAACCTGCTTTTATAAGGAAAATTTATGGGTTTTTAAAATATATAAATCCTAACCAGAACTCTTCATTCCTGGACATGAAATAGCTGCTGCTTTTATGCAGTTCAGCTGAGTCAATGAAGTGGGGAATATGCAGGGAAGCTGCCAGATACATATGCAATTTATTTTTTCTCCAAATGCAAAAGAGAGTCAGCCTCTGTGACTCCAACCTCCCATAACTTACAAGCAGGTTGTATGTGGTTCCCACAGTCAGCCTGTGTCATCTTATTTGTCTGGCAGCAGTTCATGCTGGTATGGAGGCTGGAGATCCGAAACACACCACCTGGTGATGTGGTGAGCAGCAAGAACTACTACAACTAATGCTGGGGGGGGGGGGGGTCACTCCCAGGCCACACTGGCTGCTGGACCCATTCTGAACAGCTGGATACCCTATTTCCACCTCTCAGAGATGCATTTTCCACCTCTAGCCACAGCAAGATCTTGGACTGTGATTTATATTGTCTGCAGGCTGTCAGTCCTTATTGTAAAGTTATAATGATGGGTTCAGTATCATCAAAAAAAAAACCCCAACCAAACCATTTATAATTGTAATTAAAAAGCTACAATTAAATTAAAAGCAATTAAATAAAAAGCTACAATTAAATTAAAAAGCTACAATTAAAAAGGTACAATTCAATGTTAAATATAATGGGAGTTCAGTTTCAATATCACAATGCCTTTTAAGCAATGACTGTTCTGTGGTAGTTTCAAAATTAAACTAACCCAGTCAGCACAGGATGAATACAGCTATCCTAAGCACAGATCTGTGGTGGGTTGAAATTACCCCCCAACTAATTTGAGAGAATTACCCCCAAAAATAAATTTGCCAGACCAGCTCATGAAGCTGTATTTACAAGCACACTCAAATCTAGAAATAGGAAATGCAATGAGTATGTACCAAATATACAATATTTACATGTATTTACAATCTACAAACAACACAAGAACCCCTCTGGACAAAACCAGGGGGTTACCAACAGATTCCCCCTCTCCTTTCCCTTCCGCCCATACAAGGGACAAGAGAAAAGAGAAAAGCAGAGAGTAGCTTGTTAGCACTTAGCCACAACAAAGAAATGCAGCCAAGGCCAGCAAGCCAGCAGAAGCAATCAGTTAGTATCTCCTAGAATTAAGAGTTGAGAAACAGTTATTTTATACAACTAACTTTATGTTATCAGACCAATGAGATTATTTAGACCTTATAATTATTTTTCTTCTGTCTTCAGTGGTAATTTATTTACATTATACCACTTTCTACTCAATCTATGTAAAATGTCCTAGGCATCAGCCTAAAACTGCCACAAGACCCTTTACACCAACGACTGCTGACTCTGAATAAGTTATCTTAAGAAAAATAAAAAACTGGTAAAATTTAAAACCAATGCCCACACAAGCATGTGGAATACCCACTTAGCACAGTCACACCTTAGCTTCGTGGCTCTGTCAAGTTCCATTGAAGAGTTCATAGGGGAGTACAAAAACCACTGCTTAGACATTTCCCCAGCAGTACTATCATTAAACATTTATTCAGTTCAGAAGGACTTTTAAAATACAGTTCTCATGTCCCCATGTTTATTTACTTCTTTAATTCCTGCTCTAACAATGAAAAACGACACAGGGAACTCAGTTTCATTTCACTTATTAAAGTTAGTTCCATCTACTATTACTGCGTGTATTTGTCTGAAGACACTGCAATAAATTACTTGAGTAAAAGCAACTTTAAAAAAAAATATTTCTTTGGTTACAGAAGCATTACTGCCTGACTTAGACTTAGATCTACTCTGAAGCCTCTCAAACTGCTAGATTTGAGGCTAAAATGGCATGCTCTGTTAGGCATTATGCCAGAGGTCTATAACACATCAGTGGCAAAAATCACACTTACATGCCAAAACACTTTCCAAAAGCAGGGATCATTCCTCCTTGAAAGAGGCTTTAGAGTGGGAAGTCAGGTTCCCAGATTAAATGGCCCTGACTATTGCTCCATAAGGAGGTTTATTCCTGCATCCAGCCACCCAGGTTGGACTTGCAAAAGTAAAAGACATGATGAAAAGAAGTTGAGCAATCATTCAGCTCACAGACTAAGAGGCCAATAGCTCATTTGTGTTAAGAAAAAACTAAACCAAGCAAACAAAAACCCCAAACAAAAAACCCCAAACAAACAAAAAAACCCAGCCAAAACCTCAGCAAGGTTTTCAGTGCAACATACAGTATGAAGGACAGGAAACTCCTAGTGGTGCACTCAGTTTTCCTTATGGGAAAGGCATCCTTATGGGAAGGGAAAAGGCATCTAACTGGGAATGAGCCTTTCCTTAGATGACAGGCAAGCTGTTTACCTTACTACAAGCATGGAAAGAGAGACTTGGCCTCGTTTGTCTGCCTTAAAAGATTTCAGCCTTTTGGTGGACTTAGATTCATTAGAATTGCTGGGGTTGGAAGTGACCTTAAGGATCATCTAGTTCCAACCCCCCTGCCATGGGGAGGGACACCTCACACTACAGCAGGTTGCTCACAGCCACATCCAGGCTGGCCTTAAAAACCTCCAGGGACAGGGCTTCCACCACCTCCCTGGGCAACCTGTTCCAGCGTCTCACCACCCTCATGGTGAAGAGCTTCTGCCAAGACGGGTTAAAGAGCAGCTGTATGGGAAAAAAATTTAGAAATCCTAATGGAAGCAAACAAGAAGTACTGGTTGCAGTCTCCTCCCAGTCTACCACAGCTCCCCCACCCTCAAGGAGTTAAATCTACCTTAACTACACCTTGTGCCACCTTCTGCCAGGAAAACTTACTACAAAATAACAAGGTCATCTCTCAGGCATCTGGAAAAGGTCAGAATGAAGGTTTCACATGCAAACATGAATTCAGCCCCTTGTGCACATGCACAGCAAGACAGATTTAAATTACATACCAAATATATGCTGTGACACATACAGAAACAGCACTGAGAAGTGAACTACATGTATCTATTATAAAAGTGGCCAAGAATTCATTTCTAAAGGACTGGTAACAAAGAGGGGGAAAGAAAACTCTAAAAGCACAACATAGATTTTCATACATGTTATTCATATATACCTAAAAATATTCTGTAAGAGGTATCTTATGGTTTATAGTTACAGTTTTGAATCTCAGCATGCACACCCTGTATCACACCCAGAAAACCACATAATCCTTACTGAAATCTTCATCTCATTTTCTCTGTCTCTTGTGAGGGTTTGTATCCATACAAGCAGCAATTCGGCAACAGGAGTCACGCAGAAACTTTTTGTCCAGCTTTGAATCAGTGGGGATGGCTATGAGTGCCAAATTCACCTACCTACCATCAAAACCAGCCAACTTTTTCAAATATTCTCAATGTTCAGGAATCCTATATATCCTATCCTAGTTATAGCCTTGTGCAAATAATCACAACACTCAGCTCTCGGACTGAGAGATAAGCACCTCATGTAACAGCCTCATATAATAACTGTTACAGTACAAACCTGTCTCGTTACGACGTTTGAACCATATTATTGTGGGAAACCGCAAAAATGGAACCGTCCTGTACAAAGGACACACCGAAAGCCTGCCCGACAACGGCTTGCCCGTACCCGGTGGAGAAAAATAAGGGAGATGAGTGGGGGTGAGCGTGAGTTGGAAATCCCAGACCACCCAGTGGATTGCTCCGCCCTTACATACGGCACTTTGATCTAAAGGGCTGCACAACATTGTTATAACGAAAAGCACAAAGAGGTTTGGCACCCACCTCTATGTATCTATACACACCTCCGAAGCGCGCTTTGGAAGAGCCCCCGGGCGTCCCGCCAGACGCGACGCAAGGGGCCCGGAATCCCGCCGCCCCCAAAACCTACCCCGGATGTCAGTTTCTCCCCCACGGGAAGCCTCAGCCCTCGCCGGGAGGACACCGTCACCGCCCCGGGCAAACTGCTGCGGGCCCCGAGACTGAGAACCCCGGGCAAGCCACAAGGGCCAGCGAAGCCTGGACCCCTCCATACTCCCTGGGGCGGGCAGCCAGGCCGGCCTCACGTACCTGACGGCAGCAGGGGGGCTCGCGGGCACCACAGGTGCTCCTCGCGGCCAAGGCAAGGCGGGCGAGCCGCGGCAGCGCCGCCCCCGGGCCGGCCTCACCTGAGAGTGGCCGGAGGAGGGGCGAGGCCGCAGGCCGGGGCACCGCTGACCCTTGAGAGGCGGCGGTGCAGGGCGGCGGATGTTGGGCAGTTTTGGTGGCCGTCCTCGCCTCAGGCCCGGGGCAGTGCCGAACCGAGCACCACTGACTGAAACGGAGGCGGTGGTCGAGGCGCTTAGGGGAAACGAAACAGCGCTCTCGTCGTCGGAGCCAGGCTGGTCGGGAAGGGCAGTGCGTTGGAGACTCGGGCCGCACCACCTCTATCGTTACACTTAGGTGCAGGAACAGGGATGCGGCTTTTAGAGCAAATGCCGCCGGGTGTCGGAGACTGGAGGGCCCCGGCCTTTCGGTTTCGTTTCCTGATGAAGTCGAGAGGCGGCTCGGAGATGAGGGGGGTCTGCCCGGACACATGGCCCCCTGCTCATTCCGCAAGCCTGGTGGGCGACCGAAGTGGGGAAGCAAGAGCAAAATGTGGAACTTAATATATTTTTATTGCATCTATTGTTTAGGAGAAAAAAAATAAATTAGTTTTCGAGCCTTGCCATATGACTACAGTGGGGAGGAATGAACCTATTGACAAAGCTCCGGGGAGGGGAACCCACAAAAGGAGGGGACTTATCCTTTGTAATTTACTTGTAATTTATTAAAGTGATGCAGAGAAAGTTGGATGTGGGCCCTCACTGTAAGGCATGTGCCTGCTGGTAGGATCTATGCTGCAAAGTTTGGTGCTGTTGCTCTCGCTCTGCCCAGCGAGTGAACTGGCAGTGTCTGCCCAGTGTCATTTTCCAGTCTGTATGACCAACATTTATCTTTTCCCCATTCCCTTTTTAACAAATGTGTGACACCAGGTCTGTGGAAGTGTCCCCATGCTGTTAGGAGAAGCCCAAAGTACCAACTTTATCCTGACAAAAGACTCCCAAGTTGATCTTTCATCCGCCAATTTCATGCTAGGAAATTGTCATTGCCAGTAAAAGAGTGGGAAGTAAGCTGAGATAAATCAATAAGTAAGTAAGTAAAAAACAACAAAACCACAAACAAATCCAAAAACCTCACTGAGTCACAAATTGCTGGATGCTTTCACTGTTCTGGGAAAATCCTGCCAGGCTCACATTCTTCTGGTGACTGCTGTCAGAAATACAGGCAATGGGGCATGTTGTCTGACCTACTACCACTGCCCTTACAACTTTGGCTGCATGGTATGCTCTTTGTGCTGCCTTTTCCAAACTGAAATGGGCTTATTGTGGACTCATTATTGCTTGTAAGGGATTAATTCATGCAATATCTTTTCTTCTGTCCATCCAAAGAAGCCTCCTGCTCACCCCACTTTTGTAGAATTAATAGGAATTTCTGCTAAGTGCAAATCTTTATATATCCTGTTATTAAATTGCATGTCATTCCTCTTTCTCCTGTCTGCAGACTCATGCAATTCCTTCCACAGGGTATTTCAATCCTTTTCTATGGTAACAGCAGGTCTTTGGTTTATGTCAGCAGCAAATTTCATTAGCACGCTCATGTTTTTTGTGCCAAGGTCGCTAATAAAATTCAAACTAATATTAGTTATGAGATCAGTCCCTGTGGAACTGCATTAGTAACCTCCTTCCATCTGGAGTTTCCCTTTCAGTTCAGGCTATTGTCCTTACTTTTAATTTCTTACATTCATCTGCATCTCTCTATCTTAATTAATATTTTCTCGCATGACATCCTCTCAAATGTTTTATTGATGTCCAGATAGATTTGATCTACTATATTTTCATTGTCTGAGCAAATGATTTATCAGACAAAGATACTGGTTTAGTCTGGTATGTTCCATCCTTGGTAAAGTCCTGCTGCATTTTAACTAGCTTTTCATACACCTCTACATCTTTAATTAGTTTTTCCTTTAGCATTTGTTCTAAAGCCTTATGTATTAATGAGGTCAGATAAAAGAGGCTGTAGCTGCTTGGATCAGTCTGGTTTTTCACCAAGTACAATTCTCATGCAAAAAGTCTCTATAGATTTTTCAGTGTCTTTCCTGGGCTGCTCTGACCACGACATCTGACCTGAAATGAAGGCACAGCATGTCAGTGATTGATTTTAGACTAACCTCTCAGGCCCCCAAAGCCAAATATTGTGGGGTTTTTACTTCAAAGCCCACCTCACAAGTTTCTTCTGCAAAACTACATGGTCAGTGCCTAGGTTCCAGATTTACTTACAGTTGTGGTCTTAATATTTTATCTACACAGCCTGAATGCTCTGACGTTGCTTTGCTTATACCTATTTTGTGATTCACATGCTTTTCTTTATGCTTCTGCTTTCCTCTTTATGAACATGTCCAGTCAATGGATTTAGAATAAATCTTATTCTTTTAAAACAAAATAATTTTGCTCATCTCCAGTTGCAGCCAACTACCACCTCACAACGCGATGCTCAAGTGAAGCTGATGGATTAATAAAGTGTTGTGTTTGACCTACAGAACCCAGAGAGAGCTTTTTCTCTAGCGTTAGTTTGGTCGTAAAAGAGCCCTTTTCCCATGGACTTTGCTAGTTTCTTAATTAGCTCCCAACTGATAGGAGATTGCAGACTGCTTTCTTCCAGATGGAGAAGACCATGGTGAGGTCCTTGCTGAGAGACCTCAGCAGTTCAGCATGAACCTCTTGCCTATTGTACCTCAGCACTTCTATGTCCTTTTGTGTGTCTGAATAAGGTTGTTTGGAGGTAGCTTTGCATGGACCCCATCCTATGGCACTGAGCTCCATTTGTAAAAGGAGATTATTTAGAAATGTGAAAGAGGGGAGCTTCCAGTCACTTAGGTCTTCTAAGCAGCAGCATTCAAATCAGAACAGCAATGACTGCAAGATTGTCACTGGAAGACTTTGTTGCTAACTCAGCTGTTCAGCATCTTCTGTTGGTAGAATGCCTGTGCAAGGTGTATACCACTTGTCTTATTTTTACTGATGATAAATATTAGCTTTAGCTAACTATAGACTATAGAATATGGTCACAGAAAGCAAGTTTTACTGTTAAAATAGTGGAATAACAGCAAGCTGCTGTTTTCTGTCGAGGCATGATAGGTGTGCATGGTGGGCTTCTGTGATAAGACTCAACACAGAGGCTACTGACCTTATGCAAACTGGAGGAAAGATCAACAGAAACAGCAAAGTTATGGTTTTGAGTAAGACTGTGGCATCTCACCAGGCAAAGCTTAATAAGTCATGCAACCTCTTCTTTGTTCAAAAGGATCACAGGATGTTAGGGGTTGGAAGGGATCTCTGAAGATCATTGAGTCCAACCCTGCTGCCAGAGCAGAACCATGGAATCTAGCACAGGTCACACAGAAACACATCCAGATGGGTCTTGAAAGTCTCCAGAGAAGGAGACTCCACAACCTCTCTGGGGAGCCTGTTCCACTGCTCTGTGACCCTCACAATAAAGAAGTTCCTCTTCATGTTGAGGTGGAACCTCCTGTGCTGTACTTTGTCCTATCACAGGGTGCAATGGAGAAGAGCCTGTCCCCTCTCTCTTGAACCCCAGCCCTCAGATATTTATAAACATTTATTAAATCCCCTCTCAGTCTTCTCCAGACTAAGCAGTCCCAGGTCTTTCAGCCTCTCCTCATAGGGCAGTGCTCCAGTCCCTTCATCATCCTGGTAGCTCTCTGTTGGACTCTCTCCAGCAGATCCCTGTCCCTCTTGAACTGGGAAGCCCAAAACTGGACGCAATACTCCAGGTGAGGTCTCACCAGGGCAGAGTAGAGGGGAAGAGGGTACCTAATTTGGTTTTTCCGGGTTTAGGTATTCTAGCCTTTCATTTCATATGAACCAGAGCCAAATGTATGCTATTTGCCACCTCTGAATCTGTAATTTAGATACAGGATCACTTAAGGAGTGCAATTAACTCTTGTTAAAATTTGCTTTGCAGAAAGTTAGGAAATGAGAGCCCTCTAATGCAAAAATTACTTTCTGGGGCACTGTGTCTTTTTATGTGTGTTGTATAACGTATAGCATGCTGAATGCAACATAAATGCAAAGATTCAGTGGAACCTCCAGTATTCCTTCAATGTGTCTCTGGTACAATACTACTATATGTATAATAAAACAAAAGCCATTAATTTAAAAGGCTAGAAGAAATTCCTGTAACACCATTTAGAGTAAAAGATGATATATGTCACTAAAAAAAAAATAATAATTGCTTGGTTTCTGGTTTTCTTTCTATAATACTTCTCCCATTCATATAACTTGTTAGAGCCTTTCACTGTGGCAAAACAGAATTGAACACTGAAGGAAGGCTATGAATCAAAAGCAAGATTGAAGGGATTGAGAGACATTTGAATTTTGTCTTCCCTCTGTTTATGAACTCACAGCTGGATTTCCTCAAACAGGAAATTCCATGGTAATTGTCATTAGTGAGCTATGGTAATCGCAGTCCTCTGAATCCACAGGCTCTTTTCAAAGTTCTTTTAAAGGAAATAACTGCTAGTATGGTCCAAATTCTCATTTGCTGGGTTAGTGTCACTGAATTTAGCAGCAAAACAATT
Organism: Indicator indicator; assembly: GCF_027791375.1. Classification (NCBI taxonomy): domain Eukaryota; kingdom Metazoa; phylum Chordata; class Aves; order Piciformes; family Indicatoridae; genus Indicator; species Indicator indicator. The sequence goes on along the minus strand of NC_072012.1, from coordinate 8,835,404 downwards.
TACTCTGGCAAATCATCCATAGTCTCATTTCAAAACAAGTTTATTTCAAGGCAATGAGTAACTGCAAGAGTAGTGTGGTGTGACCTGCAAGCACTACTGAAGCACTGCTGTACGAATACATTTGTTGCCTTGGTACATAATGTAAACAAGAAACAAAATGAGCTTGGCTGGTAATTCCTGGGGGGCAGAGATAAGTAAGGATCAATGGAGAGAGATTGCAGATACAGATTTTTCTGAAAAATACCTTGCACAACCACAGGCTTCAGAAAGAAACATACTGGCCCCCAGCAGTGGCTCACACAGCCGGGGCCCTGCCTCTCAGTCCATACCAGATATGTCCAAAAAGTCACAGTTTTGACAAGGAATGCATTCCAAAACCTGTCCCTCATGAAGATTTTAATGGAATCCATAAAAGATCTGGTCTTCAACCAAAGTGCAAAATTTAAGTCCCTTTATAAAGTTTTTAGTAACTGATGAACCATTTCAAAATCAATTTCATCATTTTCATCAGCCCTTGGTCAGAAACCTGTTCATGAGTTTCTTTCTATCTTGTTTTCAGCACCTACCTGAATTACACATAAAGTGATGACTTAAACTTTGCTTTCTGATGTGAGTTCAATAATCAGAATTTGTGCCCAAGTTATGGATCAAGAAGAACAAGTTTATTTCAGGGCATGAACCGTTTCAATCTGAATTTCTGCCAGAGCTTTGCATGAGTTCACATCAAGAGCTCCCTCTCACCAAGAACAGCTCAGAAGTGCAACTGTGAGTACAATTTCTATACAGAAGAACGTTATTATCATCAGAACAGAATTAAGAAGAGAGTTCTTCCCAAGCCAGTTTCCAGTGCAAATAAAACATTGAACTGTAACATCGGCACATATGGCAGTAGACTTTTATTAATTGGTTAACAGCTCCAATAACATAGATGCCTACACATCAAAGTCATGTAAACAGAGCTCAGTCACCATATGGAACTAGACCAAGATGATAATGGGCAACAAAGCAAGATGATCCTATTCATGTTCCATATGGCTTCTACTGACTTCTATCTGTTATGCTGAAAGTTCTCTGTACCCTATTAAAGTAGGAGTAATATGTTTTGCTTTTTGAAAGAGATGTATGAAATTAGCAATCCGAGTATACTATCAATGACCTCAAAGTACAGGAAGTATATGATGAAAACTTAAATGGGATGTTTTTCTTGTGATTTTTTTTCTATATTGCTGTCATGCCTGCTTGAACCCTACTTAATTTTTTCCTATTTGATGAAGACAGTTAAGCTAAGTCTTTTGCACCCCTATTACAGTATTGAACCTTAAGAGAGATACACGAAGACTGCTAACAGCAAATACAAGCAAAAATATCTATTTAGAAGGTTCTTTATCTGCACTATTCCAAGTGTGTAGTACGACATAGATTATTTTCCTCTCTAACAAGACAAATAGACATAGGTTCTTATTCTGCCATGAAAGGGCTAGGCAGACATAGATAATGTGAAGAATTCACTTGGGAAAAACAATTCTCTATTCCAAAAAGCCTGATGTTTTTCCTGCTTTCAGCCTGAACATTGATATTGTTTGAATTTTTCAGATGGATGTGCTAAGTACACCTTTTGAAAATTAGATCTAGAGGATGGCCCTTGCAAGAATGAATTGCCAATGTAATGGAAGTGCTTTTCCAGGTTCAACAGTAGGGGGAAGAGATGAGGATAAAGAAGAGCCTTCCATCCAGTGGAAGCTAATTTTTTTTTAGCAGCTGATTCAGAGCTATGCAATTTTAACAGGAAGTTTAGTCTTGTAACCACTGCTCACAGAGCCTTGGGCTCTGTATATCAGAACACATAGCTACAGATTGGGATGCTCCACTGATACATGGCAGAGCCACAAATCACTTCCTCACCTTCCCTCGAGCTCTTATTAAGCAGTCAACATCCAAGCCTAAATTATTTTAGAAATGAGGTGTAGGGAGTGTGGCATGGCCTTTGTTTTTCTTCCTAAAATAGAAAAGTGATTTGAACTGCAGTACCTGTTTGAACCTGGAACTTTCCTTTGGAAATTTAGAAGAGCCTAAATGCTGTTGAACCACATCTTCCTACACTCCTGGACATGTGTCTTGTGATTGATTTAAATGCTACTGCCCACACTTCCTGTCATTTTGACTGGAGCATTACTGACCTTGTAGCTGGATTAAAGCAGAGTTTAATGTCTGGTGTCCAAAGTATGGGAAAGAGTAGGTGAAAGTGGGGCAGTTGCTCTTTGGAATCCACTGACTATCAAGTAAATGGTTTTCCATCCTCCTATCACTGAAAAATCAAGAGAGACAATGACACTTCTGGCAGCTTCAGTGGAGAACAGAGGAGACCACTACCACAGTTGGTAACATTTCCCCATACATAACCTGCTTGAATAGTTAACATTAGTTCCCCACACATAATGATTTTTGGCTTGGGTCTAGTGTCTCTCCTATGGTCAAGACAAAATAAGGTTAGTACTGCTTCTTTCCTTGGTGATCTTGCAAACCTGAAGTGTGTATCTTTTTCCTCTCTCTCCCATCTGAGGACCTGCATGCTTCATTTCCCTAAACATGCTAAGGTTTGAAGTCTCCCATTTGCCCGTTTTTTCCCTCTTGAGCAAAGGCAGCTGGTGAACTATAGGGAAATTGCAAACTTTTATGCAAGAAAAGGCTTCATACACAGAAGCATGAAGTCATTATTCAAATGAAAAGCTGCTTTTAGCCATTAACATATTTTCATCAAAAACAATAAAAAAGGGCAAGATGCTGATATGAAGGGAGATATGCACATTGTTATTTATATGGTAATTGAATGGTCAGGGAGTTGGCCTGTTATTTTCCTAAGACATGGTATGTGTCAATTAAAACTATGTTGTGCTACTCTTCTAATGGGACCTGGCACCATTAAGAAATCTTTTCTTCTTCCAAAGATGTGATGGGGAAAGAGGCGCTGAAAGTCAACCAATTTATGCAGCCTACTTTGTAACATGATTGCTGGCTTTTGCCTTTCTACAGACAAAGCAAAATTAATAATTATCCTCTGTAACAAGTGACAAGAGAATTATTTCTGTCTATCAAACCCATCCTAAAGAGGAGTAAGAATATTGCTTCCCTTCCCATAAATTTGCATTATTTAGAACGTTCTTAGTAAAATCTGGTGCATTACAATTCAATGGCACATGTTCTTTGTCAATCAGGCTTCTTTCAAGAGTGAAAATATTTTTAGAAGCCAGTGTACAACTGCAGTTCTCTTTTGTCCAAGCAGCACATGCTGCAAATCATGGTGTAAAAAACTCCCATCTTCATTTATATGGGAGGAGTTCCAGTGATCCTGGTGGTGCTCTGGTTGGGCTGAGCTGGGTCCAAGAAGTCCAGCAAGATCCTCTACAAACACATCATTGACAGAGATAATTGTTTGTGCTGAAGAAGCACCTGAGAAGACATCTCTTACTGTTGTATATGTATTGCTTTAATACCCTGGGTTCTATCACTCAGGCTGGAGCTGCTGCTTAATGTTCAAGCCAAGGGAGCCATTCATCACCATTTTATGCCTGTCTCTCAATTTATGCAAATTCCCCATGGCCTCACCAAAAAGAAACCAAAAAGATAAATCACTATCCAGTGGTGTGGGATTATTAACCTTTTCTTTTTCTAATGTGCTTACATACATGCCACTATTTTTTCTACCTTTGCAGCCTCAAATAGGGACAAGCTGACATGCAGAAAGGCACACCTAAGCACTGTCAGGAACTACAGAGGTTAAAACTATCATTTAGAAAGGGGTTTGAAGGAGATGTTGTAGAAGAAAACGTGAATTGCTTGTCACAAATTTCTAAAAGGTGAATTGCCTACATCTCAAGTAGCATGTTTAGATAACAAAGATCAGACAAAGGGACAAAGCTCAGACTCACAGACTGTCCAACACCCTTCTGCTCTGCATGAGTTTGTAGCATTTCATGAGGAGACATGTCTGTAACCCATCAGTGAACTGAAAAAGGACCAAGATAAAGCTATACTGGACAATGTGGTTTTGTAGGATGAGGAGGTGCAGCAAAGGAAATCTTCCAGTACATTAGCAGGTTGATGTAAAGGGTCCAGAGTGGTTAGACAACTCTGATCATAGCTGAATACATGGTGAATGGAGTTAGGACTTCACATGTGGGTGAGGTAAGCAGCCAGTTAACAAGTGTGTTAGAAGTAGAAGTAGAAGATGGGCGTACTATAGCTACTGGTCATAGTGATTATGGGCTGAAAATCATTTTATCTAACCCAAATTTATACAGGGAGGAAGGGGCTTCTGGACCAGAAAAAAAATATTGCAGCTGCTGTGAGAGCTCAGTCTTCTATTGTCTCAAACAATGTGTGGCAGGGCCTGGATGGTGGCCATTAATAATGACTCTCCTGACCTTATGATGTCTCAAATAAGGTGTGGCATACCTGGTCTGGTGATGGTCTTGGTGGCCCTTTAATAGCTCTTGAGGAGACAGTTTAAACATGAAAAGAAATAATTTCCATGGAGGAGGAAATTCTCTCTTTCCATTGCAACAGGACTGCAGAATGACCTGTGACAGACATTGCACTGCAGGAGCCTTGTGCACACCTCTCTGTCCCATCCTATACCCCCACCCAAACCAAAAGGGTATAGAGGGACCACAACTTCTGGGGTCTACATGTTGCATCTACCACAGAAGACCTTGCTGGATGTACATCCACCACTAAAGAACTTGGGCTATGCCCATGAGAGGTTGTGGCAACGAAAGGTGGTGATAGCTTTCTTTACCTCTTATTTCTTAACTCATTTTTTTTCCTCTCTCTCTTTTCCTTTCCATTTTCTCTCTCCTCTGGTCCAAACAAGCATCCTTAAGGTACAAGCGACCAAGACTAAATAAACCTAAGCGACCAAGATTAAATAAACCTAACTCAACAGCCATTTGGTGTCAGTTCACCTTAATTTACTCAGAGGGAATTTTTGAATCTTAGCATGACCCCTCAGCTGCCCAGGGGTGGCTTGTGAAGCTGGGTCGTGAGAGCTGCAAAGCCTGGCAGAGCAGTATGGGGAATTACACTTTATTCATAGAACGGTTTAAGACATGACAGGGAGTCAGAGAAGACAAAATGATGCCATAAAATAACTGAACATCAGAAACAGGGAGTTCAAGGGTTTTTTTTTACAGGAACTTTTGCATTTTTCATGCATATTTTCACTCTAAGCCCTTGTGTGCACTGCTAGAAATCTGCCAAGACAGAAAATGAAACCAACCTCATTTTCCCACCTTCCCCCATCCCATGCCAAAGATTTTTTTTTTGGTCCCTTCTAGTTTTATCCTACACTTTCCTAATGACTTCCTTTTCTAATTCATCATGTATGCTGTTCTGCCTGCCTCTTGTTCATTTATATGACTTGTTGCACTCCACACCTTCCAGGATATGGAGGTTGCCAGAGTGACAATGCATATTTCAAAGGTGACAAAAGAAGTAATTCATTTAAATAAGACACCAAAATTTGTGCTGAATGTTCCCAAACATATCAGTGCTTGGCAGATAATCATTCTCCTTGACATTCTCTGTGTAAGGATGATTATTCTGAAGATTATTCAGAATAGGCTGCAAATGCAAACTGAGTTGTGTTTGAAAACCAGCAAAGTCGAGGCAGCTTGATAATGTATAGTTTGGAGCTCCTGTAGTTATAAGACCCCATGGATCCATTTTTGGAATCCCTGGACCCATTATAAATTCCACAAACAATATTCTGCTCCTGGATGTTAACATGCTGAGTGTAGCAAGGAATCAGTTTACAGAAGTCCCTGTAGAGAGGGCAATGATATTACAAGCATCTGCTGTATTTTCAGAAGCAGCATGCTGCTTTTTCTCTGAGGGGTTATTACTATGAACAACCACTGCACATGAAAAAGCCAAAAGCCACTGGAAATAAAACAGGGAAATTAAAAAGAAGGTGTACAGTGTTTAGAAATTCTTTGGAAAAAAAAAAATCTATGTACGTATGGAGAAACTTTCCTCAGGAACTCTCAAAACTACAAGGGAAACTCTACATATTCTGCAGCTGGTATTACTCAACTTTTGGTCTAAAGCCTTCTATTTCTGTATTTGCATTGGAGGAACTCAGGCCTCAGTCTTCACTGTGCTAGGATCTTCACAAATGCAGAACAGAAGGGAGCCAGGCCCACAAAAACTTGCAATCTAAGAAACATAAAAACCAAGCAGCAAAGCAGGGGCATCAATGGGTCTTACTCAATATTTCAAACAGTGCAGGACACCTTATCTTCTAGCTCACCCTACCAAAAATCTTAAAACCAAGACAAATATGATCAAGTAACTTAAAAATATCCTTTGCCCTAAAAGAAAAAAAAGAAATCCATGTATCAAACTGATAATTCCTTATCCTGTTCGTCTGCCTGCTTTTTAGCATATGATAGAAGTTTGTTATTTTAAGGTTGATTCCAGCAATACAGATAGCTGGAGTTTCCAGTGATGGCAGATAACAACAAATAGTCTTCCCAGTAGCTGAATAATATGTCTGATGAAGATCTTTGCACAGAATAAAAAGGATTTTTCAAATCTGCTTACCGTGATTAGAGGTAGTTTTGTAATCCCTCCCATAGCATCTTTAGAAGCTGTAAGGTAGACAGATTCCTTGGTACTCCAGAAAAGAAAGGCCAAAACAAAAAGCAAGGCTCCAAATTTATGCAAATAAACCTTTCACTTTACACAAAAATACCTATGCTTGTACAGATAATCAAGCATTATATGGTGAATTTCAGTTAGATTCTCCCACCAGACTGAAGAACTTGGGGGTCTGGTGGATAAGAAGCTCAACATGAGCCACCAGTGCACACTTGCAGCCCAGAAAGTAAATCACATCCAGGGCTGCATCAAGAGAAGCATAGCCAGCAGCTCGAGGGAGGTGATTCTCCCCCTCTGCTCTGCTCTGGTGAGACCCCACCTGGAGTACTGCATCCAGTTCTGGAGCCCCTAGTACAAGAAGGATCTGGATATGCTGGAAGGTGCCCAGAGAAGAACTATGAGGATGATCACAGGGCTGGAGCTCCTCTCCTGTGAAGACAGACTGATAGAGTTGGGGCTGTTCAGTCTGGAGAAGAAAAGGCTCTGAGGAGACCTTATTGTGGCCTTCCAGTACATGAAGGGGGCCTACAAGAAAGCTGGGGAGGGACTTTTTAGGGTGTCAGGGAGTGATAGGACTAGGGGAATGGAAAGAAAATAGAAATGGGTAGATTCAGATTGGATGTTAGGAAGACGTTTTTCACCATGAGGGTGGTAAGACACTGGAAAAGGTTGCCCAGGGAGGTGGTAGAAGCCCGATCCCTAGAGGATTTAAGGCTGGATGTGGCTCTGGGCAACCTGATTCAGTGTGAGGTGTCCCTGCCCATGGCAGGAGGGGTGGAACTCGATAATCCTTGCGGTCCTTTCAACCCCAACAATTCTATGATTTGTCTATTACGCTTTTGTATATTTTCCTTGTGATACTTTACATTGTTTGATCCATCTTTGCCAAAAGCAGAGTGGAATTTTGGGGCACAGTGTTTTCTGCTGTGTCTGTTGCCAGTTGGGTATTGCTGCTAAATAATATATGCACATTAAGTCCTACTCTAGGGAAAGTCATTAAATCTGAGACAGTAAAAAAAAAAATCTCCATATCTAGAAGTAGCCCTGCAGTAGCTACTGCCCAGGAGCTCTATCAATAGAAGAGAATTGACACATTGGCTATCTTGCATTCTCAAATTGCCAAAGAGCCAGCATCATGGCCTATGCTTCCACACAGAGCAGCTGAAACCTTTACAGAAGTAATTGGTAGCTCACGAGTTGAAAGCTTAGGTCAAAATCAATGGCACTGCCAGCTTTCTAGGGATTGCTGCTATCCATTGCTGTAAATTGCGATCAGTCACCTTGAGAAAAACACTGAAAGTTGAAGAACAGACCAAAAGCCTGTTTAAGGACCTTGTCATCAATTTTATTTAGACAAAACCCCCTCTACTGACTTCACTCATCTTTCAAGTAATTTAAGTAACTATGAACAGAAAGGGGTCTGTAATTATTTCAAGTTGAAGTCTTTCCATCCATTATATGTTACACAAATTCTAGTGAAATGCTTGGTTTGTCCTGTTCATTTACGCTAACACTTTGTCTGTAGTGCTTTAAAGAGGCAAGGCTCCCTATCTCAGAATCTCTTTTTCTGTATTCAAGATGAAATCTGATTTGCTATTGCCTCCATAGCTTGTGGGAGAGGACACACAGGGGTAGAAATGAATGTTTGGCAAAAGAAAAGTGTTATCTCTTCCACACGAGCAGTTCTGTTTAGCTTTGTTGGGTTTTGTTTTGGTTTGTTCTGTTTTGGTTTTGAGAGGCACAGGTATAATTGAAATTACTTGCCCCAGTATGTAAAATATTAATCTCTGCTCACATATTTCTGTTCTAAGGCTATTTGCTTTACAAAGTAATCTTTGAAAACAGTAAGCTGAGTACCATGAAAGGCAGCTTTATTCTGAAATCTATTTAAGAAAAGCAAACATCTTTGCTGGAACTCATAGTGCATCATTGCCATGATCAAGAGTTAGAGGAGGCTTTTTGATGATGTTGCAAATGCCTTTGGCAGGTGTGAGAGTTGTACAAAGATGTTGCATGAAGTGTTGTTACAAATAGAGAGATTTTTAAACAATGGAGACTGTCAATTGCCCTCCTGTTAAGTGAAGTAAGCTGAGTTATGCCAATTAGTGCTGATAATAACATACTCAGCTGGCATAAAGTTTTTAATGAACATTGGGATAGCAATGCCTAACAAGCATTCAGGGACAGATCCTTGCCTTGCAAAGCACTCAGCAGAACATATAACACAGTTGGCTAAGCAGACAAGGTGATGGCAAGCATCAGCTCTGCCATTATTACTTTTTCCTCTTGTGGGTTTAGTCTGGAGATGAAGTGGTGTACAGAAATCAAAGCTAAAGAGAGGGAACTCAGGGACAAATAAGTATGAATAGAATAGGAGGTAGGCTCTGAGCACCAGCTAGGTAGCACAAAAAGAAAAAACTGAGTGAGAGCTGTTTGTTGTTTGTGGGCTCCTGCTTCTCCCTATTTCTGTTGACTGCTAACACAGTCAACAGCCACTGCCTGGCTCTTAGATTTAGGGTTTCACCACCACCACATGGCAGAAGGAGATAAATTGCATCCAAATTGATGCCAAGTGCCACAATGGAGACCCCTTTCCCCCTTACTGGATGGGCAGAGGTGGCATCTCTTGTGCCCCATACTTACCCTGCTTCTTTTTAGAGGGGCTGCAGAGGACAGTAGCAGAGGAACTGCTGTAATGCTGCTGAAGCCTAATGATGGAGTAGCAACCTCTGCAAATGAATATCCTAGCATCATCCACACTGTGATTTGTTTTAGCACATGCTCAGTGGCCTCAGTATTGCAAGGTAGAAAGCACTGCTCGAAATGAAATAGCCTTTGCTGGCAGTGGATGGCTCAGCATCTCACTGGACCAAGCTCAATTTTGCTTCATAGCAAAGCAAGCTGGATGAGTAGAAGTCAAGCAGATCTTGGCCTCTGGGGTAACCTAATAGAACAGACCACATACAGCTCATGCTGCAATGGGCCAGCAAAACCAAAAGTGTCAGTCAGCTGTTGAGGTAATTCATGAAGAAGCAATCTCCAAAACTGAATTAGGAAGCTAATGGATGTGTTTCCAGGAATGGGAATAAAGGGTTTTACTGAGTAAACCCTTTATCTTGAAATTCCAGATAAGCCCTGGGATTCAACCAGATCTTGATTTTCTAACTACATTCCCCATAAAACCAGATAGTGTTAATAAAAAAAAGAAGTAATAAAATATTTGTACTGTGGCTTACATCTCAAGATCTAAAATTCACCATCTAGAATTCTAAAATTCAAAATTTCTGATGCCTCAAAAATGCAGTTTGTTTCCTGTCATTATTTATCTACTTCAGAATCAAAGCTTGTACATTAATTGAAGGTTCTTTCTGTCATTTTGTGTGACAACAAATTATGCCAGGTCTGAGATTATTTTAGTAGACAAAATTTTGCTTTAGCATTTTGAGACAGGTTTGGGATTTTTTTTGTGTTCACTAAATCTGCCTCTGATTGTTCAAGATCCATGAGGTGGATGGAAAGTTATTATACTGAGCTGTTAACAACCAACAGCATGCAGAGAACATTGCTGTGGTTGTGAATATTGCTCACAGCCCAATGCATGAATTTTAAAAACTACTACACAGTTATGTCCATGTCAGGTGTCAAAAGCAGCAACTAGAAATCCAGAGTCTGACATGCATTAAAAGCCTCTACTCTCCTTTTTTTTTTCCTTTTAATTTATTTTTTGCTTATTGTTTTTTTTTTTTTGGGGGGGGGGGAGGGTGGGGGACAGAGAAGGCTTGTGTATGAACTGTAATCACAGCTATTTCTTTGAGAAGAGCAAAAAATAATCTGCTGCTCTCAGCACTGCAGCTCATTGAGTTTCCTCTCACGGTCCTGCATTCACATACCCCAACCTGACAAAGCAGAGTTAATACTCTGAATTTTATTAAACAAAAAGCTGAGGACAACTGAACTGGTCTCTGTGTTTAAATAACATTTCAGTGGCTATAAATCTTGTAAAACAAAGCTGGAAAGAAAAAAAAAAAAAAAAAAGAAGAGCACTGAATTCAGCTATTTACACTGAGGCAGAAAAGAAGCTCAGCTGGTATTTCCTGAATGCAAGGTCACAGGCTGGTGGCTTCAGAGGGAATAAATACACTTGCAGGAGTGGCAAGGAAGCATCGTTCAGTTGCATGACAAGAATATACAGAAAACACTCTAGTAGGACAAAAATAAATAATTTAAATTAAGCTATTAATACCTACTTAGTCTGTAAATATATAACTCAGATCTTTCTCTCTTCATTTTCTTTGGACTTTTTTTTTTTCCACTGTTTCATTTTTAACTTTCCTAAATGTAGTCAAGACTCGAAGCTGCAGTGAAATCGAGAGCCCGGTGTAGGCTCAGACCTTTCACTCTTTAGTATCTCATTTAAATGAAGTCTACCAAGATGTATGGTTTTAAACAGATTCAATCAATCCTGCAAAAGTCTGCCAGGCTGCTCATTTTGGTTGAAACCAAGTTTGTTTGGGTTTGGTTGGTAGGAGGTAGCAACTGTTTTGCACAGTTTGTCCTGGTCTGGCATAAACTAAAATCATGAAGTACAGCCAAAATCAGAAATTTAAGTGTAAGGAAAAATAAAAAGTGTGCACTTTGAACCAGTAAAAATTCTCTTCTGGTTTGCAAGACTTTGATTAACAGATGCTAAAAAAAAAAGAGCCATGTCTATGTTATTTGTATAACTATAAGCTAACCCTTATGTAGGGGACACATAGGGTAAGAAACAGCAAACAAAGAAACCCAAACCATCCTATAGAAAAGCTGTTTGAAGGTAGATAAATAGTCACAAATGTGGTATCTCTTGAAGATAAAGAAACCTGCAGGAATAACAACAACAGGTTATTCCTTTTGCTGTTGTTTTCTGTGCTATGGCACTGAAAGATGCCATTAGTGCTTGGTAGTGGTTTGGGAAGCGTGCACTTTCTTCACTTGCTGCCAGTCCACCAGAGGAGAAGCTCATACAGAAGAAAACTATTTAGGATCATACTGAAATACATGATTTAGGCAAAAGAATAGCAAAAAGAAGAGCCTATTGTTATTATTTCATAGAATCATTTACTGCAGTTTTCTTTACCAGCATGTGACACCATATTGCTGACTGTTTATCCACCTCTGAACAGCTTTTCTATAGGATGAGGTTTTTTTCCTGCTTGCTCTTTTATATCCCATATTCCCTACATAATGGTTAGCTATACAAATAACAAGCCTTGACTTTTTTTCTTTTTCATTTCAGCACAGAAAAATAAAATCTGCAACATCCCCTTTGTTACAATACAAACTAGGGTGGCTGCCCTCAGTGCCGGCAAAGGTGCTTTGAGATTGCCCAGCAATTTTGAGTCTTGGCTTCTTCCTTTCTTCCTCTCTCAGGGGTGAAACGAACCAATTATCAAAGTCGTTAAGAGAATCTTTGCTACTTTCCTATCTCGAAACCTATCTTGGTTTTGTGATTTACATCCTCTGTTCTGCAGTTGATAGGTTGTGAAGGCAGAGCATGTATTTATCTTTCTGCTTCCCACAAGCTGAGCACAGATACATTATCACATCCATTTGAAATTAGAGGGTTTACCCATTTTGCTTCAGGAGACAGAGAGATTACCAAGGGCAAAGAATTGCCTAGCAATGTTCTCAACAACATTGCTACTAAAAGAGGATTAATATTTTTTTTTCCCTTTTTTAAAGATGAAGTGAGAGAAGTATAAGTAGAGATGGGAGATGAAAGCATCTTTCCTGCTTTGGTGATGAAAGCAAGATAGAGCTTAAGAAGTTTTTGGGAGAGGAAGAAACATATTAGAAGAGATAAATATTTCTTAAAAAAAACCAAAACAAAACCAAAAACAACCAACCAAGCAAAAAAAACCCCAAACCATTGCTGTGCTCCAAAGTAGAGATCAAAACCAAGCCTGCCATTTAGAAAATAACAGGAACAGGTCCATACATGCAGGCAGCACTGATGCTGCCTCCTTTGAGCAAATTCTGGTATGCTTGTGTTACTGCTGGCATGTTATTAGTGTTACTTAGGTGGAATTACTTAATGGAGTAAGGGATATTCCAGATTTCATCCCTGCCTTGGCTTTCTTGTATCATTCTTTGCTCAAACATCAAAGAATGGGATTTTCTTTCTCTGCACAGTGGCTATTTAAATTCTGCTGCTTTCAAGAAAATCAGCACAGGATAAAAAAAACCCACTTTTTTCCCCCCCCAAATAAACTTCCCTATAGTTTATGCCCTATAGTTCATGACTGAGGAAATGCATAAAATACTCTCTTTTTTCTCACAGATGATGTACTGTCCCATTAGAGTCAGGGCAGGGTCTTCATTCCATGGTTTGCCAGAATGATTTCATGAAAATTCAGCTTAACATGTCATTTTACTTTTTATTCTTAACAGAGCAACATAGCCCAATACTAGTGAAAATTATTGTTGGACCCCATTTCTATTTCTGTTTGTGCTTTATCAAAGGCTAGCCTTAGCTTATGAATGCCACATTTTCTGTATTGCTAATGATTTATCTGACCATCTGAAAAAGCCTAGCAGCTCTGGATAGGAAATCTCTATTGGCTCATAAATCAGTTTGTTTTCTCCACAAAGGATAGCCACTAGCCTCCCCTCCAAAAGCCAAGTCAGCTCAAGGACTCTGTAAGGAATCAGCACCGTGATATCAACTGGATAATCAAAACTGATTTAATATAATCTGTGTTGGCATCTATCTGGTTCTAGTAAGATGTAATCTATACCAGGAGAACCACAACCACCAGCTACTGCAAGCACCTCAGCAAGGAGACCAAAGGAAACACAGGTCTCTTACTCCATGTCAGACTGACACAGTTGAGGCAATGGCAATGAGATGGACTCTGCTCCTCTTCTCCATCTAGAAATTTTGCTTCACTGTCTCCTAAAGGACAGAACTCACTCTGAGGGAAAAAAGTAACAAATAAGTCCTCCAAGTGTCAGCAAGTTCTTGGTGATTGTTACTTGACATATGCTGTAACAATGACAGAAAATACTTCACCCTTCCTAGTCATTGTCAAAGTAACTAAACCATTTTTATGGTGTCTTCTCTTGATTCAAAAAAGTCTATGCACAAGTGATGGCTTTACAGAAGGATAATCCAAACACATGGTACTTGGGTGCCAAATAGTTAAAGGGCAGGAGGAAGGGCTGTATAGCACATCACAGGAAACAATCCAAAAGGGAATTAAACTTTGATAATATCCTATCTTTCTCTATAGTGTCTCCTCACCACCACCCCTTCTTGACAATGTTATTTTATCTGAATAGAGTGCTTTTTATTTTGTGGAGATGAATGCCTAGAGACAAGCACCAGTGAGCTCAGGGCACAAGGCACCAGGCATCATTGTTTAATGGTTAGAAATACTGTGGCATTGCTCTGTAGCTGGAGACACAGAGCTGCATAGCAGCAGTGGGCATCTCAAAACAGTGTCTCTGCAGCTGGAGCCCAAGAACAAGAGTGGAGCTCTCCAGACAGCATGGTATGCATGGACACTTGCTATTACTTGCCCAAGTGTTGTTTGAGGCGTAACACTCAAACAGGTAACTCTTCTTTTCTTAACACAATAGTGATTGAATGCCATATCCTTTCCATTCTGAAACATCTTAGCTTCTGGTGAAACTATGTTAGATCTGAAGGGAAAAAACAAAACCAAACACTAACCCCCGAGAAGTTAAAGAGGGAGGGAAGGCAACAGCAATTCATTAACAAGCTTGGAGGAGGGAAAAAGAGTCCTTGCAAGTGAAGAAGAGAATGGTATGGGAGAGTGCTGAGCAGAAATATGCCACATGCAGTAGCCCTCATACAAAGGCATACTCAGCCCTAAAACACCTCAAATTAGACTGCAAACAAGAGGCTAAAATGAAGAAATTACAATTTCCTTACAAATTTCCTTCCACAGAAGGAAATAAAATCAAATGGTCTTGAAGGTTAGCTGCTGTATAAAACACTCATGTCCCAAAGGTGATTTCAGTTTTGGTTTTCATGTGACTTTTTAGGAAACATCTGCTCTTAGTAGTTATGGCTCATTCCATCTTGCTGATTTCTTACAGATACTTCTACAATAAAGTGGGTCATGTAGAAAGATTTGAGATAGAGGTATGTGGCTTCATGGAGGACTGCAAAATAAAAATCATGATTCTTAAGGACATTTTGCTATTGCTCAAGGCCACAACATAGAGGTGACAGCAGAGTCTCAAAGTGGAAGCAGCTTAGGAAGAGACTGTGGCATTTAGAGCTACTTATGAACCACTCAAGGCACAATGCAGCATTTTGACATCATGGCAGTACTTGCCTCAGTTGTCCCTAAACGTCTTAAGCTACCAAATCACTTCCAGCTAAATGATCTCAATGACTGGGTAAATAAAACATAACTCCCTCTTGTTGCCAGCAACCCAGTGCTCCCTTATCCATGCTAGCAGGTAACACTGCTGCCTAGGAGATGCCTGAGCAGTGCAGGCGATTACATGAAGGTAGCGCATACTTTACTGTTGTTCTTTTTTACATGGAGCATAGGAGATAGTACAAGTGGATGAGCAGGAAAAAAAAAAAAAGAAAAACATGATGGGAAAGCAAATGGAAGTTCTTTCTGGCTGTCCCCTGCCCTGGTCAATCCACACCTATGAGTACAAATCTGATAATTTAGTATGAAACCAGGTAGCTTTGGTGCCAAACAGTAGCAGCAAGCCTTTTTGGCACTCAGTAACAAGCACTAGCATAAAACAAATTGCTAAATGCATTCTGCTGCATGTTGAAAAGGGACCAATGGAAGCACTGTACAGTTCAGCTCCTTTTCCTTTCAGCACCATCTGCTTTGTCACCAGTGTAACCTGGCATGACTGTGATTTGGGGATACTATACATGGGATATTGGCTGGCTCATCTACAAGGGCACACAGAGCAGCAGGTTGAAGCCTTTGCATCTTCCATCCTTTAGCTGTGAAGGGATGTATTTGAATTACTAAAGACACCCCATTCACAGAATCACAGGAAAAGATCTTTGGGATCATCAAGTCCAACTGATAACCCTACTCCACAAAGTTCACTCCTAAACCATATCCCCAAGCATCACATCTAAAAGACCTTTAGACACATCCAAGGTTGGTGACTTGACCACCTCTCTGGGAAGCAACCTGGATGCTATTGAAGAAGAATAATTTCTAGGAATGTTTTTCTCAGAGACTATTTCCAGGCAGAATGAGAGGAAGATGCTTTGGGGAAACGTGGTTGGAGAAACTCTTTCCAGATTCCATCACTGTCAGCAATTTGTGTTCCTGCCTTGAACAAACTAACAGCTGGGTTTGTTTTTACAAAACCTTTCATGATACTACCAAGCACCTGCCAGATATGACACATACTGAGACCACAGTAAAAATTGTAGTGTTTCCTTCTCTGACTTGAGGAGCAGTTAATGAGTTTGAAGAGTTTTGACCCATTACTGCTGAGAACTGGAATGATTTGCAAGTCAGACTTCTAGAGAGAGAAATAGAGCCAAGCTGTTATTTAAAGTACACCACATTTCAGAAGGCTCTGAAGACAAAATGAGAAATCAATTTTTGCATCTTGTTTCTGCACCATATTCAACCATCGGGCACTGAGCTGGTCCTGTCTCAAAATGGTCTTCACATTTGTGAAGAGAAAATAAAACGTTCTGCTGGCTATACTCAACATGTCTTCTCTCTGTTAATGCTCAGTGGAAGTAGAGACCAGACCAAACCCCTGTAGATTAGAAACCTCAGAAAAATCTCACCTGAGAGTTACTTGCTCTGCTCAAGATGAAAAATCCCCAACCCCACCAAACAATACTGACACTCTGCTCCTTTTTGGTCTCTGAAAAAATCTCAGCTTAAAGTCTGATCTTGTGTGGAGAGCTTTGAGTTCACAGCATGCTCCTACTCTGAGGCTTTCAGGGTGCCTTACTTCCACTTGATATTCTGCTCTTTTTTGCATTTCTGATGTCTGCTGCACAAAGTCTATCAAAGGGAGTGCAATTCAATGTTCCTGCCTTGCTTTCCTTGTAAGGTCATGCATTAAACACCACTGTCCTTGTTTGTTACAACCTCTCTTCTCTATCTCACAAGGTTAAAGAAACTCCATCACATCATTCATGGTGTTAATTAGCTTGGCATACAGCAAGTGCTTGCCAATTCCCCTGAAAGTACAAAGCCAAGTAGCTTCTGTGGGACTACACAATTCCACACAGCCTGATGCCAGACCTTTGTATGACCAGATCACTTAACCACACAAAGTAGTCTGTGTCAAACATTGATCACGTTTCTGCCAAGTTTACCAGCATATATAACACAGAGCTCATGATCCACCTTGCTACTGTCCAGCTGGTTACTTTTAAAGCAAATGTGACCAGTAGACTGAGTTTGTTAGTTCAGCATTTTGCATCTCATGGCTGTGGCAGCTTTCATCTGGCCCTCCAAACCTCACAGCTGGATATGGTGCACTGGTAACTGCTAAAGTAAGTCTAATAAATCCTGCTGTTATTATTTTAGGAAGTTTTTAGACTAGCTGTCTGAGTGCCCCCACTTCCATTTCTTTCTCCTCATGCCTGTGCTCTTTTAGCAGAGGATGTATTCACATCTCAGTTGCTTAAGCCTATTTAAAACAGCAAGCTCTGAACTGAGTAATAAAAGCATATGTTCCTTTACAGTATTGACATGAGCCCAGCATGTGCCCAGCAGACCAAGAAGGCCAACAGCATCCTGGGCTGTATCAGGAAGAGTGTGAACAGCAGCACTAGGGAAGCGATTACCCCCCTGTATACTCGGCACTGGTGAAGCTACACCTTGAATACTGGGTTGTGCTTTGGGCCTCTCAGTGCAAGAAGGACATTGAGATGGTGAGTGCATCCAGAGAAGGGCAACAAAGCTGGTGGAGAGTCTGGAGAACAGGTCTTCTGAGCAGCAGCTGAGGTGAGACTTTGCTCTCTACAACTAACGGAAAGGAGGATGTAGTGAGGTGGGGGTCAGTCTCTTCTCCCAAGTAACAAGGGATAGGACAAGAGGAAATGGCCTCAAATTGTGCCAGGAAAGGTTTAGATTGGATATTCAGAAAAAATTCTTTACAGAAAGAGGGGTCAAGCATTGGAACAGGCTGCCCAGGGAAGTAGTGGAGTCATCATCCTTGGAGGTATTCAAAGAACATGTAGATATGGCATTTCAGGACATGGTTTAGTGGGCATGGTTGTGTTGGGTTGATAGTTGGACTTGGTCTTTCCCACCTGAAATGACCAAAAAGAATAACAGGAGAGACCAGTACTGCCTTTGCTGGATACCTTGGAGGTTCAGAGGTCAGGAGAGAGGTAGGGTTGAGAGCAGAACATGGCAATGCCTTTAACTGCCATACAGTGGCAACTCTAGGGGGAGTGAATTCCAACAAAGTTTT